>NC_133724.1:6455468-6622968 GCF_048934315.1 Petromyzon marinus
CAGAAGCTCCCGGCACGTGGGGCGAAACGTCGGACACCGTGCCCCGGAACAATAGCAGCAACGACAACAACAACAACAGCAACCCGAAACCTCGACCGGGCGGACAAACGAAATTTTACGATAACCTCCGTTTGCTTCAGCATAGATTTTCTCTCTCTCTCTCCCTCGCTCCCTCCGTGTCCCTGTGTTGTTCACCATTCTACAGAGCGTGCCGGTCAGGGCAGATGTTGACAGCGATTTACGGGAAACATTCAACCGCGGTGGAGATCTCCCCCGCTCCGTGTAGCCCGTAACAGCCTGGAGGGGCAAGTGCCGTTGGCGAGCGGCTCCTACGAAGGCCGGCACGGCACACGAAGGGGCGGGTGGCCAGATATCGACATTTTTGAGGCTGGGTGGACTTAGGGGAGGCCCAGGACCGGTTCAGATAATCGTCGCCGGTGTTGGCCGTGAAGCGGGGGTTCGTAGTGCAGCGTAGCGCTAACCGCTGCACCACCACTCCCCCACTGACGCACCCCCCCCCCCGCAAAGCACCTCCGATTGGCACGGTTGGCTACGTCCAGTGCAGAAGAAGTTCAACACACACACACACACGTACATAGACTCACACAGAGGACCCATAGACTCACTACAGAGGACCCATAGATTCACTACAGAGGACCCATAGACTCACACAGAGACCCATAGATTCACTACAGAGGACCCATAGACTCACACAGAGACCCATAGACTCACTACAGAGACCCATAGACTCACACAGAGACCCATAGACTCACTACAGAGGACCCATAGACTCACTACAGAGGACCCATAGACTCACTACAGAGGACCCATAGACTCACACAGAGACCCATAAACTCACTACAGAGGACCCATAGACTCACTACAGAGGACCCATAGACTCACTACAGAGGACCCATAGACTCACTACAGAGGACCCATAGACTCACACAGAGACCCATAAACTCACTACAGAGGACCCATAGACTCACTACAGAGGACCCATAGACTCACTACAGAGAACCCATAGACTCACTACAGAGACCCATAGACTCACTACAGAGGACCCATAGACTCACTACAGAGGACCCATGGACTCACACAGAGACCCATAGACTCACTACAGAGGACCCATAGACTCACTACAGAGGACCCATGGACTCACTACAGAGACCCATAGACTCACACAGAGGACCCATAGACTCACACAGAGACCCATAGACCCACTACAGAGGACCCATAGACTCACTACAGAGACCCATAGACTCACACAGAGGACCCATAGACTCACTACAGAGGACCCATGGACTCACACAGAGACCCATCGACTCACTACAGAGGACCCATAGACTCACTACAGAGGACCCATAGACTCACTATAGAGGACCCATAGACTCACTACAGAGGACCCATAGACTCACTACAGAGGACCCATAGACTCACTACAGAGACCCATAGACTCACACAGAGGACCCATAGACTCACACAGAGACCCATAGACCCACTACAGAGGACCCATAGACTCACTACAGAGGACCCATAGACTCACTACAGAGGACCCATAGACTCACTACAGAGACCCATAGACTCACACAGAGGACCCATAGACTCACACAGAGGACCCATAGACTCACACAGAGACCCATAGACCCACTACAGAGGACCCATGGACTCACACAGAGACCCATAGACTCACTACAGAGGACCCATAGATTCACTACAGAGGACCCACAGACTCACTACAGAGGACCCATAGACTCACACAGAGTCCCATAGACTCACACAGAGACCCATAGACTCACTACAGAGGACCCATAGACTCACTACAGAGGACCCATAGACTCACTACAGAGGACCCATAGACTCACACAGAGGACCCATAGACTCACACAGAGACCCATAGACCCACTACAGAGGACCCATGGACTCACACAGAGACCCATAGACTCACTACAGAGGACCCATAGATTCACTACAGAGGACCCACAGACTCACTACAGAGGACCCATAGACTCACACAGAGACCCATAGACTCACACAGAGACCCATAGACTCACTACAGAGGACCCATAGACTCACTACAGAGGACCCATAGATTCACTACAGAGGACCCATAGACTCCCTACAGAGGACCCATAGACTCACACAGAGGACCCATAGACTCACTACAGAGGACCCATAGACTCACTACAGAGGACCCATAGACTCACTACAGAGGACCCATAGACTCACTACAGAGGACCCATAGACTCACTACAGAGGACCCATAGACTCACTACAGAGGACCCATAGACTCACTACAGAGGACCCATAGACTCACACAGAGACCCATAGACTCACACAGAGACCCGGAACTCACTACAGAGACCCATAAACTCACTACAGAGGATCCATAGACTCACTACAGAGGACCCATAGACTCACTACAGAGACCCATAGACTCACTACAGAGACCCATAGACTCACTACAGAGGACCCATAGACTCACACAGAGGACCCATGGACTCACACAGAGACCCATAGACTCACTACAGAGGACCCATAGATTCACTACAGAGGACCTATAAACTCACACAGAGGACCCATGGACTCACACAGAGACCCATAGACTCACTACAGAGGACCCATAGACTCACTACAGAGGACCCATAGACTCACTACAGAGGACCCATAGACTCACTACAGAGGACCCATAGACTCACTACAGAGGAACCATAGACTCACTACAGAGGACCCATAGATTCACTACAGAGGACCCATAGACTCACTACAGAGGACCCATAGACTCACTACAGACCCATAGACTCACTACAGAGGACCCATAGACTCACTACAGAGACCCATAGACTCACTACAGAGACCCATAGACTCACTACAGAGACCCATAAACTCACACAGAGGACCCATAGACTCACTACAGAGGACCCATGGACTCACACAGACCCATAGACTCACTACAGAGGACCCATAGACTCACTACAGAGGACCCATAGACTCACTACAGAGACCCATAGACCCACTACAGAGGACCCATAGACTCACTACAGAGGATCCATAGACTCACACAGAGAGCCATAGACTCACTACAGAGGATCCATAGACTCACTACAGAGAACCCATAGACTCACTACAGAGACCCATAGACTCGCACAGAGACCCATAGACTCATTACAGAGGACCCATAGACTCACTACAGAGACCCATACACTCACTACAGAGGACCCATAGACTCACTACAGAGGACCCATAGACTCACTACAGAGGACCCATAGACTCACTACAGAGACCCATAGACTCACTACAGAGACCCATAGACTCACTACAGAGGACCCATAGACTCACACAGAGAGCCATAGACTCACTACAGAGGACCCATAGACTCACTACAGAGACCCATAGACTCACTACAGAGACCCATAGACTCACTACAGAGACCCATAGACTCACTACAGAGACCCATAGACTCACTACAGAGACCCATAGACTCACTACAGAGGACCCATAGACTCACACAGAGGACCCATAGACTCACTACAGAGGACCCATAGACTCACTACAGAGACCCATAGACTCACTACAGAGGACCCATAGACTCACACAGATAGCCATAGACTCACTACAGAGGACCCATAGACTCACTACAGAGACCCATAGACCCACTACAGAGGACCCATAGACTCACTACAGAGGACCCATAGACTCACACAGAGAGCCATAGACTCACTACAGAGGATCCATAGACTCACTACAGAGAACCCATAGACTCACTACAGAGACCCATAGACTCGCACAGAGACCCATAGACTCACTACAGAGGACCCATAGACTCACTACAGAGACCCATAGACTCACTACAGAGGACCCATAGACTTACTACAGAGACCCATAGACTCACTACAGAGACCCATAGACTCACTACAGAGGACCCATAGACTCACTACAGAGGACCCATAGACTCACTACAGAGGACCCGTAGACTCACACAGAGACCCATAGACTCACTACAGAGGACCCATAGACTCACTACAGAGGACCCATAGACTCACTACAGAGGACCCATAGACTCGCTACAGAGGACCCATAGACTCACTACAGAGGACCCATAGACTCACTACAGAGGACCCATTGACTCACACAGAGACCCATAGACTCACTACAGAGGACCCATAGACTCACTACAGAGGACCCATAGACTCACTACAGAGGACCCATAGACTCACTACAGAGGACCCATAGACTCACTACAGAGGACCCATAGACTCACTACAGAGGACCCATAGACTCACTACAGAGACCCATAGACTCACTACAGAGGACCCATAGACTCACTACAGAGGACCCATAGACTCACTACAGAGGATCCATAGACTCACTACAGAGGACCCATAGACTCACACAGAGACCCATCGTTTATTGTCGTTCCCCCGCACCTCCGATGAGCACGGCTGGCTACGTACGATGCAAAAGAAGTCCAGCGTGCCGTACGTACGTGAGCGTGCCGTACGTACGTACGTACGGCAAGCTCACGCAAAGCAATCGAGACGTGAAAGCCACAGCCGCGACAGGGGGCCTTTGCAGCGGCGATAGGAAGGAGAGAGGCTTTGTGAACGTGGGAGAGGGGGTCCCAGTTCACTATCAACCCCCTGTCAGGGTTTCCCCGCTTTCCACGCGGAATACTAATGCCAGGCCGGCCTTCGAGGCTCTGTGTCTCTCCGCTACTGAATAGGGGTTGGTGGGGGAGGTTTGGGGGCAGGGGAGGGAAACTCCCTCCGGAATGGAACGGGGTTGCCGCTGGAATGCGATATGAGCGTTTCGAAGCAAACGTTCATTATTATTATTATTATTACGACGATTATGAATATGGTGGGGACCGTTTTTGGCAGGATGAAAAATGATGCAAATCAAGAATAATAGGTTGCTACCCTTGCTGGCAATAATACAGGAGTTGTGTTAAGTATTTCAAACACCAAATAGAAACATTTTTTTGCAAGGAATCAACTTACTGTGCGGTAACCACGCACGGCACTTGTGGTGAACATGGAAACACAAATCATGGCTCTGTCAACAATAACATAAAATACTTTGCATTGTCCTTGACGCTGATTGGCCTACACCAGAGACAGCCGGTTTCTTCATGGCCTCGTCTCACCACCAGTGTCACACCAGAGGACAGCGCCAAAAGGCGAACGGTACAATGGCAATGCCACTATCAGAGCATTTATAGCAATGTTAGTCTATGGGCAATGTTAGTCTATGGGCAATGTTAGTCTGTGTGCAATGTAAGTCTATAGGCAATGTTAGTCTATGGGCAATGTTATTCTGTGTGCAATGTAAGTCTATGGGCAATGTTAGTCTATGGGCAATGTTAGTCTATGGGCAATGTTAGTATATGGGCAATGTAAGTATATGGGCAATGTAAGTCTATCGGCAATGTGAGTCTATGGGCAATGTGAGTCTATGGGCAATGTGAGTCTATGGGCAATGTTAGTCTATGGGCATTGTTAGTCTGTGTGCAATGTTAGTCTATGGGCAATGAAAGTCTATGGGCAATGTAAGTCTATGGGCAATGTTATTCTGTGGGTAATGTAAGTCTATGGGCAATGTTAGTCTATGGGCAATGTTATTGTGTGCAATGTAAGTCTATGGGCAATGTTGCTTTACGTACAATGTAAGTCTATGGGGCAATTTTAGTGAATGGGCAATGTAAGTCTATGGGTCCAGTGTTAGTCTATGGGTCCAGTGTTAGTCTATGGGTCCAGTGTTAGTCTATGGGTCCAGTGTTAGTCTCTATGGGCAATGTTAGTGCTTTGTACTAATATGTAAACACAGCAGGAAATATCTGCAGGTCCTTTTTGCCAGTATGAAAAGTATGAAAAATCAAGAGTAGGTTTTATCCTTTCTGGCAATAAAGCAGGAGTTGGAGGGAGAGGAAGGAACGGTCCGGTTTAACACCTCGTAGTTAGTAGTAGTGGTAGCAGCAGGCGGCTTTCGCGAACCAGTCTCATCCACGATGGAGGTTTGTGTTGGGGTCGATCGCGCGAAATCTGAATGCGTCGTTATACCCGCCGCAACGCGACCACACGGCCAGTGAGTCAAGGGTTTGTCACGTGAGCAGAACGTGCCAGTGCGTTACGACTTCAGCACTGGGGAGTAAAGCGACAATCACGATCGCAACACGATCGTGAATGTTGTCGTGTTTAGTCGTGTGTGGTGTATGGTGCATTTTAAAGTGGCATAGTGTAGTCGTGTAATGTATAATGTAGTGTATAGTGTATTGCATATTTGTTACAGTGTATAGTAATGTAGTGAGCGGTAGTGTATCGGTGGTATGTTGATCTTCTTTTGCGCACCGTACGTAGCCAAACCGTGCTGAATCGGAGGCGAGTCGGAAGGACGACTTATGATTGCCGAGGTTGCAATCCAGTACACATGGGCTGTAACATAATAATATATCGCCACACTTGTGCCCTGACTCACAATACATTTGAACACTTCTAAGAATTTTGCCAACAATAACCGCGAGAAATGTGCTGCTGCCTCCGGGCTCTGTAGACCACCGGGAGAAGATTCCAGGCCACGCGTTGACAACACTGGCGGACAAGTGGAGACTTTTTGACTTTTTGAAGCTATGAACGTTACATTTGTTATGACGCTGCAGTGCATTATTCGTTCGTTTTGCAGACAAGTGTTAAAAACATTTTTGAGCACCCCCTTGGTGTTGGTTTGTAGCACAGCGCCACGGCTCCCCACACAGCGACGCGCACAGACGCGGAACAGCAAACGTCCCAATACTGCCACAGTGAACTTCCAGAAGTTATAGGCAGACCGCCCCCGCCCGGCTTTGTTAGATACGTGCGTGCCCTAGTTCGACGGAGCATTATACGACGCCGTGATAGAGCGGTCTATTTATTGTGATGGGGGGGGGGGGGAGCGGGCAAATGCTAAATGTGTGGCGTCAATCCCTCCGCCACCTGACGCAGCCAATTGGCGCCAACGAAAGCGCGTGCCGATCGCGTCGCCGGCTCGGCAAGCCGCGCCGGGGCTCACCGGCGCGGCTTCTGCGACGCCGCGCCGGTCGCGTAACACCGCGGTAGCAGCCGGCGGCGGCGGCGGCGGCGGCAGCAACAACCACCGCCACCACCGCCACCACCACCGCTACCACCACCGCCACCGCCATCACCACCACCACCACCACCGCTACCACCACCGCTACCACCACCGCCACCGCCATCACCGCCACCACCACCACCGCCACCACCACCACTGCCACCACCACCGCCACCACCACCACTACCACCACCGCCACCGCCATCACCACCACCACCACCACCGCTACCACCACCGCTACCACCACCACTACCGCCACCACCGCCACCACCACCACCGCCACCACCACCACCGCCACCACCACCGCCACCACCACCGCTACCGCCACCGCCACCGCCATCACCACCACCACCACCGCCACCGCGCGCGTCCCATACCGGCGGACTAATCCCCCGCTCGAGGAGCAAGACCCTGAGTTATCCCGCGGTTCCCCGCCGAGGGCGGGTCCCTTTGGAGTGTCGAGCACGCGAGGGGCCTCCCGAAGCCCGGTGGGAACGAGCCGTCGGCGGCTCGCGCCTCCTCCCTCCATCGCACGTCTCTCCCGGGGCGCCTCCGCTGACTCGCAGCGGCTCTGCCGGCCCCTAACACCCACCCCCCCCCCCCGGGATAGCCTTCACGGACCGTCGGGACAAGTGCTGTTAGCGAGTAGCAGCAGCACCCTATGGAGGCCGGCACTGCGGCACACGAGCGGGTGGGGTGGCCAGCACCACGCCCGCCCGGCCGCCTTTGTCTTCCCAGTGCCGATCTTTACACACTGCCGCACTGCTACGCCTTTACCCCCCCCCCTTCTTTTACCCATGGACCACTGCGGTTTTTTCTTTGTTACGTTGATTTGATAACCGTCGCTCGCGTACGTACATACGTATTTATCTGTAACCGCGATGGAGAGACTTGCCCGGTCGGGGGGAGGGTCTCAGTTTATTTATTCACTTCTCAAAAGACAACAGTTATCCCCCCTCCTCCTCCACTATCTGGAGGGAGAATGCGCCAACAGGTAAAAAATGAACCGTACCCCCAGAGGGTGCGAGATGCCCTTTCTGGGGGTAGCGCGACACGGCCAGATTTTATTTTTCAAGAAGCTAAATCATCGATAACACAACTTAAGCGCACGGGCAAAAGTAAGTTACAACTTCGATTTAAAGCTTTCGTGACTGCAGGGATTCATCTTCTGGGTTCTTTCGGTAAAGTCACGTAGAATGGAGATAAAATGATCAAAAGAATAATAACAGAATAAAAATCTCACTACGGAAGGCTACTTGTGTTGTGGCCGAAACGTCGTGATAATTTAATTCTGTTATTATTCATTTTTTTATTATTTTATCTCCATTCTACGTGACTTTACCGAAAGAACCCAGAAGATACGTTACAACTGTACTGTGTTTCATCAAACCCGACGTGTTTATTAACATTGTACATTTCTTAACGGTTGAGAATCAACGGGGTGTGCACGGCTTCAGTAAAGGTGACGATAGCGCTGCTCGAGAGAGACGCTTCACTGCTGAAGATCCTGGGTTATTTAAACCCCACGTTTTCAAGCCACCTGTGTGGATCCAGAAGCCCTCAAGTGCGGTGAGTGCAATGGTCTCAGCCTGGTCACCAAGAAAAAACAAATAACTATAAAGGGACTCCTCTACTTACGAACTTTCAGAGATACGAACAAACCTGTCCCCGTATGTCCAGTTGCCTGTTCGGACCGAGAGTCGAAAGTTCAATCACGGCACAATAGATGGCGGTGGTGGCATCTACATCTGCAGAACGTGACGAACCAGTGGCATCTGCATCTGCAGAACGTGAAGAACCAGTGGCATCTACATCTGCAGAACGTGAAGAACCAGTGGCATCTACATCTGCAGAACGTGAAGAACCAGTGGCATCAACATCTGCAGAATATGAAGAACCAGTGGCATCAACATCTGCAGAACGTGAAGAACCAGTGGCATCTACATCTGCAGAACGTGAACAATCAGTGGCATCTACATCTGTAGAACGTGAACAATCAATGGCATCTACATCTGCAGAACGCGAAGAGCCAGTGGCATCTACATCTGCAGAACGTGAAGAACCAGTGGCATCTACATCTGCAGAACGTGAAGAACCAGTGGTATCTACATCTGCAGAACGTGAAGAACCAGTGGAATTTACATCTTCAGAACGTGAAGACCTAGTGGCATCTACATCTGCAGAACGTGATGAACCAGTGGCATCAACATCTGCAGAATGTGAAGAACCAGTAGCATCTACATCTGTAGAACGTGAAGAACCAGTGGCATCTACATCTGCAGAACGTGAAGAACCAGTGTCATCTACATCTGCAGAACGTGAATAACCAGTGGCATCTACATCTGCAGAACGTGAAGAACCAGTGACATCTACATCTGCAGGAGATTATACAACGTTTAAAGCCATTCCCCATATTTAGTGTACACGCCATTCAATGTGATCGGAATCGACAGGAGTCAAGTTTGGACTCATGAACAAATCGACTTATGAACGGACCTCTGGAACCTAGCTCGTTTGTAAGTGGAGGAGGCCCTGTGAACTTAAAAAAAAAATCACATTTTCCGTAGTTCCGCATTTAACGTTGCAACATTGCAGCTGTGAGAATAAAAAAAAACTTTCGATTTGCATGTAGGGCGACGAACCGTTACTCACACGTGACAAGCGGGGGCTTGGGAAAGTGCTTCCCCCTACTGGTGTGTGTACACCAGAGGTCTCTTGAAGTAGAAAAAACGATCAAACGAAACCATTTTTTTCATTTCTATCAGGCGTAAGGCACCCAGTGAGCTGTGCCGTAGCTCTTTTTCAGAAGCGACCACCTGCCCGTCACACGCGATAGCTCAACGAAGTGGCTCATCATTAAATGTATATCAGCCCAATTAATGTAGAGACACGTAGATTTGCATAGAGACCCTTAGAGTCACATAGAGACTCATAGACTCACATTGAAACCCATAGACTCACATTGAGACCTATACACTCACATAGAGACCCTTAGAGTCGTATAGACACCCATGGACTCTATAGAAACTAAAACACTCTAAACGCGTGACGTCGATTGTAAATGTGGGTGGGAAAAACCGGAAAACCCAGAGAACAAATCCACGCGACCACGTGGAGAGAGAGAGAGAGAGACGCACAAACTCCAAATACACAGCAGTCGGGAATGAACCCACGACCTCCTGTGTACCAGGCGAGGCATTCAACATCTCCTAGCCACCGTGATGATGATGATGAGAGGGAGAGACACGCAAACTCCAAATATACAGCAGCAGGCGTCGGGGTCGGGAATGAACCCACGACCTCCTGTGTACCAGGCGAGGCAGTCAACATTTCCTAGCCACCGTGATGATGATGATGAGAGGGAGAGACACGCAAACGCCAAATATACAGCAGCAGGCGTCGGGGTCGGGAATGAAACCACGACCTCCTATGCACCAGGCGCGAGGCATTCAACATCTCCGAGTTCCCATCAACGAGAGCGCCGGGGTGGCAAAAACTCGGCGGCTTTGCCGCGCCAGTGCAGAAGCCCCACCATGTGTAGGCCCCCGCCGACGGCGTTGTCCGTCAGAACACACCGAGAGAGAGAGAGCTCGAAATATGCAAACTGGCGAGTCGGGGCTGGGGGGCAGTAATCGTGGGTTGGAAATGCGCAATATCGTTGCGCTCGTCCACTGGATGGGTTTCTGTGTTAGTCGATGGGTCTCCGTGTGAGTCGATGGGTTTTCAACGTGAATCTACGGGTTCCTATGTGAGTCTACGGGTCTCTATGTGAGTCTACAGGTCTCTATGTGAGTCGATGGGTCTCTATGTGAGTCTATGGGTCCTATGTGAGTGGATGGGTCTCCACGTGAATCTATGAGTCTCTGTGAGTCTACGAGTCTCTATGTGAGTCGATGGGTCTCTATGTGAGTCGATGGGTCTCTATGTAAGTCGATGGGTCTCTGTGAGTCTACGAGTCTCTATGTGAATCTATGGGTCTCTGTGAGTCTACGGGTCTCTATGTGAATCTAAGGATATCTGTGTGAGTCTCCAGGTCTCTATGTGAGTCGATGGGTCTCTATGTGAGTCTACAGGTCTCTATGTGAGTCTATGGGTCCTATGTGAGTGGATGGGTCTCTACGTGAATCTATGAGTCTCTGTGAGTCTACGAGTCTCTATGTGAGTCGATGGGTCTCTATGTGAGTCGATGGGTCTCTGTGAGTCGATGGGTCTATGTAAGTCTGTGGGTCTCTATGTGAGTCTATGGGTCTCTATGTGAGTCTATGGGTCTCTATGTGAGTCGATGGGTCTCTATGTGAAACTGGGTTTTTATGTGAGTCTATAGGTCTCTATCTGAGTCTACGGGTCCCTATGTGAGTCGATGGGTCTTCGTGTATGTCAGTGGGTCTCTATGTGAGGCTACGGGTCTCTATGTCAGTCTATGGGTCTCTATGTGAGTCTACGAGCTCCGTGCGAGTCAATGGGTCTCTGTGAGTCGACGGGTCCTCTGTGAGTCGATGGGTCTGTGTGTGAGTCTATGGTTCTATGGGTGAGTATGTGGGTCTCTATGTGGGCCTATGCATCTTATTGTTAGTCTATGGGTCTCTGTGAGTATCACTATTAAGCTATGGGCATCTGTGTGGTTCTATGGGTCTCATGCGTCTGTACAATGTTTATACATTGTGAAAAGAATATGCGTTTGACCCTTTTTGGTCATCAGTGTTCCGATACTGGCATTGTCTCTGTACCGTTCGCCTTTTAGCGTCGTTCTCTGGTCTGACACTGGTGGTGAGACTGGGCCATAAAGAAACCTGCTGTCTCTGCTGTAGGCCAATCAGTGTAAAAGGCAATGCATTATATATGTTATTGTTGTCAGAGCCATGTTTTGTGTTTGCATGTTCACCACAAGTGCCGTGCGTGGTCAACACAGTCACTTGATTCCTTGCAAAAAAGGTTTATATTAGGTGTTTGAAATTCCGAACACAACCCCTGCTTTATTGCCAGCAAGGCCAAACAGATTTTCTTGTTTTCCATAATTTTTGATAGTACTGGCTAAAAAAAAATGTCCCCTCTATATACATGTATACAATATATCGGTAAAATACACATTGTATTGAACTGATGCATTGTTACGCACACATCGCTTTACCAACAACAACAACAGCAACAACAACCGCCATTGGCCACTAAGTGGCTGTGACGTCACCACGGCGCTTGTGCCAGGCTAGGTGCACGTTGAGGCCACGTGAATTGTCGAACGCCCGCTGGCAAGGAGGTCACGGGGCAGACCCAGCAGGTGCCACGGGTCGACTGACTGAGATGACCGCTGGTCGATGCACCACCTGTGCCCCCTACTCTGCCAAACAAAGATAAAGGTCCCCCGCCTATCCTCTAACAGACTGTTGGGGCAAGGTGTTAGCGAGCACCTATAAAGGCCGGAACGGCACGCGAGCTGGGTGGGTGGCCAGCACCACGCCCGGCCGCCTTTGTCTCTCCAGCGGCGATGTTTGCTGCACGACCGCACCAGGCGCTCATTTGCGGCTGAGTCGACCTAGGGGAGGCCCAAGACCGGTTCCGATTGAATTTTTGCCTCGGGTCGCCGGGTCCGTTAGCGCGGGCTGCTGTCACGTTTACTAAAATCGTGGCACGGCAAAAATTCCACAACGCCATTTAGAAACGTTGGAGGGCTTGGCTCTTTAAAAAAAAAAAGATGTTGAAGAAGCAAAGGTGTGAGGGGTGGGGTGGGGGAGGTGAAATAAACCCAGCCAGCATTGCAGCACGGAAGCGGGGGAGATGCGTTCAGGAACAAAGTGTACGGAGAGACGTTGCGCGCTCTCTACCCTCTCAGCTGCAAAGCCTCTCGGGAGGGGGCGCGGGGGTGTTGGTGGCGGCGGTGGTGGTAGAGAAGTGGAGCACGTGGGAAGTCTGCAGGCTCACACGCCTAACCAAATTGCGCCTCTGCCGCATCATCCTTGTTGTTCTTGTTGTTCTTGTTGTGAGTCTCACGTTCGCGAGGACACGCGCGGGGGGGGGGTGGGGCGGGGTGGGGTGGGCCGGGCGAGGGTGAACTTGGCGGGAAGGAAGGAAACTTTAAATGAAAATGAGCGGGCAAAGGCGCTGCCCCTGCAATTCCGCTGCTTGCACCACTGCTGGGCAGAAGGGCCCTCAACTCCAGAGGGGAATCAACCACTCTAGGGTGTGGGGGGGGGTTAAAACAAATCTTTCCCCACTCCATAGTTTCAACTTGCCGTGCCCGGGAGATTGACACGGTGCCCCCCCCCCCCCCGGTATGTGTGTGCTGCGAGCCACTGTGATACTCGTTTTATCCACCCGGGAGTTGATGATGAGCCGAGTCGAGCCACTCACCGACCCCGACCGGGAATGGAACTCCACTCGCGTTGGCGAGACAACTCACTCTGCCGTCAAATGGCGGGCGGGTTTCTGGGTGGATAGGGGTGGACAGAGGGTGACATAGGGTTACAGGGGTGGACAGGGGTGGACAGGGGTGGACAGAGGGTGACAGGGGGTGACAGAGGGTGACAGGGGGTGACAGAGGGTGACAGGGGGTGACAGGGGTGGACAGAGGGTGGACAGAGGGTGACAGAGGGTGACAGGGGTGGACAGAGGGTGACAGAGGGTGACAGGGGTGGATAGAGGTGGACAGAGGGTGACAGAGGGTGACAGGGGTGGATAGGGGTGGACAGCGGGTGACAGGGGTGGACAGAGGGTGGACAGAGGGTGATAGAGGGTGACAGGGGTGGACAGAGGGTGATAGAGGGTGACAGAGGGTGACAGAGGGTGGACAGAGGGTGGACAGAGGGTGACAGGGGTGGACAGGGGTGGACGGAGGGTGACAGAGGGTGGACAGAGGGTGGACAGGGGTGGACAGAGGGTGGACAGAGGGTGACAGGGTGGCAGAGGGTGACAGGGGTGGACAGAGGGTTACAGAGGGTGACGGAGGGTGACAGGGGTGGACAGGGGTGGACGGAGGGTGACAGGGGTGGATAGGGGTGGATAGGGGTGGACAGAGGGTGGACAGAGGGTGACAGAGGGTGACAGGGTGACAGAGGGTGGACAGCGGGTGGACAGAGGTGGACAGAGGGTGACGGGGTGGATAGAGGTGGACAGAGGGTGACAGAGGGTGACAGGGGTGGATAGGGGTGGACAGAGGGTGGACAGAGAGTGACAGAGGGTGATAGAGGGTGACAGAGGTGGACAGAGGGTGGACAGAGGGTGACAGAGGGTGACAGAGGGTGACAGAGGGTGGACAGCGGGTGACAAGAGGATGACAAGAGGATGACAAGAGGGTGGACAGAGGGTTACAGAGGGTGACAGAGGCTGGACAGGGGTGGACAGGGGTGGACAGAGGGTGGACAGAGGGTGACAGAGGGTGACAGAGGGTGACAGAGTTGGCGGTGGCGCGGGAATTTGAGACAAGCGGTGTTTGACCGTCCCGTCACCAGGAGATGGAATCGAACCTTCGCTCGCTCGGGGCCGCAAGTATTCCAGCAGCCGCGTGCCGCTTGAACTGCCGGTCACGCACCAGTGGCAGATCCCCCTAGCCTGGAATTAAATGGGTTATAATCCCTCTGTCATCATTATTATTAGTTCTTCATCATTATTATTATATTCATTTATTAGCCTGCCACGTGTGTTTTTTTTTTGCGGATGTAGGAAATTGCATCGGCCGAAAAATAAAGAACAAAAAAAATCTGCATATAAATAAGTCTTTTTGTTCCCAATAAGCGATATATATTATTTTTATTGCGCGGCAAATTGTATCCTGAAACTGCGGTCGCGCGTGTGGCAGCTCGGGATGGAGAATGTGTGTGTGTGTGTGTAGGGGGAGGGGGGGGGTTATTTTATTTTATTATCACCATCTCGGCGACGGTAAAATCATTTCTCGCTCGATCGCAAATCGTTGGCGCTTTGCGTTTGCGAGCTCGAAGCTTTGCTTGAAAAGTCAATCTGGCGCACTCTTTAGATCCAACGCTTTCTTGCGCGGCGAGCGAAAGAAATATATAAAAAAAAAATTCTCTCTCTCTCTCTTTTCTTCTTTTGCATTTTTTTCGCGATTTTAATTTTGCTACGCACTGCACACTCCGTCGAGAATTTTCCGCAGAGCCGGTCGCGCCGAAAAGCCGCGGTTTAAAAATAGCGAAAAAACGCAGAATGAAAGCCCTCCGCCGTGATCTGCACCGTCATGAGACCCATTCTAATGTCATTTTCAAAATGTATGATACCATCTTACTTTTAAACATATTTCAACGAGGCAGGGAGGGAGGGAGGCATGGATGGGGTGGGCACCTTACATCTGGGGGGTGTGTTTAGATGCGAGGAATACGGTCTCAGAGAATCAAATCAGGCTCAGATTGGCGTTCAGAAGCAAAGCAAGCGTCCGAAGGTTTTTCCCCGCTCGCATTGGAGAACTGGCTGGGTGGTCGTGGTGGTGGTGGTGGTGTTGGAGGTGGTGGTGGTTGGGAGGGGGGGGAGGGATTCCAGGATCTAGCTCTGCAGTGTCCGCTTCTGCGAGACGTTCGCCGGCGGGCGGGCGGGCGGGCGGGTCTCGCTTATTGGCGAGAGCGGGAACGATGACGACTATTGCGATGATGATCGTGATCGCGATGATCATGATCGCGATGATGGCCACGCTGATGATCGTGATCGCGATGATGGCCACGCTGATGATCGTGATCGCGATGATGGCCACGCTGATGATCGTGATCGCGATGATGATCGTGATCGCGATGATCATGAACGCGATGATGGCCACGCTGATGATCATGATCGCGATGATGGCCACGCTGATGATCGTGATCGCGATGATCATGATCGCGATGATGGCCACGCTGATGATCATGATCGCGATGATGGCCACGCTGATGATCGTGATCGCGATGATGGCCACGCTGATGATCGTGATCGCGATGATGGCCACGCTGATGATCGTGATCGCGATGATCATGATCGCGATGACGGCCACGCTGATGATCATGATCGCGATGACGGCCACGCTGATGATCGTGATCGCGATGGTGATTGCGATGATGGTCGCGATCACGGCGATGATGACTATCGACCACGATGGTGATGAGCCATGACGACTGTGACCACGACGCGGGCGAACAAATGACAAAAAGATTTTTTAAAAAGATGTCATAATGCAACAGTTTGAACAGCAAATCCACGCGTTCCCAATAATCGATGCCTATCGATTGGATCCCTGACGACATCGCTCATTGGGAAATTGCTAGCATTCGCCTCGGAGCGGTCGTCCACTACGCTGCGATTATTATCATGATTTTTATTGTATTTTACATCTCTTCATATGCCTGCGCGTGCTTGTACACTCACGCACCACGGATCATGTGCTCGGTCCGCCGCTCGATTCGATATTCGCGCTGGGAGGATCGGCGCCGTCCCATCGCGGGGCTAAAAGTTCCCCTGCCCGTGACAGGAGATGACAGCGCTTGACGGGGACCCCCCACCTCCTCGGCCACCCTCCCCTCCCCCTCCCCCCCGAAATAAAAAAACCACGACGTCTCACAGCCGCGTCCGTCACGCACCGCTGGCACGTGCACCCTCCACCCGAAGCCCCCCCCCCCCCGCCTGTTCATCCCCGAGGCTTCCTTGTTGTCGTGCACGTGGCGGCGATGAAGCGGGTCCCCGCGTGCAACGTCGGTCGTCGGCTTAGCAGCAGCAGTAGTAGCAGCAGCAAGAGCAGCAACAGCAGCAGCAACAGCTGCAACAGCAGCGGCAGTGGCAGCAGCAACAGCAGCAAGAGCAACAGCAGCAGCAACAGCGGCAGTGGCAGCAGCAGCAAGAGCAGCAAGAGCAACAGCAGCAGTAGCAGTAGTAGCAACAGCAGCAGCAGCAACAGCAGCAGCAACAGCAGCAGCAGTAGTAGCAGCGGCAACAGCGGCAGCAACAGCAGCAGTAGTAGCAGCAAGAGCAGCAAGAGCAACAGCAGCAGTAGCAGCAGCAACAGCGGCAGCAGCAGCAGTAGCAACAGCAGCAGCAACAGCAGCAAGAGCAACAGCAGCAACAGCAGCAGTAGCAACAGCAGCAGTAGCAGCAGCAGCAGCAACAGCAGCAGCAACAGCAGCAGTAGCAGCAGCAGCAACAGCAGCAGCAGCAACAGCAGCAACAGCAGCAGCAGCAACAGCAGCAGCAATAGCAGCAGCAAGAGCAGCAGCTAGCAGCAGCAGCAGCGGCAGCAACAGCAGCAGCTAGCAGCAGCGGCAGCAACAGCAGCAGCAACAGCAGCAGCAACAGCAGTAGCAGCAGCAGTAGCAGCAGCAACAGCAGCAGCAGCAACAGCGGCGGCTTTTTGGCTCGGCCGTCGCCGCATCGCGCGGCGCTGCCGGGCGCGATTCCACCGCGGCCGTCTGGAACCCTCTTCCCTTCCGATATTCGGAAGCCGCCGGGAGCCGCCTATGCACCTTAAAATCATCGTCAAGATTGACAAACTCATTTCTTTAGAACTGATTTTTGTGTTAGTTTGTTGTCCTTCCCCCCCCCGCCCGCCCGCCCGCACCTCCGATTGACACGGTTGGCTACGTACGGTGCGAAAGAAGTTCAACGTACACACACACACATGAGCATGGGTGTCCGTGGGTCTCTGTGAGTCTGTGTGCTTGCAAACAAGCCTCTCTAGATCTCTGTGGGCCTTTCTGGGTCTATTCCCACCGATGTTAGGCGACCACCACTGAGAGCTACACACTTTTAAATCATCACCTCGATTGAAAACTCATAAAATAATAAAGGTGTCAGTTTTTGTACCAGTTAAAAGGGTTAAACCTATTCCTATATCTTGTTTCTGGCAAAGGAGGTCTCATAATGTAGATGCTCACCCCGAGCCCTCAATACTCTGATAGTGCGCTGTTTTTGAGTTGTACGCCGTTTGGCGTCTTCTGGTCCAACACCAATGGAGACTAGGCTCTAAGAAAAGCCGTCTCGGGTGTGGACCAATCAAATTCAAGGACAGTGCCAATATTATGATCAGAGTTGTCTTTTTTGTTTGCATTTTCACTGCTTGTGTTGTGGTCATTGCAAACATGATGCCTTGAATAAAGGTGTCAGTTTTTGTGCCAGTTAAAAGGGTAAAACCTATTCCTACTGAAAACTCATTTGTTGAGAACTGCTTGTCATTGTTGCGTTTAGTTTTGCCGTCCTTCCCCCCCCCCGCGCCTCGGATTAGTTGGCTGCGTACGGTGCGAAAGAAAGTTGAACGTGCGTGCATACGTGTACGTGCCTGAGCAGTGCGAGAGCCAGGGGGATGGTGCAGCCCCAATTACATTTGAAGCGGGTTTTTTTGTTTGTTTTTCTGCCAGGTTTAAGGGCCCCTCGGAGCCGTGTAGCTCTTTGTCAGAAGCGACCTGGCCACCGCAAATGATGATAGCTATCGGGGAGTGGCTCTTCATCATCATCATCATCGTCATCATCGTCATCATCGTCATCATCATCGTCATCATCGCGTGGACACTCGTGGCGACAGACGAATACTCTAAACGCGTGGTGACGTTGATTCGAAATGTGGAGGGGAAAACCGGAGGACCCGGAGAAAAAAAAATCCACGTGACCGTGGGGAGAGAGACACGCAGACTCCAAATATACAGCAGCAGCAGGCGTCAGGGTCGGGATCGAACGCACGTCCTCCTGTAGACCAGGCGAGGTAGTTAACATCTCATAGCCACCGTGATGATGATGATGATGAGAGAGAGAGAGAGACACGCAGACTCCAAATATACAGCAGAAGGCGTCAGGGTCGGGATCGAACCCACATCCTTCTGTACACCAGGCGAGGTAGTTAACATCTCTTAGCCACCGTGATGATGATGAGAGAGAGAGAGACACGCAAACTCCAAATATACAGCAGCAGGCATCAGGGTCGGGATCGAACCCACGTCCTCCTGTATATCAGGCGAGGTAGTTAACATCTCCTAGCCACCGTGATGATGACGAGAGAGAGAGAGACACGCAAACTCTAAATATACAGCATCGGGCGTCAGTGTCAGGATCGAACCCACGACCTCCTGCATACCAGGCGAGGTAGTCAACATCTCCTAGCCACCGCGACTCATGAGGGGCATTGCATCGCCGCACGTTGTGCGGTCTCCGTTCGGAGTGGGCGAGCGAGTGGGTGCGTGAGCGGCTCGGTGAGCGGCTGGGTGAGTGAGTGGGTGGGTTAGAGGGTGAATGAGAGGCTGAGTGAGCGGCTGAGTGAGTGAATGAGTGTTGTTGTTGTTGTTGCTGCGACCGCGCAGCGTTCGAACGCCGCGCGGTCGAAACAAACGCGGCCGGTGTCCAGTTCGCACCGAACCCCTCCCGCCCGGGGGGGGGGGGGCGGGGAACCGACCAGCAAAGGTCACGGGGTCACGGGCAGCAGGCGGCACCGCCCATCGCACGGTGGGAAGCGGTGGCCGACAAACAGAGCGGCCGGTGCGGCTCGTCGATAAGGATAACACGCGGTTGGGCTGACGGGCTGCCGGACAGAAAAACAAATGTAACGGATGGATGCGACGGACGGACTAACAGACTGATGGACTGACATACTGATGGACTGACAGACTGATGGACTGACAGATGAAGGACTAACAGACTGACGAACTAACAGACTGACGGACTAACGGACTGACAGACTAACAGGCTGATGAACTAACAGACTGATGGACTGACAGACTGATGGACTGACAGACTGATGGACTGACAGATGAAGGACTAACAGACTGACGAACTAACAGACTGACGGACTAATGGACTAACATACTGATGGACTGACAGACTGGTGGACTGACAGATGAAGGACTAACAGACTGACGAACTAACAGACTGATGGACTAACAGACTGATGGACTGTTGGACTAAAGGAATGATGGACTAACAGACTAACAGACTGATGGACTAACAGACTGATGGACTAACAGACTGACGTACTAACGGACTGATGGACTAACAGACTGATGGACTAACAGACTGATGGACTGACAGATGAAGGACTAACAGACTGACGAACTAACAGACTGATGGACTGATGGACTGACGGACTAACGGAATGATGGACTAACAGACTAACAGACTGATGGACTAACAGACTGACGGACTAACGGACTGACAGACTTAACAGGCTGATGGACTAACAGACTGATGGACTGACAGACTGATGGACTGACAGACTGGTGGACTGACAGATGAAGGACTAACAGACTGACGAACTAACAGACTGATGGACTAACAGACTGATGGACTGTCAGACTAACGGAATGATGGACTAACAGACTAACAGACTGACGTACTAACGGACTGATGGACTAACAGACTGATGGACTAACAGACTGATGGACTGACGGACTAACAGGCTGACGGACTAACAGACTGATGGACTGACAGACTGATGGGCTGATAAGTGTGACGAATGGAAGCAAAGAATGGACGGGCCCAGGAAGCCGGCGTCGTCGGAAAGAAAGATAGCCGGTTCACACGGGGGGCGGCCGGGGAGAGGGGTCTGCTAATCTGCAGACGGCCGTCTCACCAACACAGGCATGAAAAAATATATATTCCCAGAGTCAGTTTAACAGCGTAGTCGTCGTCGTAGTAGTCGTGGTAGTTTAGAGGCTTTCAAGACGAAATAATCGATGTTTTTGGGTTGGGTCTTGTCAATGTCAACGCGTCGTTAAATCCGCCACCCACCCCGTGTGGGTGCGTATCGGAGGGGAAAACCCACAGCGACATTTGCTAATGTCAGTGTAACTCAAATTGTAAATATCGGGACCTTTTTGCCAGCATCAAAGTATGAAAAGTTATAATAAACTTTTGGGGCACGTGCTGCTGGCGAGCACCTATGAAGGCTGGAACGGTACACGAGGGGGCGGGTGGCCAGCACCACGCCCGGCCGCCTTTGTCTCCCCTGTTGTGATGTTTTTACACAGTGCACCAGGTACTCATTTGGGGAGGAGGCCCAGGACCGGTTCAGATTATCGCTATCACCGCTGTTGATGGCCACGAGCGAGAATCGAACTCGGGTCGCCGGGCTAACCGCCATAGTAGTGCTCCTCACAGCAGGAGGTACACACACCGCGCACACACTCCGCGCACACACAACACACACACCGCACACACACACTGCACCCACACACCGCGCACACACACCACGCACACACACCACCCACACACCACACACACCACGTACACACACCACGCGCACACACTCCACCCACACACACCGCACCCACACACACCACACACACACCACGTGCACACACCACGCGCACACACCGCGCACACACACCGCGCACACACCCGCACCCACACACACCACACACACACCACACACACCACGTACAAACACCACGCACACCACGCACGCACACCACGCACACAAACACCACGCACACAAACACCACACACACAAACACCACACACACCACACACGCCACACACACTCACACCGTGAGCAAGGGGTAATTGGAGAAAGCCAAGGGGGGGAGGGGTGCGGGTTTTAGATTCCCCGGCCTTGTAATGAGAGGACGAGAGGCTTGGACACAAGAGGGCTTGCGTGCGGGGGATTGTAATTCTGTCTTGAACCGGGACCGTTTGGAGTTGTGTTGCGTTGAGTGGAGTTGTTGTTGAGTTGCGTTGAGTGGAGTTGCCCACCCTGGGTGCTGCGGGGAACCCTGCCCACGGATGAGGAGAATCCAACCGCAGGGCTGCCCAACGGAAGGAGGTCCCTGGTCGCCATCTTGTCGAGTTGCCACCCCGGTTGTTTAACTTCTCGCAGTGCGGTGGACAACTTGCCCATGGTAATGTCGCCAGTCTAATCACCTTACCCATGGTAATGTCGCCAGTCTAATCACCTTACCCATGGTAATGTCGCCAGTCTAATCAACTTGCCCATGGTAATATCCGCAGTCTAATCTAATCACCTTACCCATGGTAATAATGCCAGTCCAATCACCTTACCCATGGTAATGATGCCAGTCTAATCACCTTACCCATGATAATGATGCCAGTCTAATCACCTTACCCATGGTAATGATGCCAGTCTAATCACCTTACCCATGGTAATGTCGCCAGTCTAATCACCTTACCCATGGTAATGTTGCCAGTCTAATCACCTTACCCATGGTAATGTCGCCAGTCTAATCACCTTGCCCATGGTAATATCGCCAGCCTAATCACCTTACCCATGGTAATGTCGCCAGTCTAATCACCTTACCCATGGTAATGTCGCCAGTCTAATCTAATCACCTTACCCATGGTAATATCGCCAGTCCAATCTAATCACCTTACCCATGGTAATGATGCCAGTCTAATCACCTTACCCATGGTAATGTCGCCAGTCTAATCACCTTACCCATGGTAAGGATGTCAGTCTAATCACCTTACCCATGGTAATATCGCCAGTCTAATTACCTTACCCATGGTAATGTCGCCAGTCTAATCACCTTACCCATGGTAATGTCGCCAGCCTAATCACCTTACCCATGGTAATGATGCCAGTCTAATCACCTTACCCATGGTAATGTCGCCAGTCTAATCACTTTACCCATGGTAATGATGCCAGTCTAATCACCTTACCCATGGTAATGATGCCAGTCTAATCACCTTACCCATGGTAATGATGCCAGTCTAATCACCTTACCCATGGTAATGAAGCCAGTCTAATCACCTTACCCATGGTAATGATGCCAGTCTAATCACCTTACCCATGGTAATGTCGCCAGTCTAATCACCTTACCCATGGTAATGTCGTCAGTCTAATCACCTTACCCATGGTAATGTCACCAGTCTAATCACCTTACCCATGGTAATGATGCCAGTCTAATCACCTTACCCATGGTAATGATGCCAGTCTAATCACCTTACCCATGGTAATGTCACCAGTCTAATCACCTTACTCATGGTAATATCACCAGTCTAATCACCTTACCCATGGTAATGATGCCAGTCTAATCACCTTACCCATGGTAATTATGCCAGTCTAATCACCTTACCCATGGTAATATCACCAGTCTAATCACCTTACCCATGGTAATGATGCCAGTCTAATCACCTTACCCATGGTAATGATGCCAGTCTAATCACCTTACCCATGGTAATGATGCCAGTCTAATCACCTTACCCATGGTAATGATGCCAGTCTAATCACCTTACCCATGGTAATGATGCCAGTCTAATCACCTTACCCATGGTAATGATGCCAGTCTAATCACCTTACCCATGGTAATGATGCCAGTCTAATCACCTTACCCATGGTAATGATGCCAGTGTAATCACCTTACCCATGGTAATGTCGCCAGTCTAATCACCTTACCCATGGTAATGATGCCAGTCTAATCACCTTACCCATGGTAATGATGCCAGTCTAATCACCTTACCCATGGTAATGATGCCAGTCTAATCACCTTACCCATGGTAATGATGCCAGTCTAATCACCTTACCCATGGTAATGATGCCAGTCTAATCACCTTACCCATGGTAATGATGCCAGTCTAATCACCTTACCCATGGTAATGATGCCAGTCTAATCACCTTACCCATGGTAATGTCGCCAGTCTAATCACCTTACCCATGGTAATGATGCCAGTCTAATCACCTTACCCATGGTAATGATGCCAGTCTAATCACCTTACCCATGGTAATGTCGCCAGTCTAATCACCTTACCCATGGTAATGATGCCAGTCTAATCACCTTACCCATGGTAATGATGCCAGTCTAATCACCTTACCCATGGTAATGTCGCCAGTCTAATCACCTTACCCATGGTAATGATGCCAGTCTAATAACCTTACCCATGGTAATGATGCCAGTCTAATCACCTTACCCATGGTAATGATGCCAGTCTAATCACCTTACCCATGGTAATGATGCCAGTCTAATCACCTTACCCATGGTAATGATGCCAGTCTAATCACCTTACCCATGGTAATGTCGCCAGTCTAATCACCTTACCCATGGTAATGATGCCAGTCTAATCACCTTACCCATGGTAATGTCGCCAGTCTAATCACCTTACCCATGGTAATGATGCCAGTCTAATCACCTTACCCATGGTAATGATGCCAGTCTAATCACCTTACCCATGGTAATGTCGCCAGTCTAATCACCTTACCCATGGTAATGATGCCAGTCTAATCACCTTACCCATGGTAATGATGCCAGTCTAATCACCTTACCCATGGTAATGATGCCAGTCTAATCACCTTACCCATGGTAATGATGCCAGTCTAATCACCTTACCCATGGTAATGTCACCAGTCTAATCACCTTACCCATGGTAATATCACCAGTCTAATCACCTTACCCATGGTAATGATGCCAGTCTAATCACCTTACCCATGGTAATTATGCCAGTCTAATCACCTTACCCATGGTAATATCACCAGTCTAATCACCTTACCCATGGTAATGATGCCAGTCTAATCACCTTACCCATGGTAATGTCGCCAGTCTAATCACCTTACCCATGGTAATGATGCCAGTCTAATCACCTTACCCATGGTAATGATGCCAGTCTAATCACCTTACCCATGGTAATGATGCCAGTCTAATCACCTTACCCATGGTAATGATGCCAGTCTAATCACCTTACCCATGGTAATGATGCCAGTCTAATCACCTTACCCATGGTAATGATGCCAGTCTAATCACCTTACCCATGGTAATGATGCCAGTCTAATCACCTTACCCATGGTAATGATGCCAGTGTAATCACCTTACCCATGGTAATGTCGCCAGTCTAATCACCTTACCCATGGTAATGATGCCAGTCTAATCACCTTACCCATGGTAATGATGCCAGTCTAATCACCTTACCCATGGTAATGATGCCAGTCTAATCACCTTACCCATGGTAATGATGCCAGTCTAATCACCTTACCCATGGTAATGATGCCAGTCTAATCACCTTACCCATGGTAATGATGCCAGTCTAATCACCTTACCCATGGTAATGATGCCAGTCTAATCACCTTACCCATGGTAATGTCGCCAGTCTAATCACCTTACCCATGGTAATGATGCCAGTCTAATCACCTTACCCATGGTAATGATGCCAGTCTAATCACCTTACCCATGGTAATGTCGCCAGTCTAATCACCTTACCCATGGTAATGATGCCAGTCTAATCACCTTACCCATGGTAATGATGCCAGTCTAATCACCTTACCCATGGTAATGTCGCCAGTCTAATCACCTTACCCATGGTAATGATGCCAGTCTAATCACCTTACCCATGGTAATGATGCCAGTCTAATCACCTTACCCATGGTAATGATGCCAGTCTAATCACCTTACCCATGGTAATGATGCCAGTCTAATCACCTTACCCATGGTAATGATGCCAGTCTAATCACCTTACCCATGGTAATGTCGCCAGTCTAATCACCTTACCCATGGTAATGATGCCAGTCTAATCACCTTACCCATGGTAATGTCGCCAGTCTAATCACCTTACCCATGGTAATGATGCCAGTCTAATCACCTTACCCATGGTAATGATGCCAGTCTAATCACCTTACCCATGGTAATGTCGCCAGTCTAATCACCTTACCCATGGTAATGATGCCAGTCTAATCACCTTACCCATGGTAATGATGCCAGTCTAATCACCTTACCCATGGTAATGATGCCAGTCTAATCACCTTACCCATGGTAATGATGCCAGTCTAATCACCTTACCCATGGTAATGATGCCAGTCTAATCACCTTACCCATGGTAATGATGCCAATCCAATCACCTTACCCATGGTAATGTCGCCAGTCTAATCACCTTACCCATGGTAATGATGCCAATCCAATCACCTTACCCATGGTAATGTCACCAGTCTAATCACCTTACCCATGGTAATGTCACCAGTCTAATCACCTTACCCATGGTAATGATGCCAGTCTAATCACCTTACCCATGGTAATGTCGCCAGTCTAATCACCTTACCCATGGTAATGATGCCAGTCTAATCACCTTACCCATGGTAATGTCGCCAGTCTAATCACCTTACCCATGGTAATGATGCCAGTCTAATCACCTTACCCATGGTAATGATGCCAGTCTAATCACCTTACCCATGGTAATGTCGCCAGTCTAATCACCTTACCCATGGTAATGATGCCAGTCTAATCACCTTACCCATGGTAATGATGCCAGTCTAATCACCTTACCCATGGTAATGATGCCAGTCTAATCACCTTACCCATGGTAATGATGCCAGTCTAATCACCTTACCCATGGTAATGATGCCAGTCTAATCACCTTACCCATGGTAATGATGCCAATCCAATCACCTTACCCATGGTAATGTCGCCAGTCTAATCACCTTACCCATGGTAATGATGCCAATCCAATCACCTTACCCATGGTAATGTCACCAGTCTAATCACCTTACCCATGGTAATGTCACCAGTCTAATCACCTTACCCATGGTAATGATGCCAGTCTAATCACCTTACCCATGGTAATGTCGCCAGTCTAATCACCTTACCCATCGTAATGATGCCAGTCTAATCACCTTACCCATGGTAATGATGCCAGTCTAATCACCTTACCCATGGTAATGATGCCAATCGCCTGGCCCACCTTTTGCGCCGTTGCGCCATGCGAAATCTGCAGCGATGGCTCGGCGCTCCGTTTTGCGCGAAAACTCTCCGGAATTCACAAGCGTTTGCTGCTGCTGCTGCTGCCGCTTGCTGCTGTCGCTGCTGCTGCCGCTGCTACTGCTGCGGAGGAGGAGGATCGCTAATTGTAGGTGCAGGCAAGCCTCTGGGTGTCAGCGCGTTGGCTCTAATTTTAGCGCCGCGTTGTGTGACAGCACTCGGGGGGGGGGGGGGGGGGGGTTCTATTCTATTTAATTTCAACATCGGCGGACGGCGTGCCTCGGAGGTTCGGGCCCCCTATCCGTTTCGAGGAGGGTTGAAGTGTACATTGCAGGAGCAGCATTGTTTTTTTGTGTGTGCCCGCGCATGCCTGCGTGTGTGTGTGTGCGTGCGTGTGTGTGTGCATGCGTGTGTGCGTAACGCTGTTTGGAAGCTACCTGGTCTGTCGCTCCGCACGAAGCTTCAGGTCTTCTCGGCCACGGTCATTCCCTCCCTTCTCTACGCTTGCGAAACGTGGACCCCCCCTAATGGAGCATCTTCGCCGATTGGAAACATTCAGGCTGGCCTGCCTACGATCCATCCTGGGTTTAACCAGACTGGATTGTGTGAGGAGCTCACAAATCCTTGAAAGATCTGGGCAAGGTCCCATCGGTGAGCTCCTCCGGCAAGCGAGGCTGCGTTGGCTGGATCATGAAGCCCGCATGCCCAGCCACCGCATGCCTAAACAGCTTTTGTTCTTCTTTGGTTCTTTCGGTAAAGTCACGTAGAAAATGAGAATAAAATTATAAAATAATAAAATAAAACAATAAAATTCCTCACGACGTTTCGGCCACAACACAAGTGGCCTTCTTCAGGTGAAAGGAACAGACCTGTCGGGACGACAGCTTGATTGAAGCTCTGTCACCTGAAGAAGGCCACTTGTGTTGTGGCCGAAACGTCGTGAGAATTTTATTGTGTTATTTTATTTTATTAATTTATTATTTTATTCTCATTCTACGTCACTTTACCGAAAGAACCAAAGAAGATGAATCCTTGCAGTCACAAAAGCTTTAAATCGAATTTAAACAGCTTTTGTTTGGCCGGATTGAGGGGGCTAAGCGGGCGCGGCACGGGCTAGAGAAGAGATGGAGTGATGTGGTACAGGAGGACGTGGAGCTGAGTGGACTTGCCGATGACCGGTACCAGCGGTGTCAAGATCGGCCTCTGTGGAGGAGGCTCGTGAAAGACGCTACTGGGCAGTTGGAGGCAGTCACCCTCCAACAACAACAACGGAGGGCGGAGGAGCGATGCTCACAACAATGAGCGGAGCGCCGGGTGGCTAAAGCACAGCAAGTTGGCACAGTAGGGGGCACAGGTGGTGCATCGGCCAGTCATCTCAGTCAGTCGACCCGTGGCACCTGGGTCTGCCCCGTGACCTCCTGTCAGCGGGGGTTCGACACTTCACGTGGCCTCAATGTGCACATGGCCTGCCACAAGCGTCGTGGTGACATCATCGCCACTTAGTGGTGAATGGCGGTTGTTGTTGTGTGCGTGTGGTGGTTTTCTTTTTTGAGGGTCGCAGCGGTGGTCTCAATGGGTCTCTATGAGTCTGTATTTGTCTCTATGGGTCTCTATGTGTGTCTCTATGGGTCTATATGAGTCTGTATGTGTCTCTATGGGTCTCTATGTATCTCTATGTGTCTCTATGAGTCTGTATGTGTCTCTATGGGTCTCTATGTATCTCTATGTGTCTCTATGAGTCTGTATATGTCTCTATGTGTCTCTGTGTATCTCTGTGTCTCTACGAGTCTGTATGCGTCTCTATGGGTCTCTATGTATCTCTATGGGTATCTATGGGTCTCTGTGTCTCTATGTTTCTCTATGTATCTCTATGTGTCTCTATGAGTCTGTATGCGTCTCTATGGGTCTCTATGTATCTCTATGGGTATCTATGGGTCTCTATGTGTCTCTATGGGTCTCTATGTGTCTCTATGAGTCTGTATGCGTCTCTATGGGTCTCTATGTATCTCTATGAGTCTGTATGCGTCTCTATGGGTCTCTGTGTATCTCTATGTGTCTCTATGAGTCTGTATGCGTCTCTATGGGTCTCTATGTATCTCTTTGTGTCTCTATGAGTCTGTATGCGTCTCTATGGGTCTCTATGTATCTCTATGGGTATCTATGGGTCTCTATGTGTCTCTATGGGTCTCTGTGTATCTCTATGTGTCTCTATGAGTCTGTATGCGTCTCTATGTATCTCTATGGGTATCTATGGGTCTCTATGTGTCTCTATGGGTCTCTCTGTTCGGTCGTTTGTTTCTCAGTGCGCTTGACCTTTCGAGGGTCACGGTTGCAGCGTGTTGAGCAGCGGCGGTGCTGACCTCTCTTGCCCTGGCGACTCCAGCACGACATTACTATACAGTACTATACACTACTATACTATATACTATACACTACACTATACACTACTATACACTACTATACTATACTACACTTTACACTACTATACACTACACTATACACTACTATACTATACACTATACTACTATACAGTACTATACACTACTATACTACACTTTACACTACACTATACACTATACACTACACTATACACTACTATACTATACTACACTTTACACTACTATACACTACACTATACACTACACTATACACTACACTATACACTACACTATACTATACACTATACTACTATACAGTACTATACACTACTATACTATACACTACACTATACACTACTATACACTACACTATACACTACTATACTATACACTATACTACTATACAGTACTATACACTACTATACTATACACTACACTATACACTACTATACACTACACTATACACTACTATACTATACACTATACTACTATACAGTACTATACACTACTATACACTACTACACTTTACACTACTATACACTACACTATACACTACTATACACTATACTACTATACAGTACTATACACTACTATACTATACACTACACTATACACTACTATACACTACACTATACACTACTATACTATACACTATACTACTATACAGTACTATACACTACTATACACTACTACACTTTACACTACTATACACTACACTATACACTACTATACATTACTATACAGTACTATACACTACTATACTACACTTTACACTACTATACACTACACTATACACTACTATACACTACACTATACACTATACTACTATACAGTACTATACACTACTATACTATACTACACTTTACACTACTATACACTACACTATACACTACACTATACACTACTATACTACACTTTACACTACTATACACTACACTATACACTACACTATACACTACTATACTATACACTACACTTTACACTACTATACAGTACTATACACTACTATACTATACTACACTTTACACTACTATACACTACACTATACACTACTATACACTACTATACTATACACTATACTACTATACAGTACTATACACTACTATACTATACTACACTTTACACTACTATACACTACACTATACACTACACTATACTACTATACAGTACTATACACTACTATACACTACTACACTTTACACTACTATACACTACACTATACACTACACTATACTACTATACAGTACTATACACTACTATACTATACTACACTATACACTACTATACACTACACTATACACTACACTATACACTACTATACTATACTACACTTTACACTACTATACACTACACTATACACTACACTATACACTATACTACTATACAGTACTATACACTACTAAACAATACTACACTTTACACTACTATACACTACACTATACACTACTATACACTATACTACTATACAGTACTATACACTACTATACACTACTACACTTTACACTACTATACACTACACTATACACTACTATACTATACACTATACTACTATACAGTACTATACACTATACAATACTACACTTTACACTACTATACACTACACTATACACTACTATACTATACACTACTATACTATACACTACACTATACACTACTATACACTATACTACTATACAGTACTATACACTACTAAACAATACTACACTTTACACTACTAATCACTACACTATACACTACACTATACACTACTATACTATACACTATACTACTATACAGTACTATACACTACTAAACAATACTACACTTTACACTACTATACACTACACTATACACTATACTACTATACAGTACTATACACTACTACACTTTACACTACTATACACTACACTATACACTACTATACTATACACTATACTACTATACAGTACTATACACTACTATACACTACTACACTTTACACTACTATACACTACACTATACACTACACTATACACTACTATACTATACACTACACTATACACTACTATACTATACTATACACTATACTACTATACAGTACTATACACTACTAAACAATACTACACTTTACACTACTATACACTACACTATACACTACACTATACACTATACTACTATACAGTACTATACACTACTATACAATACTACACTTTACACTACTATACACTACACTATACACTACTATACTATACACTATACTACTATACAGTACTATACACTACTACACTTTACACTACTATACACTACACTATACTACTATACAGTACTATACACTACTAAACAATACTACACTTTACACTACTATACACTACACTATACACTACTATACTATACACTATACACTACTAAACAATACTACACTTTACACTACTATACACTACACTATACACTACACTATACACTATACTACTATACAGTACTATACACTACTACACTTTACACTACTATACACTACACTATACACTACACTATACACTATACTACTATACAGTACTATACACTACTAAACAATACTACACTTTACACTACTATACACTACACTATACACTATACTGCTATACACTACTATACAATACTACACTTTACACTACTATACACTACACTATACACTACACTATACACTATACTACTATACAATACTACACTTTACACTACTATACACTACACTATACACAACACTATACACTATACTACTATACACTACTATACAATACTACACTTTACACTACTATACACTACACTATACACTATACTACTATACACTATACTACTATACACTACTATACAATACTACACTTTACACTACTATACACTACACTATGCACTACTATACTATACACTATACTACTATACAGTACTCTACACTACTATACAATACTACACTTTACACTGCTATACACTACACTATACACTACTAGACTATACACTATACTGTACACTACACTATACACTACACTGTACACTATACTACTATACACTACACTATAAACTACACTATACATTACACGACTCCACTATACAATACTACACACTACTATACAATACACTACTATACACTACACTGCAACACACTACATTATACATTACACGACTCCACTATACACTAGTACACACTACTATACACTACACTATACACTACACTACAACACACTACACTATACATTACACGACTCCACTATACACTACTACACACAACTATATACTACACTGCAACACACTACACTATACATTACACGACTCCACTATACAATACTACACACTACTATACTATACACTACTATACACTACACTGCAACACACTACACTATACAATACAAGACTCCACTATACACTACTCTATACACTACTTTACAATACACGACAATACTCTACACTACAACACACTACACCTCATTACGCGACTACACTATACACTACACTATACACTATACTACTATACAATACTACACTTTACACTACTATACACTACACTATACACAACACTATACACTATACTACTATACACTACTATACAATACTACACTTTACACTACTATCCACTACACTATACACTACAATATTATACACTACACTATACACTACAATATTATACACTACTATACACTACTACGCTATAAATTACACGACACACTACACTACTATACGCTACACTAGACACAACTACATTATCAATTACACTAAACACTACACTACTATACGCTACACTAGACACTACACTATAAATTACACGACACACTACACTACTATACGCTACACTAGACACAACTACACTATAAATTGCACTACACACTACACTACTATACGCTACACTAGACACTACTACACTATAAATTACACTACACACTACACTACTATACACTACACTAGACACAGACTCTAGCTCTCACTGGGGAATTATTCCCACGCGTTCCCAGGCCAGCCGAAGCGACATCTCCCCACCACAACCACTACCACCACCACCACCACCGCCAGCAGCAGCAGCAGCGAGGCCCTTGTGCCGGCCCAGGGGGTCTTCTCCCAGCGGGACGCTGCTGCTTCTGCTGCCTGGTGGAGTTCCAGGGGGAGTCTACCGGTGGGGGTGTTGGCATCCTTAGCGGGTGCCCGAACCACCCCGGCTGGCCGATGCCTTGTGATAAATAACAAATGGGCGTCCAACGCGGTGCTTGAACATCGTGAAGCCACCTTGTGTTATTTTCCTAGACGGGGGTTAAAATGTTTCATTTTTTACAATTTCCTTTTTCATCTTCACATCGGCAAAAGGCTCCCATAGATATCGATCGGTCGTGTGTCGTTTTGTTGTTGTTGTTGTTGTTGCAGGCATGTAAAATGTCACGTTGATATTTATTTCCACCGTATTCAGAGCAGCAGCAACAGCAGCAGCAATGACGCCGTCGATTCTGTGCTGCGATTCTCCCGGGGCTCGCGGTTGCTCACCACCCGATTCTCGTGGCGTGGTTCCCCCGGAGAGAATCAACGATTTTCTGTTTGGCGGCCCTCCACTCGGCAACAAGCGTGCGGTGCTGTGAAGTGTGGGCACTCCCATACAGAGACCCATAGACTCACACAGAGACCCATAGACTCACACAGAGAGCCATAGACTCACACAGAGAGCCATAGACTCACACAGAGCCATAGACTCACACAGAGACCCATAGACTCACACAGAGACCCACAGACTCAAACAGAGACCCACAGACTCACACAGAGACCCACAGACTCATACAGAGACCCATAGACTCACACAGAGACCCACAGACTCACACAGAGACCCATAGACTCATACAGAGACCCACAGACTCGCACCCGAGACCCATAGACTCACACAGAGACCCATAGACTCACACAGAGACCCATAGACTCACACAGAGACCCATAGACTCACACAGAGAGCCATAGACTCACACAGAGAGCCATAGACTCACACAGAGACCCATAGACTCACACAGAGACCCATAGACTCACACAGAGACCCATAGACTCAAACAGAGACCCATAGACTCAAACAGAGACCCATAGACGCACATAGAGACCCATAGACTAACGCAGAGACACATAGACTCACACAGAGACCCATAGACTCACAAAGAGACACATAGACTCACACAGAGACCCATAGACTCACACAGAGACCCATAGACTCACACAGAGACCCATAGACTCACACAGAGACCCATAGACTCACACAGAGACCCATAGACTCATACAGAGAACCATAGACTCACACAGAGACCCATAGACTCACACAGAGACCCATAGACTCACACAGAGACCCATAGACTCACACAGAGACCCATAGACTCACACAGAGACCCATAGATTCACACAGAGATTCATAGATTAACACAGAGACCCATAGACTAACACAGAGACACATAGATTAACAAAGACACATTGATTAACACAGAGACCCATACACTGTAGATTAACAGAGACCCATATATTAACAGAGACCCATAGATTAACAGAGACACATTTATTAACACAGAGACCCATAGACTAACACAGAGATCCATAGATTAACAGAGACCCATAGATTAAAACAGAGACCCATAGACTAACAGACCCATAGACTAACACAGATACTCATAGACTAACACAGAGACTCATAGACTAACACAGAGACCCATAGACTCACCACAGAGACCCATAGACTCACACAGAGACCCATAGACCAACACAGAGACCCATAGACTAACAGACCCATAGACCAACACAGAGACTCATAGACTAACGCAGAGACCCATAGACTAACACAGAGACTCATAGACTAACACAGAGACCCATAGACTAACGCAGAGACCCATAGACTAACACAGAGACCCATAGACTAACAGACCCATAGACTAACACAGATACTCATAGACTAACGCAGAGACCCATAGACTAACACAGAGACTCATAGACTAACACAGAGACCCATAGACTAACACAGAGACTCATAGACTAACACAGAGACCCATAGACTAACACAGAGACCCATAGACTAACAGACCCATAGACTAACACAGAGACCCATAGACCAACACAGAGACCCATAGACTAACAGACCCATAGACTAACACAGAGACCCATAGACTCACACAGAGACTCGAAGGGGTGGGGAGGGGCTGCGGATGTCCTGACGACTGCAGTTTGGAAATTTTTTCACCTGGGGGCAGCTGGAGTTTCGCTCAGAGAAAGCGCACACACACGCACACACACGCACACACACACACGCACACACGCACACACGCACGCACACACGCACGCACACACGCGCACACACACACGCACACACGCACGCACACGCGCGCACACACACGCACACTTACACACACACTTACACGCACGCACGTGCACGCCTATGCACGCACACGTACGTGCACGCACGCACACTTACACGCACACACACACACACGCGCACACGTGCACGCTCGCACACACACGCCAGCACCCCCCCCCCCCCCCCCTTCTTTAAAACCGTCTGGACGCTTGCAGAATCTCGACGAAGTTCGGTGGGGGAAAAACAAAACAAAAATTCTCGCGCGGTTTTTGCGGATGAACAGGTTTCATTTTTCACGTTTCACTTGGATCGGAATCTCAAATGTTGCCGTTCGCCTTTTTGGCGTCGTCCTCTTGTCTGACACTGGTGGTGGGTGGTGGGTGGAGAGACTGGGCCATGAATAACAAGGCTGCTGTCTCTGCTGTAGGCCAATCACTTTCAAAGGCAATGCATTATATATGTTATTGTTGTCAGAGCCATGTTTTGTGTTTGCATGTTCACCACAAGTGCCGTGCGTGGTTAAGGCAGTAACTGGATTCCTTGCAGAAATGTTTCTATTTGGTGGTTTGAACGTCTTAACAGAACTCCTGCTTTATTGCAGGAAAGGGTAATCACCGATTCTAGATTTGAAGCTTTCGTGACTGCAAGGATCCATACTCTTTGGTTCTATTCGTGACTTTACCGAATAGAACCAAAGAGTATAATCACCGATTCTTATTTTTTTGATAATCTCAGATATAAAATTTTGATTTAAAGCTTTCGTGACTGCAGGGGATTCATATTCTTGGTTCTTTCGGTAAAGTCACGTAGAAGGGAAACAATAAAATAATAGAAATATATAAAACAATACAATTCTCACGACGTTTCAGACCGCATCCATTATTTTTTCGTCTCCCCCCTCCTCTTTTCCGAACATAGATGGACTCGTCCAAATCGCTCTCCGTGGTGCTAACGTAAAAAAAAAACCCCGCCACTTTTTTCAAATTTTCTTGTTGTGGTTTTCACACCTGATGATGATTGCTTGTGTTGCAGTCGAAACGTCGTGATAATGTTATTGTTTTATATATTTTTATTATTTTATTGTTTCCCTTCTACGTGACTTGACCGAAAGAACCAAGAATATAACAGTGGTGTAAAGTCACGTAGAAGGGAAATTGTTTTTTTTATTTTTATTATTTTATTGTTTCCCTTCTACGTGACTTTACCGAAAGAACCAAGTATATAACAGTGGTGTAAAGTCACGTAGAAGGGAAATTGTTTTATATTTTTATTATTTTATTGTTTCCCTTCTATGTGGTGACTTTACCGAAAGAACCAAGAATATGAATCTCAGATGTGTTTGACGAGCGGCGTAATGGTGTAGGTATGGTTGTCGTTATAGGCACAACACATATATGTGTCTGTATGTGCGTATTTGGTGTGGGGAGCGGTAGTGTAGCGGCAAGCGCTACGAACCCGGCGACCCGAGTTCGATTCCCGCTCACGGCCACCAGCACCGGCGATGGCGATTATCTGAACCGGTCCTGGGCCTCCCCTAGGTCGACTCAGCCTCAAATGAGTACCCGGTGCCGGTGTGGAGTAAACATCGCCACTGGGGAGACAAAGGCGGTCGGTGCTGCTCGCTAGCGGCGCTTGCCCCCAACAGGATGTTTAGGCTACACGTGGGGCTCTTTGTCGTCTTTGCTCGCTAGAGATAAAGGCTCAGCACTGCAGTATCTTGCTCGTGCCACTGCTGCCGGAAGAGGCCTCCGCTATATATATAGAGGGGGGGGGGGGCTCTCTAGAGCGAGGCGTATTTGGCCTACTCTTCCCGGGAACTTGACTCGCGCTTTTTTGTTTGCTTCGAGGGATAAATGCGTCGCGGTGCCGTGGACATTGTATTTTCCGCGTGAAGTAAAGTAAGTAAAGTAAAAAAAAAAGAAAATTGGCTTGCACGCGTTCGATCGACCTCAATTCCCCGCGGAGCGAGACGCTCCGGAGAGCCAGCCGCAGCCGCAGGACTCCGTGTGTTCCGATGCCAATGGCGTTGTGCAAGGATGACAGCAGTGGGCCTACTGCCGCTGCTCCCCTTTCGGATTCCGCGCCCTGGTCTACGAATCCTGTCGGGGCGGGAGATGGGGGGGTGGGTGGGTGGGTGGGAAGGGGAGGGGAGGGGGGAGGTGCGTGGAGGAGGAGGGGGGGGTTGTGGGGGAGGTTGCCCGGTTTTCTAACGCAAGAGGTCCGCAGCTCGATTCCGTTCCACGGTTCCCCCGTCACGGCAGCCCAAACGGAGCGAGCGAGTTGCCATCCTCTCGAGCTCCCCTTCGCCAACCACCCAGTCTGCCTGGATTGATTTTGCCGTCGACGATGACGGCGGCGACGAAGATGACGACGACGGTCGCGATCGTGGTGACGGTGACGATGACGGTGGCGATCGTGGTGACGATGACGGTGACGGTGACGAGCCCGGCAATCACCGCCCGTGTGTCCCCTCTCGCCCGCTGCAGTGTGCAGCTTCGTGGTCCACAAGCGATGCCATGAGTTCGTCACCTTCTCCTGCCCTGGCGCCGACCGAGGGCCCGACTCTGACGTAAGCAATCGCGGTGCCACGTGGCACACACCACGTGACACACACCACGTGGCACACACCACGTGGCACACACCACGTGGCACACAGCACGTGGCACACAGCACGTGGCACACACCACTTGGCACACAGCACGTGGCACACAGCACGTGGCACACGACACGTGGCACACAACACGTGGCACACAACACGTGGCACACAGCACGTGGCACTTGGCACGTGGCACACAACACGTGGCACACAGCACGTGGCACACAGCACGTGGCACACAACACGTGGCACACAACACATGGCACACAACACGTGGCACACAACACGTGGCACACAGCACGTGGCACTCGGCACGTGGCACACAACACGTGGCACCCAACACGTGGCACGTGTCACTTGACACGTGTCACTTGACACGTGGCACCCAACACGTGCCACGTGTCACTTGACACGTGGCACACAACGCACGGCAAGTGGCACTCGGCACGCGAAAGCGACGACGCGTTCCCGCCTCTCCCCTGCGCCGCCTGCACGCCGTGGATGGACGGTGGCTATGAGATGTTGACTACCTCGCCTGGTGCACAGGAGGTCGTGGGTTCCATTCCCACCCTGACGACGCCTGCTGCTGCTGCTGTATATTTGGAGCTTGCGTGTCTCTCTCTCTCTCCGTAGTCGTGTTAATTTTTCTCCGGGTTCTCCCTCCACATTTAGAATCATCTGAACCCCTACCACCCACCCCTGCCTGTGCACCCCTACCAGCCCCTACCCCCTGCCCGACCGGCGTGGTGAAGTATGGTCCCAACGGTCCTTAATGACCGACACGGGCTGCGAAGCAATCCGAGCCGATCGTCGGCCAAACGACCGACTCGCGGAGACTCGTCGTCCCGCCCGTGCCAAACACATCGCGGCAGTGGCCCTGCGCCGGTGGTCCAATCGGCCCGGCATGCACCTCGTGAAGCCGGGGACGGGGCTCGCAGGCCGGGGCGGCGGGTGGCTCGGTAGGGGGCGGCCGCGCCGGTATTCTGGCGCAGCGGCCGAGACGCTCACCGATTCGGGGGATTGAAGCCTCACCGGGAAATTCCCGGCTCCCGCTCTCTCCCTCTCTCCCTCTCTCCCACTCTCCCTCCCTCCCTCTCTCCCTCTCTCCCTCTCTCCCCCTCTCCCCCTCTCCCTCTCTCCCTCCCTCCCTCTCTCTCCCACTCTCCCTCTCTCCCTCTCTCCCACTCTCCCTCTCTCCCACTCTCCCTCTCTCCCTCTCTCCTGCTCTCCCTCTCTCTCTCCCTCTCTCCCTCTCTCACTCTCTCACTCTCCCTCTCTCCCTCTCTCCCTCTCTCTCTCTCTCCCTCTCTCCCTCCCTCCCTCTCTCCCTCTCTCTCTCTCCCTCTCTCCCCCTCTCTCCCTCTCTCTCCCTCTCTCCCACTCTCCCACTCTCCCTCTCCCCCTCTCCCTCTCTCACTCTCTCACTCTCCCTCTCTCCCTCTCTCCCTCTCTCTCTCTCTCCCTCTCTCCCTCTCTCCCTCCCTCCCTCTCTCCCTCTCTCTCTCTCCCTCTCTCCCCCTCTCTCCCTCTCTCCCACTCTCCCACTCTCCCTCTTCCCCTCTCCCCCTCTCCCCTCTCTCCCCACTCTCCCTCTCTCCCTCTCTCTCTCCCTCTCTCTCCCTCTCTCTCTCCCTCTCTCTCCCTCTCTCTCCCTCTCTCCCGCTCTCCACCCCCCCCCCCCCCGGCGATCCCGCGAGCGTTCTGACACAACGCGGGTCTGAGTGCCGACGGGGGACCGGTGGGGGTGGAGGGGTAGGTGGGAGGCACACGCTTGGAGGTGTTGTCACATCAATAATGCAGTGGTGCCGCGTTCTGTATACATCTATACGGCGGCAGCGGCGGCGACGTTTTGCCGCTGTTGTGGAGCGGTGGTGCAGCGGTTAGCACCGCCGGCGACCCCGAGTTCTATTCACCCTGACCCCTACCCACCCTGAGCCCCTACCCACCCTGAGCCCCTACCCACCCTGAGCCCCTACCCACCCTGACCCCCTCCCACCCTGACCCCCTACCCACCCTGAGCCCCTACTCACCCTGACCCCCTCCCACCCTGACCCCCTCCCACCCTGACCCCCTACCCACCCTGACCCCCTACCACCCTGACCCCCTACCCACCCTGACCCCCTCCCACCCTGACCCCCTCCCACCCTGACCCCCTCCCACCCTGACCCCCTATCACCCTGACCCCCTACCCACCCTGACCCCTTACCCACCCTACCCCTTACCCACCCTGACCCCCTACCCACCCTGACCCCCTACCCACCCTGACCCCTACCACCCTGACCCCTACCCACCCTGACCCCTACCACCCTGACCCCTACCCACCCTGACCCCCTACCCACCCTGACCCCTTACCCACCCTACCCCCTACCCACCCTGACCCCCTCCCACCCTGACCCCCTACCCACCCTGACCCCCTACCCACCCTGACCCCTACCACCCTGACCCCCTACCCACCCTGACCCCTACCCACCCTGACCCCCTACCCACCCTGACCCCTACCACCCTGACCCCTACCCACCCTGACCCCCTACCCACCCTGACCCCTACCCACCCTGACCCCCTACCCACCCTGACCCCTACCACCCTGACCCCTACCCACCCTGACCCCCTACCCACCCTGACCCCTACCCACCCTGACCCCCTACCCACCCTGACCCCTACCACCCTGACCCCCTACGACAGAGAGAGACACGCAGAGAGACACGCAGAGACACGCAGAGACACGCAGAGAGAGACAGAGAGAGACACGCAGAGACACGCAGAGAGAGACATGCAGAGAGAGACAGAGAGAGACACGCAGAGACACGCAGAGAGAGACAGAGAGAGACACGCAGAGAGACAGAGAGAGACACGCAGGCCATCCGCTCCGCTAATTGATGGAGCTCCGTCACGTTGCAGAGAGGGCGAGCGAGCGAGGGAGCGAGAGGGAGCGAGAGAGGAGCGAGAGAGCGAGAGAGAGCTCCCAGCTGGATATGCAAATGAATCCGGGTTAGGATTTTCGCGGCTGAGTTTTTAATGGGTTGGTGGGGGGGGCGGTGGCGGTGGTGGTGGTGGTTGGGGATTGTGGGAAATACCCAAAAATAGATTTAACTGTTTGCGTGATGTTCGAGCGGGCGAGTTTTGTTTCTCTTTGGTTCGCTTGTGTGGGGGGGTATGGTGGGGGGGTATGGTGGGGGGGTATGGTGGGGGGGGGGGGGTTGGGGTTGGAGGTGGGGGGGGGGGTGCACGAGGAATCCGCGCAAAGCCGGCGACGGCCTTGAGCGCTGCCGTGACGCGAACGCGGACGACGAGGCCGCACCGACCAGCGTGGTGAAGTATGGTTAAGGGACCCCCCACAACCCCCCACCACCACCACCACCACGGCGGTGGGGGAGGCTGAAGGAGGGAGCCATTCGGAAGTGGGCGGATCAAAAGGGCGGCACATCGGCTTGTACGCACACACACACACGCGCACACACACACACGCACACACACATACACACACACACGCGGACACACACACGCACACACACACACGCACACACACATACACACACACACGCGGACACACACACGCACACACACACACGCACACACACACACACGGACACACACACGGACACACGCACGGACGTCTACCGCCGTCGCTATGAGCACGGCAGGACGCGGGGACCGGAAGGACGCGTCTCCGTGGGGGAGACGGAGCGGCGAACGCATCGCGCGTTCAGGCGTTGCGGTGGATCGCCACCTTGAAGGGACGCGGCCACCGACACCGGCGACGGTTGTCTCAACTCGGTCCTGGGCCTCCCCTAGGTCGACTCGGCCTCAAACGAGTACCCCGGGTGCGGTGCGTAGTAAACATCGCCGCGGGGGAGACAAAGGCGGCCGGGCGTGGCGGTGCTGGCCACCCCAGCGCCCTCGTGTGCCGTGCCGGCCTTCACAGGCGCTGCCCGCTTAGCAGCGCTTGCCCCCCTGCAGTCCGTGAAGGCTGCGCTCGCGGGGGATCTTCGTCTTTTATTCCATCGCTCGTTTTGCGAGCGGAGGGTGGCGGTGGTTTTGTCCTTCGTCCAGCGGCAGATCGACCCTGACAGGACGCCGACGACGACGACGACAATCGCCGCCCCCAACGAGCCCGTCGTTTGCTACCTCGACCGCGGCAATTGCGGCCGTCGAAATGAGCGACGGCCCGCTCTCTTGGATTCTCGGCGGACGCGGCAAATTCGCCCTTCCGCGCGGTTGCGGCATTTGCCGCTTGCGCATCGCCCCGCCAACGGAAGGGGCCGCTCGGCGGCGGGCGCGATTTGTCGTTGATCGGCGCCAGCGAAACGAGAAATAACGACGTCGTGGCGACGCTAACGACGTCGCAAAAACAAAACAAATTTCAGCGGGCGGTGAAATTTTTGCCTGCGCCAGATCTCGCTCTCTTCTCTCTCTCTGTGTGTGTGTGTCCCCTCTCTGTCCGTCTCTCTCTCGCTCTCTCTCTCTGTGTGTGTGTGTCCCCTCTCTGTCTGTCTCTCGCCCTCTCTCTCGCTCTCTCTCTCTCTCGCTCTCAAGTCGTCGCACACGAAACGAAAAAAAGGGCCGGCGACAAAAAGAGAACGGGGCGCGCTCGCAGGGCCCGACGAGCGTAGTGCCACCACCCCCACACTCCACACCCCCACGCCGTCGCAGCGATCCCCGGGGCTCGAGTGTCTATAAATAGCGCGCGCTGCCAGCAACGTGCGCGCAGATGCTCGCCCTCCACCGGAATCGCGACCGTCGCTGTGCAACACCAGGACGCGCCTGCTGCTTTTTAAGAGCGCTCCGGTTTTTTTTTTTTTGCGGGGCTGGGGGGGGTGTGTGGGGGTGTGGGGGGTTGCGGGCGGTAATGCGGTGGCCCGGTCAGCCGCTGGAAATCCAAAACGAGGCCGAATAATCTTGAGCGGATCGGCGCGCTGTGGGGTGCGTGCGATGGCGTGCGTGTGCCGGAGAGGGTTTTTTTGTAAATCGCCCGAATTAAAGAACGATTAATTGACGTCGGAACGTGGGGGGGGCGGGGCGGTGTAAATCGTCGCGCGAGCGAGCGTGCAAAATACGGGGAGGGGAGATTACGTCTGTTCGGCGATCAGATTATTATTTTAGTTTTTCTCCCTCCCTCTCATCTCCTCCCTCTCCTCTCCCTCTTCTCTCCTCCCTCCCCTCCCTCCATCTCTCCCTTTCCTCCCTCTCCTCTCCTCCCTCCATCTCTCCCCTCTCCTCCCTCCCTCTCCTCCCTCCATCTCTCCTCCCTCCATCTCTCCCTCTCCTCCCTCTCATCCCTCTCTTCCCTCCCTCTCCTCCCTCTCCTCCCTCCATCTCTCCCTCTCCTCCCTCTCCTCCCTCCATCTCTCCCTCTCCTCCCTCCCTTCCTCCCTCTCCTCCCTCCATCTCTCTATTCCCTCTCCTACCTCTCCTCCCTCTCCTCCCTCCATCTCTCCCTCTCCTCCCTCTCCTCCCTCCCTGTTGTCGATCCGCCCGGAACGGTCGAGAGAATCGCCGCTCCCCATGCGTGCTCCCCGCCGCGGAATATTTTTTTTTTCCGTCGACGACAAACATGGACTATTTGAAATGGCAGAGGCGCAGCAAAACCCTCCGCAGTCTTCTTTCGTGCGTCCGCTACCGCCGGAAGGGAGAGGCCTCCACTACCGCCACTACCTCCCTCCCTCCCGCCCCTTTCTCCGCAAACGTTGGCCAATAGTCTCGGCGGTGGGGGTTGAGAGTTGCCTACACTTTGCCCCGCCGCGGCACGTGCAGGTTTAACACCGCTGGCTGGACAAGAGGCCTGGGGAGAGATTTCAGAAATCGGGAGTACAGTGGTCCCTCGTTTAGCGCGGGGGATACGTTCTAAAAAATAACCCGCAATAGACGAAATCCGCGAAGTAATCAGCTTTATTTTTTACAATTATTATACGTGTTTTAAGGCCGTAAAACCCCTAACCACACACTTTTATACACTTTTCTCAGACAGGCATTAGCATTTTCTCACATTTCTCTCTTATTTAAACATTCTCAAAGTTCAAACTTTCGCAGATTTAACAAAAATAAGTACAATATTAGTAAATGAAACCAAAGATCAAAACCTGTTTTCAAGCCCAAACATTTTTGTAAATCTGGCTACCCGAACGCATTCTGTACTCCCTTAGCCAATCAGGACGCAGAACACATGTGCGGTTCTCCCTTAGCCAATCAGGACGCCGAACACAATGCGCGTTCATACTGTACGCAGGAAAAGAAAGCATGCAAAATTACACTAAAAAAAATCTGCAAAACAGCGAGGCCGCGAAAGGTGAACCGCGTTATAGTGAGGGACAACTGTATTTCAATTTGGACGGCAGGAAGAATCCGAAGTGCTGCGAAGCTCTTTGTCACAGATGTTCCAGTAAGGGGGGGGGGGGGCACGGGGTCAGAACGTTACAACAACGACAACAACAACACGATAGGAGTGCAAAGCATGGGAATGGTAAACAACATCACTTACAAAAATATACAAGTAAACATAGGGTATTTTTATCTTACCAGGTTAAGCCCACTGAGGTACACCACCGCCGCTAACCGTTACACCACCGCCACTAACTGTTACACCACCGCCACTCATTGTTACACCACCGCCGCTCACCGTTACACCACCGCCGCTAACTGTTCCACCACCGCCACTCATTGTTACACCACCGCCGCTCACCGTTACACCACCGCCGCTCACCGTTACACCACCGCCGCTCACCGTAACACCACCGCCGCTCACCGTTACACCACCGCCACTCACCGTTACACCACCGCCACTCACCGTTACACCACCGCCACTCACCGTTACACCACCGCCGCCAACCATTACACCACCGCCGCTCACCGTTACACCACCACCACTCATTGTTACACCACCGGCGCTCACCGTTACACCACCGCCGCTCACCGTTACACCACCGCCACTCACTGTTACACCACGGCAGCTCACCGTAACACCACCACCACTCACCGTTACACCACCGCCGCTCACCGTTACACCACCGCCGCTCACCGTTACACCACCGCCGCTCACCGTTACACCACCGCCGCTCACCGTTACACCACCGCCCGCTCACCGTAACACCACCGCCGCTCACCGTTACACCACCGGCGCTCACCGTTACACCACCGCCGCTCACCGTTACACCACCGCCGCTCACCGTTACACCACCGCCGCTCACCGTTACACCACCGCCCGCTCACCGTAACACCACCGCCGCTCACCGTTACACCACCGCCCGCTCACCGTAACACCACCGCCGCTCACCGTTACACCACCGCCCGCCAACTGTTACACCGCCACCGCCGGACGGACCGCTGCTGTGTTTTTCTGTGCACCGCATTGGGGAGATGTTAACAACCTCGCCCGGTACGCAGGTGGCCGTGGGTTAGTTCCCGCCCCTTTACGCCTGCTGTACATTTCGAGTCTGTGTTTCTCTCTCTCTCTCTCTCGCCGTGGTCGCGTGTATTTTTTCTCCGGGATTCTCTCCGGGGGGTTTTTTTTTCTCTCCTCCACAATTACAATCGACGACACGCGTTCAAAGAGTATTTCGCCACTGCTGTAAATTCATGCCCCACCCCCGCCCCACGGTAATAAGTGCAATATAATACCGTGCACATGCCAGGCCCCATTGATTTAGCAAGCGCTCTGTCGAGGGCTTCCCCCCCCCCACCCACACCCCCTAACTCCCTTCCGAACCCCGAGGTGGGGAGCGGGTGCGAGTGGGTGGACAGGGAATGGCACACGGAGAACATTTTCGACGCTTCGACAGAAAACGGTGGGCATTGAGCCCCAATCAAAGCGCGGCATTTTGTTTTTTTAATGTCCCCCCAACTCTTGGTCGTCGCCCGGCTCGGATGAATCCGCCAGTGTCGTTGGTGGCCGAGGGAGCGGGGAATCGCGAACCCTGCTCCGCCCGCGCGTCGAACCTTAGCCGGACTGTCCTGGCCAAGTGCTGTTAGCCGCCAGCGGCACCTGCGAAGGCCACCGGCACTGTGGCACACGAGGGGGTGGGTGCCGCCGTCGCCGCGGCGTCCCGCCACGCGCCCGCAAAGCCAAAGATTCCCCCCGTGTAGCCTGAACCCGACTGTTGGGGCAAGTGCTGTGAGTAGCGAGCAGCAGCGCCCACGAATGCCGAGGCGGGGGGGTGGACGGGTCGTCCCGGGGGGGGGGGGGGGGCGACGTTTCACGGCGCGGAGCTCGCCGGCGACTCGGGTTTGGAGGCCGGAGCCGGTCGAGCCGACCCAGGCGACCGCACTCGGACCCGCGGAGAGACGCGCCCCAACGCTCTCCCGGCGGCAGGCAGACACACTGCCGAGCCCGGGGAGGGAGGGGGTGGATGGGTGGCGGGGAGTTGCTGGAGGTGCAATCAAAACCCCGCGCCCGCGCGACACACTTGCACGCCCCGACAACGCGGGCCCACTTCCATTGGACGTTTCGTATCGGAGCCCTTGACATCGCGGGTGTCGAGTTGAGCGAGCGAGCGCTGCCAGCCGTGAATTAGCGATGTTCACAGCCACGCGCGGCCGGCTGTGAATATAAATAAGACGTCTTTCTACTTTTGTTTTGGTTTTAACCCCTCCCCTCCTCCTCCTCCCCACCCCCACAGTGACACAGTAAAATGTGACTTGGCAAGTTGTATTTTTGTTTTGCTTTAGCTCCCTTCCCCCCTCTCCCCCGGAGACATGGAATTAATTCGTCATTGGGTTGTTTTGTTGGCGGTGGTGGTGGTGGTGGCGGGGTGGTCTTTTTTGGTACCTCAATGAGCTCAAGAGTAACCCCCCCCACACACACCCCCACTGGTATCTGTGAAACAAATAGGGGTACGGCATCATCATAATCATCATCAAATATCGCCGGACATTCGCATCGGGGCCGATTAACATAATTGACCCGGCGTGACCTCTGGCCATATCCGCGCCTGCTAAGCACGCATCTGGGCAGTGGTTTCAGCATTTGTCGCAGCAGTTGTTGCAACACTTGTTGCAGCTGTTACAGCTGTTGCATCGGTTGCAACCGCTGCAAGCCGTTGCAACGGTTGCAACGGCTTGCAGCGGTTGCAACAATTGCAGCGGTTGCAGCTGTCAAGGCTGTCGCGGGCGGTGTTGTGCGCAACAGCTCCTGCTGCTGGCTTCATCAGAGCGGGGAGAGAGACGGTGCAGCGTCTCCTCTCTCGCTCTCTCACCACCCGCGCCCCTATTGTTTGAGGTCACAACATCGCTCCTGTGCACAACGCCGCACCGCACTGCACCAAACCAGGCATGCACCGAACCGCACCACACACAACACCACACCACACCGTGCAATACCGCACTGCACTGCAGAGAAGGCTCTGGAAGGAGGTGGCTGAAATTGACAAGAGGTGTCTATGCATGGGGAGCCTTCGACACGGAGCGAGAGAGAGAGCGTGAGAGAGAGAGAGAGCGAGAAAGAGAAAGCGAGAGAGAGAACGAGAGAGCGAGAGAAAGAGACGGAGAGCGAGAAAGAAACGGAGAGAGCGAGAGAGGAGCCTCCGTGGCGTCCATAGCCCCGGCCCACTCCGCTCCAATCCTCCTGTCGATCGGAGCGATTGCCCCGGTGTCGTCGCTGTTACCCGCGGCGTCGTTTTGGCGGAAGGAAGCGCGCCTCTGAGTCGTCGCATTCCCCCTCTCTCTTTCTGGGCGAGAGCCAGCGCGACACGGGGCCCATTTTATTACCGCTAGTTCAGCCTGCGGCCGCATCTGCAGCACAAAAGCTACGCTGCCGCCACCGCTGCCTGCTGCATGTATTTGATTCCAAGCTTCTGTTGCCTTAAATCACCGGGGATGGTCAATCTCTGCAGGCCCCAGTCCTCTTCAGGCTCCGGCCCTTTCTCTGTAGGCCCCGGCCCTTCCTCTGTAGGCCGTGACTCCTCCTCTTTAGGCCCCGGCCCTTCCTCTTTAGGCCCCGGCCTTTCCTGTTTACACCCCGACCCTTCCTGTTTACACCCCGACCCTTCCTCTGTAGGCCCCCCGGCCCTTCCTCTGTAGGCCCCCCGGCCCTTCCTCTGTAGGCCCCCCGGCCCTTCCTCTGTAGGCCCCCGTCCTTCCTCTTTTGGCCATGAGCGGGAATCGAACCCGAGTCGCCGAGCACATAGCACAGCGCGCTATCTGCAACACCACCGCTCCTCTATAAAAGCACACACGCGCGCCTACGTACGCGCACGTACGTAACACAATGGAAAAAAAACGAACTCTGAAGCAATACTTTTTTTAAATCTCCTGATGGCAAGAAAGCGGGGGGGGGGTCATCTTATCAGTTGGTGGAGCTGACCCCCCTTTTTTTGGGGGGGGGTGGGCGGGGTGGTGTTGGATTTCCTTTGTTGTTCGTGCTCTCACTGAGACGAGATCAATAAGGGTCGCCTGGCCTTGCCTTGGCCGTGTTCATTAAAGTTGATGGATTTTTTTTTTGGGAAGCCGTTGCCGGGAACGGAAAGCTTATTGCTCGTGGCTTTGCCCATTGTGGAGGGGGAAAGCAAAGGTCAATTTTAAATCTGAAGCTACGAGCGGTGGGGGGGTGCGAAGGGGCATGGGGGGGATACTGGTCACGGCAACCCCCCCCCCCCACCCCCCACAATTGAGTGGCGAATTGGAAACGCAATTTAAAACCCCGGGCATCGTAGCGTCAGGACAGGGGGATAATAAACGTTACGGTTCTGCTTTTTTGTTTCCTTAAGGCTATCGCAGCAGCACGTGATTTTGTTGGAGCGTTTGTTTGTTGCCCGGGTTGTTTTTTGCTCCCAATTAAGAGCCCATTCACCCACCCGCACGCCCACCCACCCAGCGGGTCGAAACGACGAGGCTGAGATTCCCAAAATCCTCTCCTCCACCGCTGCCGCCCCCGACTGGTAGCGGTGTCGATGACGGCTCGGGCGCAGTCTGTGGGTTTTGGCTGTGGCGGCGGCGGTGGCAGCGGTGGTGGCGGTGGAGGGTTTAGCGCTACGCTGACCTAACGAACCCCACCGACCCGAGTTCGATTTCCACTCACGGCCACCAACACCCAGTGACGATTACCCAACATGGTTCAGGGCCTCCCCTAGGTCGACTCGGCCTAAAACGAGTGCCTGGTGCAGTGTTTGTAAACATCACCATACCACCCCCCCCCACCCCACCGTGTGCCACAGTGCCGGCCTTCATAGCGTGCTGCTACTCGCTTGCAACACTTGCCCGCAGCGTTCTGTTATGAGGCTGTGTGTTATGAGGCTGTGTGCGTGAGAAATTCGGATTCCCGAGTTCGGTTCCCGCTCACTGTGACCACCAGGTGACGGTTATCTGAACCGGTCCTGGGCCTCCCCAACGTCGACTCAGCCTCAAATGAATACCTGGTGTGGTGTGTAAACATCACCTCGGTGGTGAGACAAAGGCGGCCGGGCGTGGTGCTGGCCACCCGATCCCCATCGTGTGCCGTGCCGGCCTTCATCGGTGCTCGCTAACAGCACTTGCCCCAACAGTCTGTTCAGGCTACGCGGGGGATCTTTGTCTTTTATTCCATCTCAGGATTGTGAGAGGAGGCGGCGGTGATTTTGAGGCCTTCATCCAGCAATAGATTGACCCTGACCAGATGATGATAATTGCCGCCACTAATCAGCATCACTTACAGTCGACATTGTTACCTTGCTACGGCAGTTTCACTGAAATTGTGATTATGATGATGAACGTTACTATTGTAGCGAAATATTGATCTGCACTCAATTTGAAATCGACTACACATTTTGCTCACGTACCATCTGGTCACCCTGTCAGCCGATGCTAAATGGGGGAGGGGGAATCTTTGACGTGTCGCGGTACTCCCCATCTCAGTTTAACCACAGATGGTGGCGGCAGTGGCGGCTGAAAAAGCCAGGATCCGAACCCAGGCTGTCGACGGAGCTGGCTGCCGCGGCAGCGCCGTGACCTCTGACCCGCTCCGGCCGCGTTCACGAGCCGCGGGTCTTGGTTTCGAAAAACGACGGCGACGACAGAAAGGGACCCGCTAGCCCCAAACGTATTCCGCGGAAGCCTATCCGAGGCTGAATAATTGAAGAGTGAATCGTCTCCACGCGTTAAGCCCCCCGCCTCCCCTTTACCCCGGTTTCCAAGACGTCTGCAAGGAGTTGCTGGCTGTGGGTGGGGCGGTGTGAGCATCCCCACGTTCGCCGCCGAATCTTTTGAGCGTGCTCGGCATTAACTTGTCTTTGGAGAGGTGTGGCGGTGGTAGTGGTATCACCGCTGTTTTAAAAAAAACGTTCTACTGAACTCCCCGCCGAATCTTTTGAGCGTGCTCGGTGTTAACTTGTCTTTGGAGAGGGGTGGTAGTGGTAGCTGTATCGCCGCTTCTTTATTAAAGGCGTTTTACTGAACTCGCCACACAGAACCGTAGTGACTCGACCGCCGGCCACTCTGCGACAGCTGGCGCTCAGACTGTGCCACGTACGCCCCCTCCCGCATGCTGCTGATACTGCTGCATATTCAATCCACAAGTTTGAGACGCATTTAAAGGCCCCACCTTTGTCTTAAAGGCTCCATTTCATTACTGAAGGCCCCACTTTTTTACTGAAGGCCCCACTTCATTACTGAAGGCCCCACTTCTTTACTGAAGGCCCCACTTCATTACTGAAGGCTCCACTTCCTTACTGAATGCCCCACTTCATTACTGAAGGCCACACTTATTTACTGAAGGCCCCACTTCATTACTGCAGGCCCCACTTCATTACTGAAGGCCTCACTTTCTTACTGAAGGCTCCACTTCATTACTGAAGGCCCCAATTCTTTACTGAAGGCCCTACTTCCTTACTGAAGGCCCCTCTTCTTTACTGAAGGCCCCTCTTCTTTACTGAAGGCCCCACTTCTTTACTGAAGGCCCCACTTCTTTACTGAAGGCTCCACTTCATTACTGAAGGCCCCATTTCCTTAATGATGGCCCCACTTCCTTACTGATGGCCCCACTTCCTTACTGATGGCCCCACTTCCTTACTGATGGCCCCACCTCATCTTAAAGGCCCCACTTATTTTTTATAGGCCCCACCTCTTTCTTATAGGCCCCACCTCATCTTAAAGGCCCCACCTCATCTTAAAGGCCTCACCTCATCTTAAAGGCCCCACCTCATCTTAAAGGCCTCACCTCATCTTAAAGGCCCCACCTAATCTTAAAGGCCTCACCTCATCTTAAAGGCCTCATCTCTATTTAAAGGCTTCGCCTCATCTTAAAGACCTCACCTCCATGTTAAAGGCCTCACCTCATCTTAAAGATCCCACCTCTTTCTTAAAGGCCGCACCTCTTTATTAAGGGCCGCACCTCCTTCTTAAAGACCCCACCTCATTCTTAAAGCCCTCGCCTCATCTTAAAGGTCCCACCTCATTCTTAAAGGCCCCACCTCATCTTAAAGGCCCCACCTCCTCTCTGGCCTGGCTTTTCGAGCAACACCAAGCTTGCCTTTTCTCTCTGGAGCCCTCCATGGTCTGCTGCGTCCATGCAATACCGTTGCGCGCATTACAAATCGCAGGGTTATCACCAACTATTGTACATCTCAAAAGTAACACACACACAAACAAAATGAACTAACGGTACAAATCTCGTTTGATCGACACGCCGAGTATCCTGGCTTCCTGTACCCCCGCCGGCCGTTCTCTCGGAGAGAGCGGAATAGCGATGTCACGGGGCTCCGTCTCACGGCCGCACAAATCCCCCGTGCCCTGCCTCGATGCGATGTCCTGCGAGCCACTGGCCATGCCCAGCAATTAGGGATGTCCAGGTCGTCTGCTCGGAGGCTGCCCGAAAGGAAATTGGACGAGGACTGGAAATTAGTAGTCATGTGAGTCGATGGGTCTCTACGTGCGTCAGTGGGTCCTTCTGTGCATCTACTGTATGGGTCTTTACGTGCATTGAATTGCTTTTTTGTGTTTAGTTCATTGTTGTCCTATTGCCGCACCTCCGATTAGCATGGTTTGCAAATGTACGGTGCGAAAGAAGTTCAACATACGTATGTGTGTGTCGATGGGTCTCTTGTGTGAGTGTATGGGTCTCTATGTGAGTCTATAGGTCTCTTGTGTGGTGAGTCTATGGGTCACTATGTGAGTCTATGGGTCTTTTGTGTGAGTCTATGGCTCTCTGTGTGAGTCTACGGGTCTCTGTGTGAGTCTATGGGTCTCTATGTGAGTCTATGGATCTCTATGTGAGTCTATGGGTCTTTATTTGAGTCTATGGGTCTCGATATGAGTCTATGTGTCTCTATGTGAGTCTACCGGCCTCTGCGAGTCAGTGGGTCCATTTGTGAATCTAAGGGTCTCTGTGAGTTGATGGGTCTCTGATTCTGCACAGCTTCTTAAACTATAAACTAAACAATTTTTACGTTGAAACACTTTAATTTGAGCTAAACTCTTTTTATTTCACCAGGTAAGGTCCTACTGAGCTATCTAGCTCTTTTTCAGAAGTGACCTGGCCACCACAAAGATAGCCCCAATGAAGTCGCTTCTCGTGTGTACATTTACAGCTGCCAAGTATTCTAAACACCTTGAGGTGTAGTCACATGAAGACGCTATAAAGCAATCCGCATTCTATCATAATTCACAGAGTAATTCATAGTTGGCATCTCTGTAGGAAAGTGGTTCTTCACCTAGGATGCGAGATGCCCTTTCTGGGTCTAGCGAGACGTGGCCAGATTTTTTAAAGAAGGTAAATCATCGAAACGCAAATAAAAGCACGGGGCACGTAAGTTTACTTTGTTTCATCAAACCCTTTGTATTTGTTAACATTATGAAACGTTTCTAACCATTGAGAACCAAAGGGATGCAAGGCTGCAGTAAAAGGTTAAAGAACCACTGCTGTCGGAGCCCATGCACAACATCATCATCATCGTCGTCGTGAACTATGATCTATCCACCGCTGGATAAAGGCCTCCCCCATACCACCACCACCACCACAGTGCCCGCGATGCAACAATCCAACGTGCAGGATTTTAATTCCGGCGCTCCATCTCCGCGGTGGGGGCCAGTCCTGTCGCCACTCAAACGGTGGCCATCAACTCGGCACCATCGTGGAAGCGACGTTTAAGTTCCGACGGGGCCAATGACGTCCGTGAACAAATGGAGCTTCGTAGCTCATCGGATACCTCCGGTATGAAATAGATACCACTCCGATTCAACCCTGTCGCTCCGTCTCCGCGCCGGCGGCTTTGAGTTCCATGCCTTTGGCTGCCCACGCCATCGTTAGCTTCGGCCTCACCCTCTGCCCACGCGCAACACTTTGTCTTGTTCCCTCGCCGTGGACATCGTCTCGTACGTACGCACGTTGAACTTTTTTCACGCCGTACGGAGCCAACCTGGGCTACTCCAGACGCGCCGTGTTGGAATTGTGGGCCCGGCGATGGGTATTTTATTTGAGGGCTTAAAAACATATGACGTCAATATATTTATTTTCAATGTATATATCTATATTTTTATGGAGTTTTACAAAAATTAATTTTCCCCTGCGTGGGAATTCTAATATTCCATTATGGATATTTAAATGCGGCATTTTGTATCCAAAATTTAATTTAAACCACCGTGGCGGGCATTGCCCTCGCCTTGTAATCGTTCCATTACGAAGCTCCCTCTCCTCCCTCCCTTTCTTCACTTTCCTCCCTCTCCTCTCCTCTCCTCCCTCCCTCCCTCTCTCCATACCTCTCCTCTACTCCCTCTCCTCCCTCCCTGTCTCCCTACCTCTCCTCCCTCCCATCCAGCCACCCACCAACCCATCCTCCCTCGCCCGCGATGCTTTACCGTAAGCCTTGTCTGACTTCCGTCAGCAGACAGAGCAAATCCCGTGCCACCACCAAAAAAAAAATCCTTCAAATCTTGACAGCGGTGCGTGCAATTTCCTTTGCTAAAAACGTCGCAGTGGTTGTCGCGTGGGGAATTTCAAGCGGCGTTGTTGTCAAGTCCCACCCCCCACTACTCACCCACCCAGGGCACGTGCTCAGCATCCTCTCCGAAAATCTAAAATAAATCCTTCCGTCTCGGAGAACGATCGATATCGCCACTCCGACGGTGGGGGGAGAGTTTTATTTTTTGATTGTTAAATTCCCCCCCCCCCCCACTTCTTCAAGGACGTCGTGCGGGAGAAACGGTGCGCGAGGACGTTTATTTTTTTGTTTTGAGCGTGACGACGATGTGTGATGAGTCAAAGAAACGAGTTTGTCAATCGAGATGATGACGATGATGATTTAAAGGTGGACAGCTCCAGTGGCTGCCGAATATCGGAAGGAAGAGCATTCAAGACGGCCGCAAGAAGCGCATCTGAAAGCGCTGCGCAATGTGGTGACCGTCTTTCTTTGTACATATATTGAACTTCTTTCGCACCCTATGTTGCCAACTGCCCACCAACCAACCCATCCACCAACCCACCCACTAACCCACCCACCAACCCACCCACCCACCAACCCATCCACCAATCCACCCACTAACCCACCCACCACCCATCAACCCACCAACCCATCAACCCACCAACCCACCCACCCACCAACTCACCCACCAACTCACCCACCATCCCACTAACCTACCAGCCCACCCACCAACCCACACAGCAACCCACCAACCCACCCAGCAACCCACCAACCCACCCACCAACCCACCCACTAACCCACCAACCCACCCACTAACCCACCAACCCACCCACCCACCAACCCACCCACCAACCCACCCACCATCCCACCAACCCACCCAGCCGCACCCTGCAACGATTGCAGACATCTCAGAACGGGAATAAGAGAGAGAGAGAGGGGGGGGGGCGGTTTTGTTCACCGGCCGCGTGAAGATGAGGGAGGAGGAGGAGGGGGGGTGTGTGTGTGACCCTCAGCTGCTTTGATTGGGCGAGTCCACCTGACGTCACCTCGGCGTGCGTAGCCATCACTGCGCGGTGGCCTTTGGCAAGCCGCGTTGCCCAAAGCCCCCCCCCCCCTCCCCACGTTGCTTCGGACTTAGCAGCGGGTGGCCGTCGGCTGAAGCCATCGGACAGCGACGCTGGTCGCGCTGCTTGCGGCCGTCTGGAACGCTCTTCCTGCCGATGTTACGAGGCCGGCGGGGAGCGATGCAACTTTTGAATCGTTGTCTCGGTTGGCAAACTAATTTCTTGAGAACTGCTTCTTGTTGTTGTTTAGTTTGTTGTACCCCCCCCCCCGCCTCTGAATAGCACGGTTGTCGACGTACGGTGCAAAAGAAGTTCGACAAACGTTGAAAACATACTGACGAGGGGCGGTGTCACCACATCATCGCGCGGCGCTTTCGGATGCGCTTCGGCGGCCGTCTGGAACGCTCTTCCCTTCCGATATTGCGTAGCCATCGCGAGCAATGCAACTTTTAAATCGTCATCATCATCATCTAGATTCTAGATTGATGAACTCACTTCTTTAGAACTGCTTGTTGTTGTTGTTTAGTTTGTTTTCATACCCCCCGCACCTCCGATTAGCACGGTTGGCTACGTACGGTGCAAAATAAGTTCAACATACATACAAAGGTCCCCTGTGCGCATGCATGTTGACCTTCTTTTGCACCGTACGTAGCCAACCGTGCTAATCGGAGGTGCGTAAAAGCCATTAAGCGGCTACAAAGCCCTTCAACAGACTGTCTGCGCAAGTGCTGTTAGCGAGCAGCGCCTATGAAGGCCGGCGAGGCACGGCACACGAGGGGGTTGGTGGCCAGCACCACGCCTGGCCGCCTTTGTCTCCCTCAGTGGTGAAGTTCAACATGCCTCTCTCTCCGCCTCTCTCCTTTACTCTCTCCGTCTCTCTCTCTCCCTCACTCTCTCTCTTTCTCTCACTCTCTAACTCACTCTCATTTTGGTACTGGCAAAGGAGGTCTAATGATGTAGATGCTCACCCCGAGCCCTCATTACTTTGATAGTGCATCGTCTTTGAGCTGTGTGACGCCTTTTGGCATCATGTGGTCGAGCACCAATTGGGTCGAGGCTCAAAAGAAAGCTGTCCCTTGGTGTGGACCAATTAGATTCAAGGACAATGCCACATATATTATCATAGTATGTTTTTTGTTTGCATTTTGACTGCAGGTATTGTGGTTAATGCAGTAACATGAATCCTCGTAAAAAGGTTTCAGTTTTGCTGCCAGAAAAAAGGGGAAAATTCCTATTATTTCACTCTCACTCTCTTACTCTCTCTCTCTCAATCTCTTACTCTCTCATTCTCTCTCACTCTCTCCGTCTCTCTCCCTTACTCTCTCTCACTCGTGTGTGTGCGTGTGTGCGTGTGGTGCCGAGATATTATGCCGGGCGGGACACAGCGCCTGTCGCCAAGTGAGTTGGCCTACTTATCTGGGTAGCACACGAAGCTGCAGCCATATATAGCGTGATATATATCGTCTCTAGTTGTATTATTTTTTTTACTTTGTTTCATTCTTTAAATGTCAAATAAAAGAGCCAGCCCCGTCATCGGCTGCGACGGGGGCCGTGACGGGAGACCCAGCCATCACGCTCGCCGCAGAGGATTCTGGAGGTTCGGTAGCCCGGTGGCCACCCTGGTTACCATTGCCAGCCCGTTAACACTGCAAGTAGAGGGAGTCCCTGTAATCTCCTGCAGATGTAGATGCCACTGGTCCTTCACGTTCTGCAGATGTAGATGCCACTGGTTCTTCACGTTCTGCAGATGTAGATGCCACTGGTTCTTCACGTTCTGCAGATGTAGATCCCACTGGTTCTTCACGTTCTGCAGATGTAGATGCCACTGGTTATTCACGTTCTGCAGATGTAGATGCCACTGGTTCTTCACGTTCTGCAGATGTAGATGCCACTGGTTCTTCACGTTCTGCAGATGTAGATGCCACTGGTTCTTCACGTTCTGCAGATGTAGATGCCACTGGTTCTTCACAATCTGCAGATGTAGATGCCACTGGTTCTTCACGTTCTGCAGATGTAGATGCCACTGGTTCTTCACGTTCTGCAGATGTAGATGCCACTGGTTCTTCACGTTCTGCAGATGTAGATGCCACTGGTTCTTCACAATCTACAGATGTAGATGCCACTGGTTCTTCAGGTTCTGCAGATGTAGATGCCACTGGTTCTTCTCATTCTGTAGATGTAGATGCCACTGGTTCTTCACATTCTGCAAATGTAGATGCCACTGGTTCTTCACGTTCTGCAGATATAGATGCCACTGGTTCTTCACGTTCTGTAGATGTAGATGTCACTGGTTCTTCAGGTTTTGCAGATGTAGATGCCACTGGTTCTTCACATTCTGCAGATGTAGATGCAACTGGTTCTTCAGGTTCTGCAGATTTAGATTCCACTGGTTCTTCACATTCTGCAGATGTAGATGCCACTGGTTCTTCACGTTCTGTAGATGTAGATGCCACTGGTTCTTCACGTTCTGCAGATGTAGATGCCACTGGTTCACCACGTTCTGCAGATGTAGATGCCACCGCTTCTTCATGTTCTGCATATGTAGATGCCACTGGTTCACCACGTTCTGCAGATGTAGATGCCACCACCGCCGTGTATTGCTCAGCAGTTGTGAACTTACGACTCTCGGTCCGAACAGGGCAAGTGGACATACGGGACAGGGTTCGTTCGTAGCTCTGAAGGGTTCATAAATCGAGCGCCCGTAAGCTATCCTGCTGTGCCACGTGCTGGCCGCTTTGTGGAGGATGTTGAAGATCACGCGGCCTCGCTCGTAAGAGAGGGGGTGGGGGAAGGCCACTTTTGCCGCCTGCCGATGTTTGTACATTCACTCGGGGAGACGGAAGCGCCGGGTGGATTGTCGCAACGCAAGGTTCGTGGGGCTTGGGGGGAGGCTTTCATCCAGCAGCGGATCGACCGCGGCTGACATACGATTGCGATATTGCATCCAAGCATTGTAACCGACGCAGCCACGGGTAATTTCGTACGTTTATTTGCCTATTGTTTACCTGTGCTGGTGGAGGCTATGGGGAAACGGCCTTCATCCAGCAGTGGATCGACCTCGGCTGATAATATAATCACGATGACGACGAATGTAATTTATTATTACGTCGTTCCGGGGTTGCAGTTGTTGCGACGCTCTATGCAAGGGGGGGGGGGGGTACCATCTCTTGTTGTTATTTTTCTTGTTATTGTTGTCATACTTATTACTGCCATTGTTGTTCTGTTATTGCTGTTGTTCTTGTTGTTGTAGTTGTTATTGTTGTCCTGCAGTGGACAGAATAAGCGTCTCTCTCCAACGCACGTGAGAGCGGTGGTGCAGCGGTTAGCGCGACGCTGCGCTACGAACCCTTGCGACCCGGGTTCGATTCCCGCTCACAGCCAACACCGGGTGACGATTGTCTAAACCGGTCCTGGGCCTCCACTAGGTCGACTCAGCCTCAAATGAGTACCTGGTGCGATGTGTAGTAAACATCGCCACTGGGGAGACAAAGGCGGCCGGGCGTGGTGCTGGCCACCCACCCCCCTCGTGTGCCGTGCCGGCCTTCATAGGTGCTGCTCGCTTAACAGCACTTGCCCCAACAGTCTGTTGAGGCTACGCCGGGGATCTTTGTCTTTGCATGTGTGCGTGCATGCGGCTCTTTAAGGGACTGGCTCTGTCACGTTCTTCAGTTACGGGACCACCACCACCACCACCGCCGGCCACCGCCACCGTCCCGGCATCGTCTCCACCACATTTTTCATTGCGCCGGCTCTCGGAATATTGAATTTTGTCAGATTTTTCTCTTCGTACCGAATTCGTAAACAATTGGCGCGATCTTGCCATTTAGTTGGCAGATCCAACCACCCCCCCCCTCCACACACCCACCCACCGCCGGACTAACATTCCAATTAATGGTTTTATTTATTTATTCGCCATACGGGAGAGAAACGTCGAGCGAGGACGTTTACTTTAAATGTATTTTATTTTGTGAACGCGCCGACGATTTGTTCCATCGGGTAGACAACGAGGCCTCGCCAAACCAGACGGTCATTTAAAAGCGCACGGCTGCCCCTCCCTCCTCTCCGGGCGGGGGCTTCCCATTTACGGAAGGCGGACGTTGAACTTCTTTCGCACCATACGTTGCCAAACGCCCCCAACACCACCACCACCACCACCACCACCCCACCTTCCGCTCCTCTCCACTGTCCCCCTTTTTTTGGTTCGATCCCGACCCCTGCTGATGTAAATTTGGAGTTTGCGTGTCTCTCTCTCTCTCTCATAAGCATCACGGTGGCTAGGAGATGTTAACTACCTCGCCCGGTATACAGGAGGGCGTGGGTTCGATCCCGACCCTGATGCCTGCTGTGTATTTGGAGTTTGCGTGTCTCTCTCTCTCATCATCATCACGGTGGCTAGCAGATGTTAACTACCTCGCCCGGTATACAGGAGGTCGTGGGTTCGATCCCGACCTTGATGCCTGCTGTGTATTTGGAGTTTGCGTGTCTCTCTCTCTCATCATCATCACGGTGGCTAGGAGATGTTAACTACCTCGCCCGGTATACAGGAGGGCGTGGGTTCGATCCCGACCCTGATGCCTGCTGTGTATTTGGAGTTTGCGTGTCTCTCTCTCATCATCAACACGGTAGCTAGGAGATGTTAACTACCTCGCCTGGTATACAGGAGGTTGTGGGTTCGATCCCGACCCTGATGCCTGTTGTGCATTTGGAGTTTGCGTGTCTCTCTCTCTCTCTCATCAGCATCACGACGGCTAGGAGATGTTAACTACCTCGCCTGGTATACAGGAGGTCGTGGGTTCGATCCCGACCCTGATGCCTGCTGCTGTATATTTGGAGTTTGCGTGTCTCTCTTTCTCGCACTCCCCGGTTTTTCCCTCCACTTTCAGAATCGACGTCACGCGTTTAGGGAGTTATTTGTCTGCGGCGATAAATTTCCACACGACGACAATGACGATGAGCCACTCCGTCATTTGTGATGGCCAGGTCGCTTCTGGAAAACAGAGCTATGTAGCTCAGCTGGGCCTTAACCGTGAAGACAATAAAATGTGTTTACTCTTAGTTTCTTCCCCAGTCACGTTAGCCGTCTTTGCCCTCTGGCCCTCCACATGTAAACGTTCGTGTCCCCGCGTCGCCCACGTGTGTCATAAACACACAACAAAAACAAACTCGGACAACCATTAAGCGTCGCTTAATCAGCTCGCCAATTAGGTGAGGTGAGTGCCCCCCCCCCCACCCCAAAAAAAAAAGGATCAAGGTTCGTTGAGAAAATTGCAAGGATCTGCCAACCCCCCCCCCCACCAACTCCCCCCCCCCCACCAACTCCCCCCACCAACCCACCCCCCACCAACCCTCCCCCACCAACCCCCCCACCAACCCCCCCCCACAACCCCCCCCACCAACTCCCCCCACCAACCCACCCCCCACCAACCCTCCCCCATCAACCCCCCCCCACAACCCCCCCCCACCAACCCCCCCCGCCAACTCCCATTCCAACCCCCCCACCACCAACCCCCCCCCCCGCAAAATCCCCCCCCCACCAACCCCCCCCCACCAACCCCCCCCCCCACCAACCCTCCCCCACCAACCCCCCCCACCAACCCCCCCCCCGCCAACTCCCCCTCCAACCCCCCCACCACCAACCCCCCCCCGCAAAATCCCCTCCCACCAACCCCCCACCCACCAACCTCCCCCACCGAACCCCCCCCACCGCCAACCCCCACCCACCAACCCCCCCGCCAGATCCCCCCCCACCAACCCCCCCCCACCGCCAACACCCCCTCCAACCCCCCCACCATCAACCATCCCCCACCACCAACCCCCCCCCCCCCCGCTAACCCCCCTCCACCCCCCCACCAACTCCCCCCACCATCAAAACGTTTTTTGCATAAAACTCGGGTAGTCGGCCCTCCCGTCGTGCGCAATCATTCCCTCATTAAAGCCCATTTGGAAATCGTCGGCACGTTCATTTGATTGACCCAAACTAGCCCGTGGACCCCGAAAATGAGATGGACGGGAACCATGCCCAGCCCTCCGCGATTCCCCCGGGGGGGAGGGGAGGGGGGCGAGACGTGAGACGTGACGCGTCTCCCCTCGCCTTGCTTGCTTGCTTGCGCACGGAGGGTCTTCGGCTCGATCCCCGCGACCCTGGCTGATGCCTGTTGTCCCGTGCATTCAGGGGTGTCCGCGAGTTCTCTCATCGCTCTCTGCCCGTGGTGGTGCCAGCGTGGGATGGATCCGCCGGTTCCTCCCGGTTTTTGCCCTCCCACCGCCACGTTGAGAATCAACGACGCGCGTCCGAGATTATTCGTCTGCTCCTGCTGCTGCTGCTCCTGCTGCTGCTGTAAATCCCCACGTGGTGATCCACCGCGATGAGCGGCTATCATCATCATCACCATCATCACGTGTGGCCAGATCGCCTCTGAACGACAGCTGACAGCCGACACCCGGTGAGCCCTTTACCTGGTTAGAAATAAAAAGAGGAGCGGCAGACGATCCACTCGGTCGCGTTGGTAGGTTGGGCCGAAAATGTAGCCGTCGCATCGCTCACATTTGCTCATCGTCCCTTCGACGGTAACCCCAAGGCAGTGGGGTCTGGCGATGCAGTTCTACAGGAACTGGTGGTGGGTTTACCTTTTTTTTTTTTACTTGACTTTCACGGGAACGAACGCGCCGACTCGCAATCGAGTTCGTCCCGATCCACTGTATCGTCGCGATCCGTGCTATCGTCGCGGTCTGTTACAGTGGACGATAAGTCCCGCCCCGCCCGTACAGCCGGTCGCTCGCCCATTCTGCAAGGCAGATCCGCGGATGCGTAGCTCAACTTCTTTCGCACCGCCGTGCACAGCCGGCCGCGCTAATCGGAGGTGCGAAGGGTCGGCAGTGGTGGGGGGGAGGGGGTGGAAGGACAACAAACTAAACACGAAAAGCCGTTGCAAAGAGATGAGTTTGTCCAACCTAGGTGGTGACCTTTAAAAGTGCACGGCTCCGGTGGCTTCCAGAACATCTCAAGGGAAGGAGCGTTCCAGACGCGCGCAGAAGCGCATCCGACGGCGCCGCGCGTTGCGGTGACCGCCGCCTCCGTTCCGACGGCTCGGCCAAGCGTTGCCTACTTGGGCAGCCTTTCCACAGGTGCCTACTGGACATCTGTGCAACGGAACGTCGTAGCTCATCGGATTCCTCCTCTAAGTAAAGATTCTGATTCGGAAAAAGCTGCGGCTGCCGCCGCCGCCGTCGCCACGAGGATGACCGGACTTGCGAGGGAACACGGCGGTGCTAGCGGCAGTGGCAGCGGTAGCAGCGGTAGAAGCAGCAAACAGCAGCGGCGGGAGCAGCGGCGGGAGCAGCGGCGGTAGCGGTAGCAGCAGAAGCAGCAGCAGCTGCGATAGCGGCAGCAGCAGCAGCAGCGGCAGCGGTGGTAGTGGCAGCAAGCGGTAGCAGCAGGAGCGACGGTAGCGGCAGCAGTGGTAGTGGAAGCAGCAGCAGCAGCAGCAGCAGTCGCGGTAGCAGCGACAGTGGTTGCAGCTGCGATGGCAGCAGCAGTGGTAGCAGCGGTAGCGGCAACAGCAGCATCACCAATCGCAGGAGCGGCAGAGTGCTAGTCGCGATGGCAACGCGTGACAGCCGCAGTCTTTCGGGTGGTCTTCCCCCCCCCCCCCCCCCGGCATTTGAATATCAAACGCAGCGACGCTTTTTGCTTTAAATATGCAAGGCGCCCTCCTTTTGAAGCCCGACGGTCACTTCCCCTTTCATGAGTCGCTCGCTCGCCCCGCTGCCTCGCGCGCACAGGAAGATTGGTGGGGGGGGTCGTGGTGGTGGTGGTGGTGGCGGTGGGGGGGTAGTGGTGGGGGGGGGGGATGAGACGGAGACATCGGAAACGAGCGGAGTTGGGGGGGGGGGGAGGGACACGCACAGGGGGGGAAGGACGCCAATTAGCGGGGCAAACGGACGATGGGAACGCCACCACTGCCGCCACCACCGCCGCTCCGCCGACGCCCCACCGACGCTTCCCCCGGGGAAGGAGAGGCGCTTCAAGGGCGACGGCGACAGCAGAGGCGGCACCAAAAAGGCAACGGGCGGATACGTGCCGGCGACGTTTGACGCCGCCAGCTTGTGGCTTTAATTGGTTGGGGGGTGGCGGCGGGAAGTGGGTAAGGTTACGGCTGAAAGGGGGGTGGGCAAGTTTGGAGAGGGTTAAGGTGCAGCCCTGCAATTGCTTCCGCACCGTTGGCCTCCTCTTCTTCTTGGTTTTTGGCCTCCGCTTCCACGCTGGCCCGGGTGCGTCTCGGGGGCGGGGGGTGGCGGGAGTTATCCCACCACCGCTTTACCCCACCGCACCCGCTGGGTGGAGATTTGCCCGAGGCAGGCGAGGTGTGGGCACTCTGCTGAACCTTACTCAAGCCCAGTGCCACACTGCTGAACCTGACTCAAGCCCAGTGCCAGACTGCTGACCCTTACTCAAGCCCAGTGGCACTCTGCTCACCATTACACAAGCCCAGTGGCACTCTGCTGACCATTACTCAAGCCCAGTGGCACTCTGCTGACCCTGACTCAAGCCCAGTGGCACTCTGCTGACCATTACTCAAGCCCAGTGCCACTCTGCTGACCCTGACTCAAGCCCAGTGGCACTCTGCTGACCCTTACTCAAGCTAAGTGCCACTCTGCTGACCCTTACACAAGCCCAGTGCCACTCTGTTCACCATTACACAAGCCCAGAGGCACTATGCTGACCCTTACTTAAGATCAGTGGCACTCTGCTGACCATTACTCAAGCCCAGTGCCACTCTGCTGACCCTGATTCAAGCCCAGTGCCACTCTACTGACCCTGACTCAAGCCCAGTGCCACTCTACTGAACCTTACTCAAGCCCAGTGGCACTCTGCTGACCCTTACTCAAGCCCAGTGCCACTCTACTGAGCCTTACTTAAGATCAGTGCCACTCTGCTGACCCTTACTCAAGCCCAGTGGCACTCTGCTCACCATTACACAAGCCCAGAGGCACTGTGCTGACCCTTACTTAAGATCAGTGGCACTCTGCTGACCATTACTCAAGCCCAGTGCCACTCTGCTGACCCTGACTCAAGCCCAGTGCCACTCTGCTGACCCTTATCCAAGTCCAGCAGCACTCTGCTGCCCCTTACGCAAGTTAACGAGCCATCCCAAACAAAACGACCGCGCGGAAAAATCGAAAAAAAAATATTGACGGCAGAGGCAATAAAAAATCGGCCGGTGGCTGTCCGGGCACGGGAGCCTGTTGGCGCTACCGCTTACCGCTGCCTTCGAGCGTGCGGGTTTCATCACGCAGAGGCATTGGCGCAGCCAATTGAGCGAATGGAACTCGGGGGGCCGAAGGCACTGGTGAGCAGCAGCAGCAGCGGTTGTTGATGTTGTTGTTGATGTTGATGCAGTTCATCTTGGGTGGCGGTGGGTTTAACGACACAATGTTCATATACTTACGTGATCTAACCCAATTAAACCCTGCATTACGGATGATATAGTTCGCGAAAGCCTATAACTACGTGTTAAACCGAGGTAAGGGCAAGTGGCTAGACGTTAACGTATATAAAGTATGGATAAAGAACACATTGCATACGCTCCGACTTATCTCTCTTGATTGAGAGCTTTGCGAGCCCCTCTTATCGTTTTCTCGACATTATTATTCGCTTGACGCCTGAACCACCACCCTCCTGTAAACATCTAGCCACGATGGCTAGGAGATGTTAACTACCTCGCCTGGTACATAGGAGGTCGTGGGTTCGATTCCGATCCTGACGCCTGCTGCTGTATATTTGGAGTTTGCGTGTCTCTCTGTCATCATCATCACAGTGGCTAGGATATGTTGACTACCTCGCCTGGTACACAGGAGGTCGTGGGTTCGATCACGATCCTGACGCCTGCTGTATATTTGGAGTTTGCGTGTCTCTCTCTCATCATCACGGTGGCTATGAGATGTTAACTACCTCACCTGGTGTGCAGGAGGTTGTGGGTTCTATCCTGACCCTGACGCCTGTTGATGTTTATTTGGAGTTTGCGTGTCTCTCCCTCTCATCATCATCATCACGGTGGCTAGGAGATGTTGAATGCCTCGCCTGGTACACAGGAGGTCGTGGGTTCATTCCCGACTGCTGTGTATTTGGAGTTTGTGTGTCTCTCTCTCTCCCCATGGCCATGTGGATTTGTTCTCCGGGTTTTACGTTTTTTCCCACTCACATTTACAATCGACGTCATGCGTTTAGAGTGTTTTAATTTCTATAGAGTACATGGGTGTCTATACGACTCTAAGGGTCTCTATGTGAGTGTATAGGTCTCAATGTGAGTCTATGGGCTTCAATGTAAATCTGTGAGTCACTATGTGACTCTAAGGGTGTCTAGTTTAGTCAGTCCGTCTCTATGGGAGTATATCAGTCTTTATGTGAATCGCAGGGTTCGACCATGACCCTGATGTTCGTTGATTATTTGGAGTCTGCGTCTCTCTCTCTCTCCCCGTGGATGCGTGGATTTCTTCTCCGGGTCCTCCGATTTTCCCCTCCACATTTAGAATCAACGTCTCGCGTTTCGAGTATTTTTGCCGCTGTAAATGTCCACATGACGATGATAAGCCGCTTCGCTGTTGAGCTATCATCTGTGGTGGCCAGGTCGCTTCTGGAACATAAGAGCTGTATCGCTCAGTGGGCCCTTATACCCCGTAAAATAAAATAAAAATAGTTGAGTTTTTAGTTTTAGTACAGCATGCAGCGTGGCACATTCCAAAACGTCATGGGGGGGTGGGGGGGGTGGTGCAAGTTGGTAATTCACCTGCCACTTGCCCTAGAGTACACCGCGAATCTTTGACGTTTGCGCGCGCTCACTCGCGGCAAGAAGGCGGGCGGGCACCTGGGTTCGATTCCCGACAAGGGCGCGTGCCTCTCTCTGTGTTGGGAGTGCGTGAGCGCGTGAGAGCGAGTGCGAGAGCGTCTGCGTGTTATCTTTTTGTACGCGGTTTGCCGAACGAATGCGTTACGAGGCCGCACTCGCTACGCGCAAAGCGCTCGACCGCAAATCGACCGCAACAACAATTGTCTTGCTGATCTCTGTCAAGGAGCTATGAGCCTTCGTCGCGCGAACTCCCCTGGTCATCTTCCTAGCAGCAGCAGCAGCGGCAGCTTCTGGCTAAGCCATCGAACAGAGATGGTGGTCGCCGCGTCGTCATCGCGTGGCGCTTTCAGAAGCGCTTCTGCGGCCGTCTGGAACGCTCTTCCTTCTGAATATTAGGGAGCCACTGGAGCTGTGCAACTTTCAAATCATCATTCACATTGACAAGATACTTTCTTTAGAACTGCTTTTTGCTATTTGGTTTGTTGTCCTTCCCCCACACCCCCCCCCCGCACCTCCGATTAATTATCAAGGTCGGTTACGTATGGTGCGAAAATAGTTCGACGTACGTGGGTTCGATCCCAAACCTGACGCCTGCTGTTTATTTGGAGTTTGCGTGTCTCTCTATCTCATCACCAATCACAGTGACTAAGATGTGTTAACTGCCTCGCCTGGTATACAGGAGGTCGTAGGTTAGATGCTAACCCTGATGCCTTGCTGTATATTTGGAGTTTGCGTGTCTCTCTCTCCCCCCGTGGTCGCGTGGATTTTTCTCCAGGTCCTCCGGTTCTTCCCTCCACATTTTAGGAATCGACGTCACGCGTTCAGAGTTGGCTGGCCGCTATAAATTTCCTCGCGATGGTGATGATGATGATGATGTGGAGCCCTCTCCGTGGCAACAAACCAAACGCGAAAAGCAGCCTCAAAGTAGCGAGCGTTTTTCAACCAAGTGCGCGCGTACGTAACGTTGAACTGAAACCCACGACCCCGCCGTATACCGGGCTCGGTTTGTAACATCTCGCCACGACGGTAGGGAAAAAAGAAAAAAAACGCGGACCCTCCGTGGCAAAGCGACGGCGAGCACGACCCCCCCCCCCCGAGGAATGGAGCCATGCACGCCGTAACCGCTCACGACAGATGGCCGTTTGTTTTTTTTTTTACTACAATAATTCGTAATGCCGAGCCGTGTGAATTAATTCCTCCGGGAGCCACGACAGATTGGTCTTTTTAATTTTATGTGCAGAGCGTCAAGTGTTTTTTTTTTTTCTTTTAAAAAATATTTTTTCGTAATCTTTCTTTCGCGTGAAGATTAACCCCCTTTTTGCCGACGACTGGAAATGTTTGCCCTTTGGGAATTTATCACCACGCGCCCCCCTCTGCCCCCCCCCGCACCCCCCCCCACCTCTACATTCCATTAAATAATTCCTCCCAAACGTTGGGACCCAAAAAAAACGATCGGATTTGGTGCGTGGACGCTCGCACGCGGTATTTTATTTGGAGATCTCTAGGGGAACACAAAAAAAACCCCAAATAATTGTTATTATGAGACCTCCTTTGCCAGAAACAAGATATAGGAATAGGTTTTACCCTTTTAACTGGCACAAAAACTGACACCTTTATTCAAGGCATCATGTTTGCAATAACCACAACACAAGCAGTCAAAATGCAAACAAAAAAGACAACTCTGATAATAATATTGGCACTGTTCTTGAATTTGATTGGTCCACACCCGAGACAGCTTTTCTTAGAGCCTAGTTTCCAATGGAGACTAGGCTCTATATTATTATCAGAGTTGTCTTTTTTGTTTGCATTTTGACAGCTTGTGTTGTGGTTATTGCAAACATGATGCCTTGAATAAAGGTGTCAGTTTTTGTGCCAGTTAAAAGGGTAAAACCTATTCCTATACCCCAATAATTTGCCAACCCATCCTCGATGCATTGATGATATATATCCGTTCCTTTCAACCGTAGACTCTTCGACGGTTAAGAGAAGGGCTTATTTTGTTACCGCTTGTGGCTGCGTCGAGTTCGACTCGAAATCGCCAAATTTTCAATCGTGTCGTCTCTGTAGAGTTGGGCCCGGGGGAGGGGGGGGGGGGGGAGCGGTGGAGCAGCGGTTAGTGCACCGAGCGAACCACCTGCCCCCCCCCACCGCCCCAATCATACCGACTTCGATTCCCGGCCACAGCTACGATTGGGCCTACTTTTTATGTTCGCAGGCAAGGCCCCACTGAGCTTCTCCTGTTGCCAAAAGCTACCTGGCCAAGGCTTATCATCATCGCCACGTGGAAAAGTAATAGCAGCCGTTTGGAATCCCGTGACGTCGATTCTGAACGTGAAGGGGGGAAAAAAATCCGCAGGAGCCGGAGAATAATCCACGTGACCACGGGGGAGAGCACCACACTGAAAAAGAATCTGCAAAGCTCCAGTGGTGGCTGACCTGGTCAAATTAAAATATATACATTCAAGTTTTTGCTACGCTTTCCGCGTTGGAACGGCGCCCACGTTTCCATGTCACGACGGGGCGCGTTCTGCAGAGCGCGAAAAAAAGTGGTCCACGTAAAGGAGAACCGCGTCGTAACGTGGACGGTGGAAGCGTTGTAACGTGGAAGCGCTGTAACGCGGAAGCGTCGTAACGAGGAAGCGCTGTAACGTGGAAGCGTCGTAACGAGGAAGCGCTGTAACGTGGAAGCGCTGTAACGTGGAAGCGCTGTAACGTGGAAGCGCTGTAACGTGGAAGCGCTGTAACGTGGAAGCGCTGTAACGTGGAAGCGCTGTAACGTGGAAGCGTAGTAACGTGGAAGCGCTGTAACGCGGAAGCGCTGTAACGCGGAAGCGCTGTAACGTGGAAGCGCTGTAACGTGGAAGCGCTGTAACGTGGAAGCGCTGTAACGTGGAAGCGCTGTAACGTGGAAGTGCTGTAACGTGGAAGCGTTGTAACGTGGAAGCGCCGTAACGTGGAAGCGCCGTAACGTGGAAGCGCTGTAACGCGGAAGCGTTGTAACGTGGAAGCGCTGTAACGTGGAAGCGTTGTAACGTGGAAGCGTTGTAACGTGGAAGCGCTGTAACGCGGAAGCGCTGTAACGCGGAAGCGCTGTAACGCGGAAGCGCTGTAACGCGGAAGCGCTGTAACGCGGAAGCGCTGTAACGTGGAAGCGCTGTAACGTGGAAGCGTTGTAACGTGGAAGCGTTGTAACGTGGAAGCGCTGTAACGAGGAAGCGCTGTAACGTGGAAGCGCTGTAACGTGGAAGCGCTGTAACGTGGAAGCGCTGTAACGTGGAAGCGCTGTAACGTGGAAGCGCTGTAACGTGGAAGCGCTGTAACGTGGAAGCGCTGTAACGCGGAAGCGCTGTAACGCGGAAGCGCTGTAACGCGGAAGCGCTGTAACGCGGAAGCGCTGTAACGCGGAAGCGCTGTAACGTGGAAGCGCTGTAACGTGGAAGCGCTGTAACGTGGAAGCGCTGTAACGTGGAAGCGTTGTAACGCGGAAGCGCTGTAACGCGGAAGCGCTGTAACGCGGAAGCGCTGTAACGCGGAAGCGCTGTAACGCGGAAGCGCTGTAACGCGGAAGCGCTGTAACGCGGAAGCGCTGTAACGTGGAAGCGCTGTAACGCGGAAGCGCTGTAACGTGGAAGCGCTGTAACGTGGAAGCGCTGTAACGTGGAAGCGTCGTAACGAGGAAGCGCTGTAACGTGGAAGCGTCGTAACGTGGAAGCGCTGTAACGTGGAAGCGCTGTAACGTGGAAGCGCTGTAACGCGGAAGCGCTGTAACGCGGAAGCGCTGTAACGCGGAAGCGCTGTAACGCGGAAGCGCTGTAACGTGGAAGCGTTGTAACGTGGAAGCGCTGTAACGTGGAAGCGCTGTAACGTGGAAGCGCTGTAACGCGGAAGCGCTGTAACGCGGAAGCGCTGTAACGTGGAAGCGTTGTAACGTGGAAGCGCTGTAACGTGGAAGCGTTGTAACGTGGAAGCGTAGTAACGTGGAAGCGTAGTAACGTGGAAGCGTTGTAACGTGGAAGCGCTGTAACGTGGAAGCGCTGTAACGCGGAAGCGCTGTAACGTGGAAGCGTTGTAACGTGGAAGCGCTGTAACGTGGAAGCGCTGTAACGAGGACGCCGCGCTCGTCACAACAGCGACTCGCCGCACTCCGTTATCGTTGGGACCTTTTTTTTGCCGGTTGTCAAAGTATGAAAACTGAAGAGGTTTTACCCTTTGTGGCAATGAAAGCGGTGATGTTAAGGAGTCAAGTGATTGCATTAACCGCACAAGGTTACTTGTGGTGAACATGCAAGCACAAACGTGGCTCTGACAATAATAATATTAATATATTGGCATTGTCTCTGAAACTGATTGGCCTGCACCAGAGATGGCGGCCTTCTTCATGGCCTAGCCTCACCACCAGTGTCACACCAGAGAGCAGAGCCAAAAGGCGAACGGGTACAAGGACAATGCCACTATCAGAGCATTCATAGCTCGGGGGTTGAGCGGCTGTATCATGGGGATAACTTGTATTGCCAGTGTCGTTATTGACGTCGAATGTCGTTGTCTTCTCCATCTCTCTCTCTCTCTCCGTCCATCTCTCTCTCTCCGTCCATCTCTCTCTCTCCGTCCATCTCTCTCTCTCTCTCTGCGTCTCCCTCCGTCTGCGCGTGTCTCAGGATCCCCGCAGCAAGCACCGCTTCAAGGCCCACACCTACGGCAGCCCCACGTTCTGCGACCACTGCGGCTCACTGCTCTACGGCCTCATACACCAGGGCATGAAGTGCGACAGTGAGTGATGCTCTCGCCGGAGAAGCCAAAGGGGGGGGGGGAATCGAGTGGCGCCCCTCTCCCCCACCCCCCCCCCCCCGCACAGAAGGGTCGGGAGTCGAACCCGGGGTGGCGGGGTGGGGTGGCGATGATCGCCACGGGTGTGACTCCCACCGAGGTCATCTCACGTGGATAGGTTTTGTTGTCAAATTTGTCTACAGTTCTTCACCGGCGAGAGCCATCGACGACCACCGTCTCCCTCCCCACCACCACCACCGCCCCCCCACCAACCCCGCCACCATCCACCCACCACCACCCCCCACCCCCCCCCCCCCCCCCCCGTGTGGCACAGCCTGCGACATGAACGTGCACAAGCGCTGCGTGGTGATGGTGCCCAGCCTGTGCGGCATGGATCACACGGAGAGGCGCGGGCGGATTCGCATCGTCGCCGAAGTGACCAACGCCGAGAAGCTCGTGGTCAGCGGTGAGTTGACGACGATGATGATCACGATGATGACGACGACGACGATGACGATGGCGACGATGGCGACGTTGGATGATCATGATGATGACGATGATGACGACAAAGAAGAAGATGACGATGATGATGATGATGACGACGATGATGACGATGGCGACGATGGATGATCATGATGATGACGACTATGATGACGACAAAGATGACGATGATGATGACGACAATGACGACGACATTGACGACGACAATACGAATTTGATGTAGTCGACCCGGGAAGCCGTGCCCGATGGTTGCATTCCTCACAGCTGCCTGGGGACCACAGAGACACCGCGACCACAGAGACACCGTGACCACAGAGACACCGCGACCACAGAGACACCGAGACCACAGAGACACCGTGACCACAGAGACACCGTGACCACAGAGACACCGTGACCACAGAGACCACAGAGACACCGAGACACTGCGACCACAGAGACACCGTGACCACAGAGACACCGTGACCACAGAGACACCGTGACCACAGAGACACTGCGACCACAGAGACACCGTGACCACAGAGACACCGTGACCACAGAGACACCGTGACCACAGAGACACCGAGACACAGAGACACCGAGACACAGAGACACCGGGACCACAGAGACACCGTGACCACAGAGACACCGTGACCACAGAGACACCGAGACCACAGAGACACTGCGACCACAGAGACACCGTGACCACAGAGACACCGTGACCACAGAGACACCGTGACCACAGAGACACAGAGACACCGTGACCACAGAGACACAGAGACACCGTGACCACAGAGACACAGAGACACAGAGACACCGTGACCACAGAGACACAGAGACACCGTGACCACAGAGACACCGTGACCACAGAGACACCGTGACCACATGGACACCGTGACCACAGAGACACAGAGACACCGTGACCACAGAGACACCGTGACCACATAGACACCGAGACACAGAGACACCGTGACCACAGAGACACAGAGACACCGTGACCACCGTGACACCGAGACACAGAGACACAGAGACACCGTGACCACAGAGACACCGTGACCACAGAGACACCGAGACCACAGAGACACCGAGACCACAGAGACACCGCGACCACAGAGACACCGCGACCACAGAAACACCGTGACCACAGAGACACAGAGACACCGTGACCACAGAGACACAGAGACACAGAGACACAGAGACACCGAGACACAGAGACACCGTGACCACAGAGACACAGAGACACCGTGACCACAGAGACACAGAGACACAGAGACACCGTGACCACAGAGACACCGTGACCACAGAGACACAGAGACACCGTGACCACAGAGACACCGAGACACAGAGACACCGTGACCACAGAGACACCGTGACCACAGAGACACCGAGACACAGAGACACCGTGACCACAGAGACACAGAGACACAGAGACACCGTGACCACAGAGACACCGTGACCACAGAGACACAGAGACCACAGAGACACCGTGAGCACAGAGACACCGTGACCACAGAGACACCGTGACCACAGAGACACCGTGACCACAGAGACACCGTGACCACAGAGACACAGAGACACCGTGACCACAGAGACACCGTGACCACAGAGACACCGAGACACAGAGACACCGTGACCACAGAGACAACGAGACACAGAGACACCGTGACCACAGAGACACGGTCACCACAGAGACACAGAGACACCGTGACCACAGAGACACCGTGGCCACAGAGACACCGTGACCACAGAGACACCGAGACCACAGAGACACCGTGACCACAGAGACACCGTGACCACAGAGACACAGAGACACCGAGACACAGAGACACCGTGACCACAGAGACACCGTGACCACAGAGACACCGTGACCACAGAGACACCGTTACCACAGAGACACCGTGACCACAGAGACACCGCGACCACAGAGACACCGAGACCACAGAGACACCGTGACCACAGAGACACCGTGACCACAGAGACACCGTGACCACAGAGACCACAGAGACACCGAGACACTGCGACCACAGAGACACCGTGATCACAGAGACACCGTGACCACAGAGACACCGTGACCACAGAGACACCGAGACACAGAGACACCGAGACACAGAGACACCGAGACACAGAGACACCGTGACCACAGAGACACCGTGACCACAGAGACACCGTGACCACAGAGACACCGAGACCACAGAGACACTGCGACCACAGAGACACCGTGACCACAGAGACACCGTGACCACAGAGACACCGTGACCACAGAGACACAGAGACACCGTGACCACAGAGACACCGTGACCACAGAGACACCGTGACCACATGGACACCGTGACCACAGAGACACAGAGACACCGTGACCACAGAGACACCGAGACACAGAGACACCGTGACCACAGAGACACAGAGACACCGTGACCACCGTGACACCGAGACGCAGAGACACAGAGACACCGTGACCACAGAGACACCGTGACCACAGAGACACCGAGACCACAGAGACACCGAGACCACAGAGACACCGTGACCACAGAGACACCGCGACCACAGAGACACCGCGACCACAGAAACACCGTGACCACAGAGACACAGAGACACCGTGACCACAGAGACACAGAGACACAGAGACACAGAGACACCGAGACACAGAGACACCGTGACCACAGAGACACAGAGACACCGTGACCACAGAGACACAGAGACACAGAGACACCGTGACCACAGAGACACCGTGACCACAGAGACACAGAGACACCGTGACCACAGAGACACCGAGACACAGAGACACCGTGACCACAGAGACACCGTGACCACAGAGACACCGAGACACAGAGACACCGTGACCACAGAGACACAGAGACACCGTGACCACAGAGACACCGTGACCACAGAGACACAGAGACCACAGAGACACCGTGAGCACAGAGACACCGTGACCACAGAGACACCGTGACCACAGAGACACCGTGACCACAGAGACACCGTGACCACAGAGACACAGAGACACCGTGACCACAGAGACACCGTGACCACAGAGACACCGTGACCACAGAGACACCGAGACACAGAGACACCGTGACCACAGAGACAACGAGACACAGAGACACCGTGACCACAGAGACACCGTCACCACAGAGACACAGAGACACCGTGACCACAGAGACACCGTGGCCACAGAGACACCGAGACACAGAGACACCGTGACCACAGAGACACCGTGACCACAGAGACACCGTGACCACAGAGACACAGAGACACAGAGACACCGTGACCACAGAGACACTGAGACACCGTGACCACAGAGACACGGAGACACCGTGACCACAGAGACACCGTGACCACAGAGACACGGAGACACCGTGACCACAGAGACACCGTGACCACAGAGACACAGAGACACAGAGACACCGTGACCACAGAGACACCGTGGCCACAGAGACACAGAGACACAGAGACACCGTGACCACAGAGACACCGTGACCACAGAGACACAGAGACACAGAGACACCGTGACCACAGAGACACTGAGACACCGTCACCACAGAGACACGGAGACACCGTGACCACAGAGACACCGTGACCACAGAGACACGGAGACACCGTGACCACAGAGACACCGTGACCACAGAGACCACAGAGACCACAGAGACACCGTGACCACAGAGACACCGTGACCACAGAGACACCGTGACCACAGAGACCACAGAGACACCGTGACCACAGAGACACCGTGACCACAGAGACCACAGAGACCACAGAGACCACAGAGACACCTTTTCCTTCTTCCTCTTCCTTATTCTTGCCCTCAGGGTGGTGATGAGAGTGAGTGGAGGTGAGTGGAGTGAGAGGGGAGAGGTTGGGGAGTGAGTGGAGGGGAGTAGATTGAGATGAGAGGGGAGAGATGGGAGAGTGTGTGGAGGGGAGTAGAGTGAGATGAGAGGGGAGAGTGCGTGGAGGGGAGTGGAGTGAGAGGGGAGAGTGAGTGGAGGGGAGAGGAGTGAGATGAGAGGGGAGTGGTGGGAGAGTGCGTGGAGGGGAGTGGAGTGAGATGAGAGGGGAGATATTCTCCACTCGGACCTGACTCTCATGCCCCATGCATTGGCTGACGTTCGGTCGAATCTATGAAAAATGGCTTCTCGAGTGCTGCGTGGTGGATTGTAAATTCTCTACTGCCACCTGGCGGTGCCTCTAAACGTGGCAATGCTCTCGACGGCAGCGGTTCCCAACCTTTATGGCACCAGGGACCGGTTTCGTGGAAGATTATTTTTTCACGGACCGGGCGGGCGGGGGGGGGAATGGTTTCGGGACGATTCAAGCGCATTACATTTACTGTGTGCTTTGTTTATATTATCATTACATTGCAATATATGATTAAATGATTGCTCAACTCGCCATAATGCAGAATCAGTGGGAGCCCTGAGCTTATATGCTTAGTTCTTTCGGTAAAGTCACGTTGAAGGGAAACAACAAAATAATAAAATATATATAAAACAATAAAAAAATTCTCACGACGTTTCGACCATAACACAAACGGTCGTCTTCAGGTGTGTTGGTTTGCATAAATTTATTTTTAAACGGTGCATTTATTTATTTATAAAAAAACATCAGCACCACGCGCAGCGATTTGGCAGTTTATTTAGGACTAGTCCATCTATATTCTGAAAAGAGGAGGGGGGAGACGAACTTTTTTTTGTTATAATGTATGCTGTCTGAAAGCAACTGTAAGCGTGAACAATCAATTAAGACCTGAAATGGTTTATCAAATCTTTCCAATGATTGCTAAGATAGAATCCATCTTCTCGGTTGAAATTGTCTCTGTGCTTGTATATGTGGATAGCCTCATGAACGAATCTCTCATGGTAGCCAGATGACTTACAAAGAACCTCTGTCTTGGAAAAGGCAATGGCATGTGAGCCTACTGAATTATAACAATGATCTGCCACGGCCGAGGTGTTGGTCCTACCGTGTTTAAGGTCTGCTTTGTGTTCACGAATGCGGTCCCATCTGGCGGGAGTGATGGGAGACAGTGACACCGGAAAGTGTGTTGCTTGTGTCCAGTCTACTCCGTCATCTCGTTTCGGTTGCTGTCACTGCACAAAAGCCTGCTTCGCAAAGATGATTCTAGATTTGAAGCTTTCGTGACTGCAAGGATTCATACTCTTTTGTTTTTTTCGGGTAAAGTCACGTCGGTAAATCTATAAAATAAAAGAGTAAGTGAAAAAAAAAACAACCACATTAAATCACGACGTTCCGGGCGCAACACAAGCGTCCTCTTCTTTGGTTCTTTCGGTAAAGTCACGTAGAATGAGAATAAAATAATAAATTAATAAAATAAAATAACACAATAATATTGCTGTCCATATTGCTGTCCTACCAGACAGTCTCGTCCCTTCACCTGATGAAGGCCGCTTGTGTTGTGGCCGAAATGTCGTGAGAATATTATTGTGTTATTTTATTTTATCAATTTATTATTTTATTCTCATTCTACGTGACTTTACCGAAAGAACCAAAGAAGATGAATCATTGCAGTCACGAAAGCTTTAAATCGAAATACAAGCGTCCTCCTTCAGGTGGGGGGCAAAGTAGCGAAAGCGTGAGCGCTTTGAGTGTGCCTCGGAGAGGGCTGTGACGAAGACAGGATGTTGGAAACGGAAGCGGGCTTTTCAGTGCCTTCGTGGCGATCTCCGGGACATTCCGCCTGGACTTTAATCCAGAACGCATGGAGATTCGAAGTTGTCTCAAACATACTCTTCTGAGGCCCACCGTCGTTTTGCGATCTCAAGCAGCCGATCCTCTTCTGGCACGGACAAAGGCGATCCACCCGGCTTATTCACAAATGAGTCGCGGATCCATTCCTTCCCAGTTCCGGGCGGGGGGGGGGCTCCTTTTGTGGTTGGGAAGTAATGCTCAAACTCTTTTGAAAGCTGCGAGATAGGTGTTCTTCTTTGGTTCTTTCGGTAAAGTCACGTAGAATGAGAATAAAATAATAAATTGATAAAATAAAATAACACAATAATATTCTCACGACGTTTTGGCCACAACACAAGCGGCCTTCATCAGGTGAATGGACGAGACTGTCTGGTAGGACAGCGCTGGAGTGAAAGAGCCACGTTCAGATCACGGCCTTTAAGCTGTGTGAGAGGAACAAAGCGCCTTGACAAAGGAATTAGCATATAATTTAGCATTGAAATGGCTGAATGATTAGCTTGTGACTGGTCACAGAAATAGTTATGTTAAAAGTTAAAGCATACACATCCGCAGAGGCACCCCTTGACAATGGAATTAGCATAGAATTTAGCATTGAAATAGCTAAGTTAAAGCATACACATCCGCAGAGGCACCCCTTGACAATGGAATTAGCATAGAATTTAGCATTGAAATAGCTGAGTGATTAGCTTTGCGAGATAGGTGATCATGCACCAGCTGGGGGGGGGGGGGGGGAAGAAGTTCCTGGCTCAGACTCTTTCAAAATCCCTGCTAATGTTTGAAACATGCCAAAAGTCCCAATGTTCACTCGTTGCCCCCCCCCCATCATTCCAGTTTGCCTTTGAATGCAGCCACTTCATCTGCCGACTTGAACACAGTCGTCGTTCTCCCCTGAAGTGACAGATTGAGTTCGTTGAGCAGGTTGAATATTTTGATTTGAAGCTTTCGTGACTGCAGTAATTCATATTCTTAGCTCTTTCGGTAAAGTCACGTTGAAGGGAAACAATAAAATAATAAAATATATATAAAACAATAAAAAATTCTCACGACGTTTCGAATATGTCACGCAAGTAAGCAAGTTTCGCGGCCCATTCTGTGTCGCTGAAATGTGCTGCCAGTGGTGGCTGCTTTTCTAAAAAATATAAATCTCTGGAGTGGCTCTCGCAACTCAAAACCCCTGGCCAGTGATCTCCCTTTAGAAAGCCATCTCACTTCTGTGTATGAGAGAAGACGTGTGTGCTCTGCGTCCATCTTCTCACAGAGCTGCGCCAACAGACGTGAGCTGAGGGCATGCACTTGAATGTGCAAAACGTTGCTAAGTTCCGGTGACATTTTTCGGCTCGCCAGCATTTATCTATGGATGACACAGTGCGTAGACTCACATTCAGAAGCGACCACCTTGACTCGAGTAGTGAAACCAGAAAGCCGTCAAGTCATGGCAGCCGCTCCGTCCGTGCATATACCGACACAAAATGACCAATTCAGTTTTCCTGATATGCAATCATTCAAAGGCTTGAATAGTTCTGCAGCTGTGGTGTTGGTTGGCAATACAAGTGCACGTAACACATCCTCATGCACATCCTCCTGAAAAATATACCGCGCAAAAACAAGCATTGTTGCCTTGTTGTCAACATGGGTAGACTCGTCAACCTGGATTGTGTACCACGGTGACTCATTAATCCTCTCTAACAATTGTGCCACAATATCCTCTGCTGTTTCATCAATTCGTCTAGTTATGGTGCTAGCCAGAAGAGAAACGCGCGCCACATGTTTGAACTGCAGCCTCTCCTAAAAGTTCACGGCAAATGTCCTTAGCAGCAGGCAGGATCAACTCTTCACCAATCGTAAAAGGCTTCATTGTTTTATTTTGTTTTATATTTTTATTATTTTATTGTTTCCCTTCTACGTGGTGACTTTACCGAAAGAACCAAGAATATTAATCCCTGCAGTCACGAAAGCTTTAAAAAGTAAAGGCCTTCTTAGCTTCAGCAATGCGGTTAGCCACTAAGAATGATGCTCTCAGTGCAGACACATTTGATAAAGTGGTGGCCTTCAATAATTGCTTCTGTTCTTCGTGTTCACGTTTTTTTTCTTTTTTTTAACTCCAAAGGCTTATCTTTTAATGCAGGGTGCTTGGTCTCCATGAGGCAAAAGCAGTTTTGATGGTTTCATGGCTTCGTTGGATAGCCGGTCGCCACATTATTATACAAAGCGGGCTTGGAGAATGTGAATCACCTGGTGCAATGAACCCGTAATTAAAAGTAGGACTCTTGGTATTTTCTTTTAAACACAGCTTTTTTTATTGTTGGCAGTCTTAGAGTCTTCTGCTGTCTAATCATTGTGGTTTTTTTCCTCCTTTTCAAAGAAGCTCTCCAGCGACGTTTGTTTTTTTTACTCATTTTGGCTACTAGGGGTTAGAGCTTGTGGGCTTACCAACACCGTGACTGAGACGAGTGCGCAGTGCGGGAAAGAGGCGCGGACGGAAGTGGTGAATAATAAAATAATGGGCGGAGCACGCGCGGACTCAAATAAGTGTGGGATGCTGACTTCTCATAAGGAGCGCGCAACCTAGATCCCTCGCATGCGCAGTCTACAGTAGAGTTCGCGCTCCTATGATAATCTAATGCCACCGCTGATCTGACAGGAGGCGGAGCTCAGACGGTAATGCGAGCGATGGGGAGCGGCTGTACATGCAGATGAAGCTTCACTCGCTCGTCCCACCGCTCACCTCCTGCTGTGCGGCCCGGTTCCTAACTGGCCACGGACCGGTAACAGTCCATGGCCCCGGGGGTTGGGGATCCCTGCCCTAGAGAGTTGCTGCTGTACGACAATCGACTTAACGGCGATGTTGCTGCAACTCGCAGCCAGTGTAGAGATTCGTACATTACGTTTTTAGTTGTGTTTTGGGAGGGGGGGGAGGGTGGGTGGTTAGGCCACAACGAAATGATCCGGCCAAATTTGTGCCATCGAATGAGTGGGTTAGTGAGATGGCTGTTGAGTGGGTGAATGAGTGGGTTAGTGAGATGGCGGTTGAGTGGGTTAGTGAGATGGCGGTTGAGTGGGTGAATGAGTGGGGTAGTGAGATGGTGGGTGGGTGAGTGGGTGAATGAGTGGGTAAGTGAGATGGTGGGTGGGTGAGTGGGTTAGTGAGATGGTGGGTTAGTGGGTGAATGAGTGGGTTAATGGGTGAATGAGTGGGTTAGTGAGATGGCGGTTGAGTGGGTGAATGAGTGGGGTAGTGAGATGGTGGGTGAGTGGGTTAGTGAGATGGTGGGTTAGTGGGTGAATGAGTGGGTTAGTGAGATGGCGGTTGAGTGGGTGAATGAGTGTGTTAGTGAGATGGCTGTTGAGTGGGTGAATGAGTGGGTTAGTGAAATGGCGGTTGAGTGGGTTAGTGAGATGGCGGTTGAGTGGGTGAATGAGTGGGGTAGTGAGATGGTGGGTGGGTGAGTGGGTGAATGAGTGGGTTAGTGAGATGGTGGGTTAGTGGGTGAATGAGTGGGTTAGTGGGTGAATTACTGGGTTAGTGAGATGGCGGTTTAGTGGGTGAATGAGTGTGTTAGTGAGATGGTGGGTGGGTGAGTGGGTGAATGAGTGGGGTAGTGAGATGGTGGGTGGGTGAGTGGGTGAATGAGTGGGTTAGTGAGATGGTGGGTTAGTGGGTGAATGAGTGGGTTACTGAGACGGCGGTTGAGTGGGTGAATGAGTGTGTTAGTGAGATGGTGGGTGGGTGAGTGAGTGAATGAGTGTGTTAGTGAGATGGTGGTTGGGTGAGCAGGTAAATGAGTGTGTTAGTGAGATGGTGGGTGGGTGGGTGGGTGAGTGGTTGAATCATTGTGTTAGTTAGATGGTGGGTGGGTGAGTGGGTGGGTGAGTGTTAGTGAGATGGTGGGTGGGTGAGCGGATAAATGAGTGGGTTAGTGAGATGGTGGGTGGGTGGGTGGGAGAGTGTGTGAATGAATGTTTTAGTGAGATGGTGGGTGGGTGAGTAGGTGAATGAGAGTGTTAATGAGATCGTGGGTGGGTGAGTAGGTGAATGAGTGTGTTACTAGGGGTTAGAGCTTGTGGGCTTACCAACACCGTGACTGAGACGAGTGCGCAGTGCGGGAAAGAGGCGCGGACGGAAGTGGTGAATAATAAAATAATGGGCGGAGCACGCGCGGACTCAAATAAGTGTGGGATGCTGACTTCTCATAAGGAGCGCGCAACCTAGATCCCTCGCATGCGCAGTCTACAGTAGAGTTCGCGCTCCTATGATAATCTAATGCCACCGCTGATCTGACAGGAGGCGGAGCTCAGACGGTAATGCGAGCGATGGGGAGCGGCTGTACATACAGATGAAGCTTCACTCGCTCGTCCCACCGCTCACCTCCTGCTGTGCGGCCCGGTTCCTAACTGGCCACGGACCGGTAACAGTCCATGGCCCCGGGGGTTGGGGATCCCTGCCCTAGAGAGTTGCTGCTGTACGACAATCGACTTAACGGCGATGTTGCTGCAACTCGCAGCCAGTGTAGAGATTCGTACATTACGTTTTTAGTTGTGTTTTGGGAGGGGGGGGAGGGTGGGTGGTTAGGCCACAACGAAATGATCCGGCCAAATTTGTGCCATCGAATGAGTGGGTTAGTGAGATGGCTGTTGAGTGGGTGAATGAGTGGGTTAGTGAGATGGCGGTTGAGTGGGTTAGTGAGATGGCGGTTGAGTGGGTGAATGAGTGGGGTAGTGAGATGGTGGGTGGGTGAGTGGGTGAATGAGTGGGTAAGTGAGATGGTGGGTGGGTGAGTGGGTTAGTGAGATGGTGGGTTAGTGGGTGAATGAGTGGGTTAATGGGTGAATGAGTGGGTTAGTGAGATGGCGGTTGAGTGGGTGAATGAGTGGGGTAGTGAGATGGTGGGTGAGTGGGTTAGTGAGATGGTGGGTTAGTGGGTGAATGAGTGGGTTAGTGAGATGGCGGTTGAGTGGGTGAATGAGTGTGTTAGTGAGATGGCTGTTGAGTGGGTGAATGAGTGGGTTAGTGAAATGGCGGTTGAGTGGGTTAGTGAGATGGCGGTTGAGTGGGTGAATGAGTGGGGTAGTGAGATGGTGGGTGGGTGAGTGGGTGAATGAGTGGGTTAGTGAGATGGTGGGTTAGTGGGTGAATGAGTGGGTTAGTGGGTGAATTACTGGGTTAGTGAGATGGCGGTTTAGTGGGTGAATGAGTGTGTTAGTGAGATGGTGGGTGGGTGAGTGGGTGAATGAGTGGGGTAGTGAGATGGTGGGTGGGTGAGTGGGTGAATGAGTGGGTTAGTGAGATGGTGGGTTAGTGGGTGAATGAGTGGGTTACTGAGACGGCGGTTGAGTGGGTGAATGAGTGTGTTAGTGAGATGGTGGGTGGGTGAGTGAGTGAATGAGTGTGTTAGTGAGATGGTGGTTGGGTGAGCAGGTAAATGAGTGTGTTAGTGAGATGGTGGGTGGGTGGGTGGGTGAGTGGTTGAATCATTGTGTTAGTTAGATGGTGGGTGGGTGAGTGGGTGGGTGAGTGTTAGTGAGATGGTGGGTGGGTGAGCGGATAAATGAGTGGGTTAGTGAGATGGTGGGTGGGTGGGTGGGAGAGTGTGTGAATGAATGTTTTAGTGAGATGGTGGGTGGGTGAGTAGGTGAATGAGAGTGTTAATGAGATCGTGGGTGGGTGAGTAGGTGAATGAGTGTGTTAGTGAGATGGTGGGTGGATGAGTGTGTGAGGGTGAGTGTGTTAGTGACATGGTGGGTGGGTGAGTGGGGGTGAGTGTGTTAGTTAGATGGTGGGTGGGTGAGTGGGTGGGGGTGAGTGTGTTACTTAGATGGTGGGTGGGTGAGTGGGTGAATGATTGTGTTAGTGAAATGGTGGGTGGGTGAGTGTGTGGGGGTGAGTGTGTTCGTGAGATGGTGGGTGGATGGGTGAATTAGTGGGTTAGTGAGATGGTGGGTGGATGGGTGAGCGGGTAAATGGGTGGGTTAGTGAGATGGTGGGTGGGTGAGTGTGCTGGGGTGAGTGTGTTAGTGAGATGGTGGGTGGATGGGTGAATTAGTAGGTTAGTGAGATGGTGGGTGTATGGGTGAGCGGGTAAATGGGTGGGTTAGTGAGATGGTGGGTGGGTGAGTGTTTGGGGGTGAATGTGTTAGTGAGATGGTGGGTGGATGGGTGAATTAGTGGGTTCGTGAGATGGTGGGTGGATGGGTGAGCGGGTAAATGGGTGGGTTAGTGAGATGGTGAGTGGGTGAGTGTGTGGGGGTGAGCGTGTTAGTGAGATGGTGGGTGGATGGGTGAATTAGTAGGTTCGTGAGATGGTGGGTGGATGGGTGAGTGGGTAAATGGGTGGGTTAGTGAGATGGTGGGTGGGTGAGTGGGTGGGGGTGAGTGTGTTAGTGAGATGGTGGGGTGGGTGAGTGAGTGGGGGTGAGTGTGTTAGTGAGATGGTGGGTGGGTGGGGGTGAGTGTGTAAGTGAGATGATGGGGTGGGTGAGTGGGTGAATGAGTGGGGTAGTGAGATGGTGGGTGGGTGAGTGGGTATATGAGAGTGTTAGTGAGATGGTGGGTGGATGAGTGGATGGGGGTGAGTGTGTTAGTGAGATGGTGGGTGGATGAGTGGATGGGGGTGAGTGTGTTAGTGAGATGGTGGGTGGGTGAGTGTGTGGGGGTGAGTGTGTTAGTGAGATGGTGGGTGGGTGAGTGGGTGAATGAGTGTGTTAGTGAGATGGTGGGTGGGTGAATGAGTGTGTTAGTGAGATGGTGGGTGGGTGGGTGGGTGTGTGGGGGTGAGTGTATTAGTGAGATGGTGAGTGGGTGAGTGTGTGGGGGTGAGTGTGTTAGTGAGATGGTGGGTGGGTGAGTGTGTGGGGGTGAGTGTATTAGTGAGATGGTGGGTGGGTGAGTGTGTGGGGGTGAGTATATTAGTGAGATGATGGGTGGGTGAGTGGGTGGGGGTGAGTGTGTTAGTGAGATGGTGGGTGGGTGAATTAGTGGTTTAGTGAGATGGTGGGTGGGTGAGTGGGTGGGGGTGAGTGTGTTAATGAGATGGTGGGGTTGGTGAGTGGGTGGGTGAATGAGTGTGTTAGTGAGATGGTGATTGAATGGCTAAATACTTAATGAGTGAGTGGAGTCCAAGGTTCAAGTTGAGACCAGGATAGGAGTTTCCATTTGCCAGAGTGACCCCGGGTCACCAAAATAACCAAAGGCAATTGAAATAAGAAACGTAATTTTTCGTGACTGCAGGAGGAATCCGATGAGCCACTTGTAAACTTTTAAACAACTTTTTAAGTTTTTTTTTATTTTACCGGGTGTAAGGCCCCACTGATCTAGGTTGCTCATTTTCAGAAGCGGCGATCTGGCTGTCACAAATGAACACTCGACGAAGTGGCACATCATCATCATCACAACCACGTGGCAATTTACAGCAGCAGCCAAATGCCCTAAAGCGCGTGGCGTTGATTATAAATGTGGAGGGGAAAAACCGGAAGACCCCGCAGACAAATCCACGCGACCACGGAGAGAGATATACAAATATACAGACTTCAAATATACAGCAGGCGTCAGGGGTCGGAATCGATCTCCTGCGAATCAGGCGAGGTAGTTAACATTTCCTAGCCACCGTGATGATGATGAGAGAGAGAGAGATAGAGACACGCAAACTCCAAATATTACAGCAGCAGACGTCAGGGTTCGGGATTGAAACCCACGACGAGCTAGGAGACACGAGGTCAGCACAGTTACAACAGCAACACACAATACAGGGACTCGTCTACTTATGAACGAGTTAGGTTCCAGAGGTCTGTCCGTAAGTCCAAGTTCGCTCCCATCAGTTCCAAAAATGTTGCACGGAGTGGCTTTTACAGTTGTTTAATCTCCTGTGGTTATAGATGCCACTGGTTCTTCACGTTCTGCAGATGTAGATGCCACTGGTTTTTCACGTTACGTAGATGTAGATGCCACTGGTTCTTCATGTCCTGCAGATGTAGATGCCACTGGTTCTTCATGTTCTGCAGAAATAGATGCCACTGGTTCTTCACGTCCTGCAGATGTAGATGCCACTGGTTCTTCATGTCCTGCAGATGTAGATGCCACTGGTTCTTCATGTTCTGCAGAAATAGATGCCACTAGTTCTTCACGTTCTGCAGATGTAGATGCCACTGGTTCTTAACGTTCTGCAGATGTAGATGCCACTGGTTCTTCACGTCCTGCAGATGTAGATGCCACTGGTTCTTCATGTCCTGCAGATGTAGATGCCACTGGTTCTTCACGTTACATAGATGTATATGCCACCACTGCCATCTATTGCGTGGCGGTTGAACTTACGACTCTTGCTCCGAGCGGGCAATTGGACATACGAGAGGGACAGGTTTGTTGGTATCTCTGAAAGTCGAATGTTCGTAAGTCGAGGTGTCCCTATAATACAATAACAGCACGATAGGGGGTGGGGGGGGGTGGGGAGGTGTGGGTGGTACAAAATAATAATATTAAAATAAAGCACAGCGAAACAAATTAGCATTTGGCCCAAAAAGACTGCCGCACGACACGAGAGAGACCCCCCCCCCTCCCAATCCTGACGATAAACGGGCATCGCGATCTTTCTCCGTTGCAGTGAAGGAAGCCAAGAACCTGATTCCCATGGACCCCAACGGCCTCTCTGACCCCTACGTGAAGCTGAAGCTGACCCCCGACCCCAAGAGTGAGAGCAAGCAGAAGACCAAGACCATCAAGGCGAACCTGAACCCCGTGTGGGAGGAGCACTTCACCTTGTGAGTGCCGTCGTCATGGCCCGGACCCTTACACGCTCGCGCACACACGCGCACACACACACACGTACAGAACACGCACACGCACACACACACACACACGCACACACACATACACACACACGCACACACACACACGTACAGAACACGCACACGCACACACACATACACACGCACACGCACACACACACGTACTGTACAGAACACGTACACGCACGCACACACACATACACACGTACACACACACACACACGTACAAAACCTGGTGACGAGGTGCCCCCTAGCCTGGTGACGAAGTGCGACCTAGCCTGGTGACGAGGTGCCACCTAGCCTGGTGACGAAGTGCCCCCTAGCCTGGTGACGAGGTGCCACCTAGCCTGGTGACGAGGTGCAGCCCAGCCTGGTGACGAGGTGCCCTCTAGCCTGGTGACGAGGTGCCGCCTAGCCTGGTGACGAGGTGCCCCCTAGCCTCGTGACGAGGTGCCACCTAGCCTGGTGACGAGGTGCCGCCCAGCCTGGTGACGAGGTGCCCCCCTAGCCTGGTGACGAGGTGCCCCCCTAGCCTGGTGACGAGGTGCCGCCCAGCCTGGTGACGAGGTGCCGCCCTAGCCTGGTGACGAGGTGCCGCCCTAGCCTGGTCACGAGGTGCCGCCCCAGCCTGGTGACGAGGTGCCCCCTAGCCTGGTGACGAGGTGCCCCCCTAGCCTGGTGACGAGGTGCCCCCCTAGCCTGGTGACGAGGTGCCCCCCTAGCCTGGTGACGAGGTGCCGCCCAGCCTGGTGATGAGGTGCCGCCCAACCTGGTGACGAGGTGCCCCCCTAGCCTGGTGACGAGGTGCCCCCTAGCCTGGTGACGAGGTGCCGCCCTAGCCTGGTGACGAGGTGCGTCTCGCCCCCACCCCCCCCGCCGCCGCCCCCAGCAAGCTGAAGCCGACGGACATCGACCGCCGTCTCTCCATCGAGGTGTGGGACTGGGACCGCACCACCCGCAACGACTTCATGGGCGCGCTCTCCTTCGGCGTGTCGGAGCTCCTCAAGGCGCCCGCCAACGGCTGGTGAGTTACCCCCCCCCACCCCCCCCCACCCACCCCTCCACCCACCCCCCCCGCCCACGCCTCCGTCTGAACCAGGGGCTCGATGAGCTAAAAGCGACGAGAGATTTTTTTTTTTTTTCGAATTCGGTGGAGGACAAAAAGAAAAAGCCGCCTCTCGAAAGCGCATCCCCGACGGCGTTTTCGGCCGGCATCTCGTCGCGAGACGAATGATCAACGAGTCCGGGCCCTTTTTTTTTTTTTGACGAATTTTGGCTGGCGACCGGAAATGTTTACGCTTGAACGTCGCCACGTTTCCCCCCCCTCCCCCCCCCGACAAAGTCTCTTTCGGGAGCAGCGTGCGAAGACGACGGGGTACCGGCGTCGGTTGGCGATGAGCGGCGTGGCACAGCCACGCGTTTTACCAATTGTCGCCACGGCAACGTTCGTAAAGGCCGCGCGAAGTCACGCCGGCAAGCGGGGGACACGACGCCGGCCGTGCCGTTTCTACGGGGGGCCACACCCCCACCGGCCCCCCAAGCCCCGCGCCGCTGCGCTCAACGGCACTCGGCCCAGAGAGCGCGTGAGGCCGTGACGTGGTGCTGGGGGTCGGGGATCTCTGTCTCTTCGGCGTGCTCGTTGCGTAGGTACAAGCTGCTGAGCCAGGAGGAAGGGGAGTACTACAACGTGCCCATCGCTCCCGACATCGAGGATGGAGACACCGAAATGCGTCGCAAGTTTGAGGTGGGTGGTGGGGGAGAGGTGGGCAGGGGGGGCGGGCGGGAGGGGGGAGAGCTTCGCTCTATTTGAGGCTCGTCGGCTCGGATAAACCACGGCTAAGTAGCGGCGAAAGCGCTCTCCGTAGGCAGGCTCCCTGGGATGCGGGAATTCCGGGAGCGGGGTGGGGGGAGGGGTGGGCTGTGCCCGGGAAGGGATCACTGCTGGCTGGATCGAAAGCCTGGACTCAGTGAGAGAGAGAGAGCGAGAGTGTGACCATCGCAGGAGTTACATTAAAAGGCTGCGGCGTAGAGGAGGAAGACGACGCTGGTGGCGCGTGCACGCGTCGATGATGTGGAAATGAAAAACGTGGCACTGCTTGGACGCGCACGTGGAGTCGGACGGGCAACAACGGGACCGGATCAGAAAGAAGCGTCTCGTCGTCGTCATCGTCGTCGTCCGGGAGAAATGGAATGAACCGCAGAGAGAGGGAAGGCCTCTCACGCGCAATGGCTAGACGGCAACATCATGATGAGAGATCAGACGAAGTCACCCGCTTACCCGTGGTACCGCTCCCCATCGAATGAGCGGCGCACACTAAAACAATGTCGGCAGTAGCGACATCTGTCCAGCGGGTGGACGAAGTAACGCGTGAGAAGCAAGCGGAGTGGCAGCGGCGGTAGTAAGTAACACGGCGGGGCAGCGGCGGTGGCACGGGGCAGTGGCGGTAGCACGGGGGAGCGGGGGTGGCACGGGGCAGCAGTGGTAGCACGGGGCAGCGGGGGTGGCACGGGGCAGCAGTGGTAGCACGGGGCAGCAGTGGTAGCACGGGGCAGCGGGGGTGGCACGGGGCAGCGGGGGTGGCACGGGGCAGCGGCGGTGGCACGGGGGAGCGGCGGGTGGCACGGGGCAGCGGCGGTGGCACGGGGTGGTGGCACGGGGCAGCGGGCGTGGCACGGGGCAGCGGCGGTCACATATTGGCACTACAAGACGAGAGAGAAACGTGAAAACAAACGTGGAAATGTTGCCGTGGACACCTACGGTGCTATCTGCCCATGGACCGTGATGATGATGCCATTCATAATAAAGGTTTTTGGGTTAGATCGCGTTTATTTATAAATGTGTCGTAACCCTCCACCACCCGACACGGCCAATCAGCAAAAAAAGTGTCACGTTGACAAAAGACAAATAATTCACTACTTTAGCCCACCGGTGTGTTGAAGAGTGAATCCACATTTACAGTTTGAGTACGACGTTTCGCTGGTAAATACTTCCAGCATCATCGGGTAATTCGCCAGAATGGTAAAGCCCTCGCTTGCTCCCGGTTTTATATAGAGCAGCAGGGTGACGTCATCACTTAACTCATATCATATAATCACTGCACCTGATATGAGTTAAGTGATGACGTCACCCTGCTGCTCTATATAAAACCGGGAGCAAGTGAGGGCTTTACCATTCTGGCAAATTGCCCGATGATGCTGGATGTATTTACCAGCGAAACGTCGTACTCAAACTGTAAATGTGGATTCACTCTTCAACACACCGGTGGGCTAAAGTAGTGAACTATTTGTCTTTTGTCAACGTGACACTTTTTTTGCTGATTGGCCGTGTCGGGTGGTGGAGGGTTACGACACATTTATAAATAAACGCGATCTATCCCAAAAACCTTTATTATGAATAATATTGGTCGCGAAAGCCTACATGTTATGATGATGCCAGCAAGTCTTCCCAGAAAGGAAGAAGTCTGATCTAAACGCACCCAGGTAAGGCCCCGCCAAGCTGCTACGTTGCTCTTGTTCAGAAGTGACCTGGCCATCACAGATGATAGCTCAACGCGGGCGTGTCATCATCATCATCGTCGTCATCGTCGTCATCGTCGTCGTCGCGTGGAAATTCGTAGCGGCAGCCGAACAGGCCTACGGACGCGTGACGTCGATTCTAAACGTGCGTGTGTCGGGGCGGGAAGGCGGGAGGCGGGACCCTGGGGAAAAATCCACGTGACCACAAACTCCAAATATGCAGCAGCGGGCATCGTCGGCGTCGTACTGCGGCTTGTCACGCGTTCTCCATTTCGGTTAAAAGTTCAGGACAATTGGCACGAGAGGGCGCACGTGAGCCTCGACAGATCCCAGCCGCGTGGCCGCTCATTCGTCAGCGATTGTAGCCGAGGGTGTCCCCGCGAGTGTCCCCGCGAGTGTCCCCGCGAGTGTCCCCGCGAGTGTCCCCGCGAGTGTCCCCGCGAGTGTCCCCGCGAGTGTACCCGCGAGTGTCCCCGCGAGTGTACCACTCTTGGCCAGCGATCACTTGCTGGTGTGGCCCCACTGGTGTGGCCTTTAGGGCGGCCCCTGACGTGTGACACCCCCCCCACCCCCACCACAACAATACACACAACAGTGAAAACACTCCCCTCATCATCGTCTTTGTGCTGGCATCTGTGGGTCTCTGTGGTGAGCCTACGGATCTCTGTGTGGTGAGTTTATGGGTCTCTGTGTGGTGAGCCTACGGGTCTCTGTGTGGTGAGTCTATGGGTCTCTGTGTGGTGAGTCTATGGGTCTATGTGTGGTGAGCCTACGGGTCTCTGTGTGGTGAGTCTATGGGTCTATGTGTGGTGAGTCTATGGGTCTCTGTGGTGAGTCTATGGGTCTCTGTGTGGTGAGTCTGTGCATCTCTGTGTGATAAGTCTATGGGTCTCTGTCTGGTGAGTCTATGGGTCTCTGTGGTGAGCCTACGGGTCTCTGTGTGGTCAGTCTATGGATCTATGTGTGGTGAGTCTATGGGTCTCTGTGGTGAGTCTACGGGTCTCTGCGTGGTGAGTTTGTGGGTCTATGTGTGGTGCGTCTATGGGTCTCTGTGTGGTGAGTCTGTGGGTCTCTGTGTGGTGAGTCTATGGGTCTCTGTGTGGTGAGTCTATGGGTCTCTGTGGTGAGTCTATGGGTCTCTGTCTGGTGAGCCTACGGGTCTCTGTGGGGTGAGTCTATGGGTCTATGTGTGGTGAGTCTATGGGTCTCTGTGAAGTGAGTCTATGGGTATATGTGTGGTGCGTCTATGGGTCTCTGTGTGGTCAGTCTATGGGTCTCTGTGTGGTCAGTCTATGGGTCTCGGTGTGAGTCTATTGGTCTCTGTGTGATCAGTCTATGGGTCTCTATGTGGTGAGTCTGTGGGTCTCTGTGTGGTCAGTCTGGGTCTCTGTGGTGAGTCTATGGGTCTCTGTGGTGAGTCTACGGGTCTCTGCGTGGTGAGTTTATGGGTCTATGTGTGGTGAGTCTATGGGTCTTTGTGTGGTGAGTCTATGGGTCTATGTGTGGTGAGTCTATGGTTCTCTGTGTGGTGCGTCTATGGGTATCTGTGTGGTGAGTCTGTGGGTCTCTGTGTGGTGAGTCTATGGGTCTCTGTGTGGTGAGTCTATGGGTCTCTGTGGTGAGTCTATGGGTCTCTGTCTGGTGAGCCTACGGGTCTCTGTGGGGTAAGTCTATGGGTCTATGTGTGGTGAGTCTATGGGTCTCTGTGAAGTGAGTCTATGGGTCTATGTGTGGTGCGTCTATGGGCCTCTGTGTCGTCAGTCTATGGGTCTCGGTGTGAGTCTATTGGTCTCTGTGTGATCAGTCTATGGGTCTCTGTGTGGTGAGTCTGTGGGTCTCTGTGTGGTCAGTCTATGGGTATCGGTGTGAGTCTATGGGTCTCTGTGTGGTGAGTCTATGGGTCTCTGTGTGGTCAGTCTATGGGTCTCTGTGTGGTGAGTCTATGGGTCTCTGTGTGGTGAGTCTATGGGTCTCTGTGTGATGAGTCTGTGGGTCTCTGTGTGGTCAGTCTATGGGTCTCTGCGTGGTCAGTCTATGGGTCTCGGTGTGAGTCTATGGGTCTCGGTGTGAGTCTATGGGTCTCTGTGTGATCAGTCTATGGGTCTCTGTGTGGTGAGTCTGTGGGTCTCTGTGTGGTGAGTCTATGGGTCTCTGTGTGGTGAGTCTATGGGTCTCTGTGGTGAGTCTGTGGGTCTCTGTGTGGTGAGTCTATGGGTCTCTGTGTGGTGAGTCTATGGGTCTCTGTGTGGTGACTCTATGGGTCTCTGCGTGGTGAGTCTATGGGTCTCTGTGTGGTGAGTCTATGGGTCTCTGTGGTGAGTCTGTGGGTCTCTGTGTGGTGAGTCTATGGGTCTCTGTGTGGTGAGTCTATGGGTCTCTGTGTGGTGACTCTATGGGTCTCTGCGTGGTGAGTCTACGGGTCTCTGTGTGGTGACTCTATGGGTCTCTGTGTGGTGAGTCTATGGGGCTCTGCGTGGTGAGTCTACGGGTCTCTGCGTGGTGACTCTATGGGTCTCTGTGTGGTGAGTCTACGGGTCTCTGTGTGGTGACTCTATGGGTCTCTGCGTGCTGAGTCTATGGGTCTCTGTGTGGTGAGTCTGTGGGTCTCTGCGTGGTGAGTCTGTGGGTCTCTGTGTGGTGAGTCTGTGAGTCTCTGTGGGGTGAGTCTATGGGTCTCTGTGTGAGTCTGTGGGTCTCTGTGTGAGTGAGTCTATGGGTCTCTGTGTGGTGAGTCCATGGGTCTCTGTGTGGTGACTCTATGGGTCTCTGTGGGTCTCTGCGTGGTGAGTCTATGGGTCTCTGTGTGATGAGTCTGTGGGTCTCTGTGTGGTGACTCTATGGGTCTCTGTGTGGTGATTCTAGGATTAGGGTTAGCCCACCCCCCACCTCCGCACGATTACTGTGGTTCGTATCCTCTCGGCCCCGCACCTCGCTGCCCTCCGTGTTCCATCGCTGCCCGTTCCCGCCGTGCGACACGAGGTGGCGGTGTTGCAGCGTCCAATATTCTTTGGGGTCTTTGGGTAAAGTCACGTTGATAAATCTGGAATTCACGTAGATAGGTTCAGAAAAAGATTTTTTCTCTTGTAATTTAAACATTTTGTAAATGTTTATTGTAATTTTTCTGAACCTATCTACGTGACGTCACCGAAAGACCCAAAGAATATTAATTATTGCGGTCACGGAAGCTTTAAGTCAAGAATTTGCAGCGTTTCGTCAACCGCTAGTCCCTCCCACCTCGCCTCCTCTTCAACATTTGGCTCCCTTCACGTTGGTTGGTCACCACGATCCATCCCGGGCGTTGGGGGATCAGATCATATATATATTATCGCTATATAACATGATTTTTGTTCTTGGGTAGTAAGAGTTACTTTTTAAATTGCTTAAGCCTCAAAAGTATAGAAAATGGCTATTGTTTCCCACAAACTTTGCTTTTGTGAATGATGTTGTTCATGATGATGTTGTTCATGATCTTGTTGATGATGGTGGTGATGTTAATGTTGTTGATGTTGTTTAGGTTGTGAATGATGTTGGTGATGTTGTTCACGATGATGATGATGTTGTTCGTAATGTTGATGGTGTTGATGTTAATGTTGTTGATGTTGTTTAAGTTGTGAATAATGTTGTCCGTGATGATGTTGACGCTGTTGTTACGATGTTGATGTTGTCTATGATGATGTTGTTGTTGTTACGATGTTGACGACGACGCCGTCCTCGCCGTGTCCAGAAAGCGCGCCTGGGCCCCAGCGTGAAGCCGCGTGCGTCTGATGAGCGCCGTGCGAACAGCCTCTCAGCCATCCTCAACAACGCCAACGTGGACCGAGTCAAGGCTGACGACTTCAACTTCCTCATGGTGCTGGGCAAGGGCAGCTTCGGCAAGGTGGGGTCTCCTCCCTCCCTCCCCTCCCTCCCTCCCTCGCCTCCCTCGCTCCCTCCCTCCCTCCCTCCCCTCCCTCCCTCCCTCGCCTCCCTCCCTCCCTCGCCTCCCTCCCTCCCTCCCTCCCCTCCCTCCCTCCCTCCCTCGCCTCCCTCCCCTCCCTCCCTCCCCTCCCTCCCTCCCTCCCTCCCTCGCCTCTCTCGCCTCCCTCCCTCCCTCCCCTCCCTCCCCTCCCTCCCTCCCTCCCTCCCCTCCCTCCCCTCCCTCCCCTCCCTCCCCTCCCTCCCCTCCCTCCCCAACTTCCTCATGGTGCTGGGCAAGGGCAGCTTCGGCAAGGTGGGGTCTCCTCCCTCCCCTCCCTCCCCTCCCTCCCCTCCCTCCCCTCCCTCCCTCCCTACCTCCCTCCCTCCCTCCCCCCCCTCCCTCCCTCCCTCCCTCCCTCCTTCCCCCCCCTCCCTCCCTCCTTCCCCTCCCTCCCTCCCTCCCCTCCCTCCCTCCCTCCCCTCCCTCGCCTCCCTCCATCCCTCCATCCCCTCCCCTCCCTCCCTCGCAGATTGTTTTACACGCCCAGTACGGTGTTTACCCTCCCTACCCCCTCCCTCCCTCCCTGCCCCCCCTCCCAGCCCCCCCCCCCCTGCCCCCCGCCACTGTTTTGTGACCAGATGAGTAGGAGGCTTGCTCCCTTGTGATGGGAGGATGGCCGATGGGGCAGCATGACGAACGATCTCCATTGTGCGCTATTTGCCGCGGAAGTAACAATGGTAATTGGATCTGCTCGCTGGATGTGAATGAATCCATTATGAAAAGAGCACAGCACAAATTGTATTTACCCCGGCTCATTACAATGCCCGACATTAATGTGCAGGCGTTGCACCCGCCTTGAACGGGGAAAAGACAAAGGTCCCCCGTGTAGCCTGTAACGGACTGTCGGGGCAAGTGCTGTTAGCGAGTAGCAGCACCTGTGAAGGCCGGCACGGCACACGAGGGGGGTGGGTGGCCAGGACCACGCCCGGCCGCCTTTGTCTTCCCAGTAGCGATGTTTACACACCGCACCAGGTACTCATTTGAGGCCGAGTCGACCTAGGGGAGGCCCGGGACCGGAATCGACCTCGGGCCCCGCCGGATTCGTAGCGCAGCGCGCTAACCGTTGCACCACCGCTCCCCACCCAACACACGCGCACAAAGACAAAGATCCCCCGTGTAGCCTCCAACAAACTGTCGGGGCAGGTGCCGTTGGCGAGTGGCATCAACGAAGGCCGGCTCGGCACGCGACGGGGGTGGGTGGCCGGCACCGCCCCCGGCCGCCTTTGTCTCCCCGTTGCCCACGTTTACGCGCCGCACCAGGTGCTCATTTGAGGCCGAGTCGACCTAGGTGAGGTGAACCTCGGACGAAGGCCACTGATGCCGCTGAGCGCGAGCAGGAATTAAACTGCGGCCCGCCGGGTCCGTAGCGCAGTGCGCTAACCCCCCCCCCACCACGCTCGTTAATTTCACGTACAGCCCTTGGATGAGGTCCACCCCACGCTGTGGCTATGGTCGCATGCCCAGGCACCGTCGCTGCTGCTACTGCCGCTATCCAGGCTCGAGCTTTCGAGATGTGGCGAGGTTTTTTGTCGTCTTCGATTATTTGCTTTGGCGGTGAGCCCACATGCCCCCGCCCCCGCCCCCCAACACCTCCGCTTACCAAAATAACCCCGCGGAATGAGAATAATGATCGCGTGGAGTCCACTCGCACGCCCACTCATGCAGCAACGCACCGCCTCCCTCCCCTCTCTGCCTCCCTCTCTGCCTCCCTCTCTGCCTCCCTCCCTCTCTGCCTCCCTCTCTGCTCCCTCCCAGCCTCCCTCCCTGCCTCCCTCCCCCTCCCTGCCTCCCTCCCTCTCTGCCTCCCCCTCTGCCTCCCTCCCAGCCTCCCTCCCTGCCTCCCTCCCCTCCCTGCCTCCCTCCCTCTCTGCCTCCCTCCCAGCCTCCCTCCCTGCCTCCCTCCCTACCTCCCTCCCTCCCAGCCTCCCCCCTGCCTCCCTCCCTACCTCCCTCCCTACCTCCCTCCCTCCCAGCCTCCCCCCTGCCTCCCTCCCTCTCTGCCTCCCTCCCAGCCTCCCTCCCAGCCTCCCTCCCTACCTGCCTCCCTCCCTGCCTCCCTCTCTGCCTCCCTCTCTGCCTCCCTCCAGCCCTTCCCTCCCCTCCCTCCCTCCCTCCCTCCCACTCCCCCCACTCCTTCAGCAGCAGCAGAGACGATAGCAGCACATGGAGATGGTGCGCAACGGGTTTCTAGACGGGTTCTAGATTGTTCTAGACGGGTTCTAGACGGGTTCTAGATGGTTCTAGACGGGTTCTAGACGGGTTCTAGATGGGTTCTAGACGGGTTTTAGATGGGTTCTGGACGGGTTCTAGATGGGTTCTAGACGGTTCTAGACGGGTTCTAGATGGTTCTAGACGGGTTCTAGATGGGTTCTAGACGGGTTCTAGATGGTTCTAGACGGTTCTAGACGGGTTCTAGGCCGGTTCTAGAAGGGTTCTAGACGGGTTCTAGATGGTTTTAGACGGTTTTATACGGGTTCTAGATGGGTTCTAGACGGGTTCTGGACGGGTTCTAGATGGGTTTTAGACGGTTTTAGACGGGTTCTAGATGGTTCTAGACGGGTTCTAGATGGGTTTTAGACAGGTTCTAGACGGGTTCTAGACGGGTTTTAGACGGGTTCTAGACGGGTTCTAGACCGGTTCTAGACGGGTTCTAGACGGGTTCTAAACGGTTATAGACGGGTTATAGACGGGTTCTAGATGGGTTCTAGATGGGTTCTAGACGGTTCTATACGGTTCTAGACGGGTTCTAGATGGGTCTATATGGGTTCTAAACGGGTTCTAGACGGGTTCTAGATGGGTTCTAGATGGGTTCTAGATGTGTCGAGCGGTGGCGGTTTAACGACACGTTCACAATTACCCCAAAAAAACCCTCTCTTTTTGAGCAGCCTGCATCAGTGAATGTTTTGTTTTAAATCCACGTAGTTCAAGTAGAGATCATGGTATTGTTGTGGCATCGTGGCCCCATCTCCCTCTGTATATTTCCGTGTCTCTTGCGCACGAGTTTGATTCCTGCTCACGGCCAACACCGGTGACGATTATCTGAACTGGCGCTGGGCCTCCTCTCGGTCGACTCAGCCTTAAATGAGTACCTTGCGCGGTGTGTTAACATCGCCACTGAGGAAGAGCAAGCCGGGCGTGGTGCTGGCCACCCACCCCCTTCGTGCGTCGCGTCAGCCTTCGCAGGTGCTGCTACTTGCAAATGGCACTTGGCCCCGCCAGTCCGTTAAGGCTACACAGGGGATCTTTGTCTTTGGAGATCATGGTGCTGGCAGGTGCTGCTGCTGGCTTCCCCAGGGTGACCCCCTACGTCCCTGTGCGTGCGTGCGCAGGTGATGCTGGCGGAGCGCAAGGGCACGGATGAGCTGTACGCGATCAAGATCCTCAAGAAGGACGTGGTCATCCAGGACGACGACGTGGAGTGCACCATGGTGGAGAAGCGCGTGCTGGCGCTCTCCGAAAAGCCGCCCTTCCTCACCCAGCTGCACTCCTGCTTCCAGACCATGGTGGGTGCGGGCGTGCGGGCGTGCGGGCGGGCGAGCTGGCGGGCAGGTGGGTGAGCAGGCGAGCGGGCGGGCGGGCGGGCGGGCACGCCACCGTGTCTCTGTGTGTTGAGCGGTCGCACAGCGGTTAAGAGCGCTGCTGCGCTACGACCCGGCAACCCGATTTCGATTCCCGCTCGTGTACCAATAACGGTGGCGAATAGCTAACCCGGTCCAGGGCCTTGGCCTAGATCAACCAGGCTTTGGACGAGTCCCTGGTGTGCGGCGTGCGTAGTAAACGTCGCGACTTGGGTGACAAAGGCGGCCTGGCATGGTGCTGGTCACCCAGCACAGATACTTGTGGTGTTTGAGACTAGGCTCTCAGGAAAGCCGTCTCTGGTTCGGACCAATCAGTTTCAAAGACAATGCATATACTGTCAGAGCATGTTTTTTTTTTGTTCATATTTTCACCACAAATATCTGTGGTGAATGCAGACATGATTCCTTGCACAAGGTTTAAGTTTGGTGTTTTAACATTTCAACACCTGTTTTGTTGCCGGAAACAAGGGGAAACCCTATTCTCATGTTCCCTGGGCATTAGGGAAGGAGAGAGAGAGAAAGTGATATGCCCTCGGTGGCAGAGAGGAGATGATGAGAGGGAGGGGAGGGGAGTTGGAGTTGGAGGGGAGGGAGGGATGTGTGCTGCTCCCCCCCTTGGCACGCTTGTCTCATTGCGTGGTGCGCATCGCCCATCACGGGCCACCGCGTGCCACGCCGCGCCAGCTGGGGGCGGACACCTTTTAACGCGCCGCTGTCGGGACGGCCACAGGGACGCCGTGGGTTTCCCCGCGCGTGGAGACGCCGCTTTTGTTGAGCCGTCATTTGTGGCGGCCCAGGTCACTTGTGAAAAAAAACAAGTTCATGCCTCGGTGGGCTTTGCCCTTGCTAGGACGGGGACGGTTTCGTTTTTTTTGCTCTGTGTTTTTTTTCGGGGGCGATTCGGCGTTGCCTTTCCTGTCCGTCGAACTCCTGTCTTGTTTTTGCACCGTTTGTTGTCGTAACGTTCTTACCCGCCACCCCTACTGGACATGCTAACAAAGAGCTCCATAGCTTATCGGATTCCTCCCGCTGTATAAATATTCTGATACAGAGAAAGTGTGACGGCTTTGCCGCCCGCCCCCCTGCTTTTTGCCGGGATTAATCCACGCGGAGTGACCCCGTGCATTAAGAATCCTCATCATCACAAACAAACGGTTCTCAGTCACAGGGGTCGTTTGACCATACTTCGCCACGCCGGTAAAGCGTGGTTGGGGGGGCGGGGGTGGGGTAGGGATTGAGAGCGGTAGTGGCAGCACCAGTTCTGATATCACTCCCCCACTCATCTTAGCCCCCCGGCTCGGGAATCAAACTCGGGTGGCCGGGTTTTTCGCAGCTTGGCGCGCTAACCGCTGCACCGCCACTCCACCTCCCCTCCCCTTTAATTACAGGTGGCCCACTGAAGTACTAATTAGAGACAAGAGCATCTCTCCATACTGCATCCTCATTCCATTGTATCTGTGTTTAGTTTGTTGTCTTTCCCCCACACCCCCGAATAGCACGGTTGGCTAAGTGCGGTGCGAAAGAAGTTCAACATACATACACGTACATAGACTCACACAGAGACCCACAGACTCATCACACAGAGACCCATAGACTCACACAGAGACCCATAGACTCACACAGAGACCCATAGACTCACACAGAGACCCATAGACTCACAAAGAGACCCATAGACTCACAGAGAGACCCATAGACTCACTACAGAGACCCATAGACTCACACAGAGACCCATAGACTCACACAGAGACCCGTAGACTCACACAGAGACACGTAGACTCACACAGAGACCCATAGACTCACACAGATACCCCTAAACTCACACAGAGACCCATAGACTCACACAGAGACCCGTAGACTCACACAGAGACACATAGACTCACACAGAGACCAATAGACTCACACAGAGACCCATATACTCACACAGAGACCCATGGACTCACACAGAGACCCATAGACTCACAAAGAGACCCATAGACTCACAGAGAGACCCATAGACTCACTACAGAGACCCATAGACTCACACAGAGACCCATAGACTCACACAGAGACCCGTAGACTCACACAGAGACACGTAGACTCACACAGAGACCCATAGACTCACACAGATACCCCTAAACTCACACAGAGACCCATAGACTCACACAGAGACCCGTAGACTCACACAGAGACACATAGACTCACACAGAGACCAATAGACTCACACAGAGACCCATATACTCACACAGAGACCCATGGACTCACACAGAGACCCATAGACTCACAGAGAGACCCATAGACTCACTACAGAGACCTATAGACTCACACATAGACCCATAGACTCACTACAGAGACCCATAGACTCACACAGAGACACATAGACTCACACAGAGACCCATAGACTCACACAGAGACCCATAGACTCACACAGAGACCCGTAGACTCACACAGAGACCCATAGACTCACACAGAGACCCATAGACTCACACAGAGACCCATAGACTCACACAGAGACCCATAGACTCACAGAGAGACCCATAGACTCACTACAGAGACCCATAGACTCACACAGAGACCCATAGACTCACACAGAGACCCATAGACTCACACAGATACACGTAGACTCACACAGAGACCCATAGACTCACACAGATACCCCTAAACTCACACAGAGACCCATAGACTCACACAGAGACCCGTAGACTCACACAGAGACACATAGACTCACCACACAGAGACCCATAGACTCACACCGATACCCATAGACTCACCACACAGAGACCCATAGACTCACACCGATACCCATAGACTGACCACACAGAGACCCACAGACTCACCACACAGAGACCCATAGACTGATCACACAGAGACCAATAGACTCACACCGAGACCCATAGACTGACCACACAGAGACCCATAGACGCACCACACAGACCCATAGACTCACTTCACAGAGACCCATAGACTCACCACACATAGACCCATAGACTCACCCCACAGAGACCCGTAGTACTAATTAGAGACAAGAGCATCTCTCCATACTGCATCCTCATTCCATTGTATCTGTGTTTAGTTTGTTGTTTTTCCCCCACACCCCCGAATAGCACGGTTGGCTAAGTGCGGTGCGAAAGAAGTTCAACATACATACACGTACATAGACTCACACAGAGACCCATAGACTCACACAGAGACCCATAGACTCACTACAGAGACCCATAGACTCACACAGAGACCCATAGACTCACACAGAGCCCATAGACTCACACAGATACACGTAGACTCACACAGAGACCCATAGACTCACACAGATACCCCTAAACTCACACAGAGACCCATAGACTCACACAGAGACCCGTAGACTCACACAGAGACACATAGACTCACCACACAGAGACCCATAGACTCACACCGATACCCATAGACTCACCACACAGAGACCCATAGACTCACACCGATACCCATAGACTGACCACACAGAGACCCACAGACTCACCACACAGAGACCCATAGACTGATCACACAGAGACCAATAGACTCACACCGAGACCCATAGACTGACCACACAGAGACCCATAGACGCACCACACAGACCCATAGACTCACTTCACAGAGACCCATAGACTCACCACACATAGACCCATAGACTCACCCCACAGAGACCCGTAGTACTAATTAGAGACAAGATCATCTCTCCATACTGCATCCTCATTCCATTGTATCTGTGTTTAGTTTGTTGTTTTTCCCCCACACCCCCGAATAGCACGGTTGGCTAAGTGCGGTGCGAAAGAAGTTCAACATACATACACGTACATAGACTCACACAGAGACCCATAGACTCACACAGAGACCCATAGACTCACACAGAGACCCATAGACTCACACAGAGACCCATAGACTCACACAGAGACCCATAGACTCACAAAGAGACCCATAGACTCACAGAGAGACCCATAGACTCACTACAGAGACCCATAGACTCACACAGAGACCCATAGACTCACACAGAGACCCATAGACTCACACAGATACACGTAGATTCACACAGAGACCAATAGACTCACACAGAGACCCATAGACTCACACAGATACACGTAGACTCACACAGAGACCCATAGACTCACACAGAGACACATAGACTCACACAGAGACCAATAGACTCACACAGAGACCCATATTCTCACACAGAGACCCATGGACTCACACAGAGACCCATAGACTCGCATAGAGACACGTAGATTCAGAGACACGTAGACTCACACAGAGACCCATAGACTCACAGAGAGACCCATAGACTCACTACAGAGACCCATAGACTCACACAGAGACCCATAGACTCACACATAGACCCATAGACTCACTACAGAGACCCATAGACTCACACAGAGACACATAGACTCACACAGAGACCCATAGACTCACACAGAGACCCATAGACTCACACAGAGACCCATAGACTCACACAGAGACCCATAGACTCACACAGAGACCCGTAGACTCACACAGAGACCCGTAGACTCACACAGAGACCCATAGACTCACACATAGACCCGTAGACTCACTACAGAGACCCATAGACTCACTACAGAGACCCATAGACTCACACAGAGACCCATTGACTCACACAGAGACCCACAGTTCGTTGTTCTTCCAACTGCATCTCCGATCAGCACGGTTGGCTATGTGCGGTGTGAAAGAAGTTCTACATACACGTGTACATTGCCCATAGACTAACACCGCCCACACAAGTACAACACACACATGCTGTATGAAGATCTTACGTGATGTCTCTAACCTGCGTACGTTCTCTGATCCACAAATGGCATTCTCTCTCCCGGTGCAATTCTCTGGTGTTGGCCAATCGTTTTCAGAGACAATGCAAACATGAGTGCACGTGTTTTTTTCACAAGCACGTGTGGCTAATGCAGACTTAATGCCTATGCAATAGGTGCCTATTTGGTGCGTGAACATCTTGACACCTCCTGCTTTACTGCCCCAGTGGGTAAAACCTATTTCTATTATGGTGACGGTTGATTGTGTTGCGATCGAAACGTCGTGATCTATTAATTTTCTACCCACGTGATTTTACCGAAAGAACCAAAGAGTATGGATTCCTGCAGTCACGAAAGCTTCAAATCAAGATTCATATTATAATATTTTCATCATTTTCCGTAATCTAACGTTGTGCTGTCTTGCTGGCGCTGCAGTTGTGTGCATCGTCGTCTGTGTGTGTGTGTCTGTAACAACTACAGGGGCATCTCACTCCTCAGTGTGCCGGGAAAGGTCCTGGCAAGGATTATTCAACATCGCCTTGCCAGGCACGCTGAGGAGAGAGGCTTGCGGAGCCCCAATGCGGTTTCAGGAAAGGGCAGTCCTGTACAGATGTCATATTTTCTGTCTGTTTGCTACAGCAGAGGTGTAAGGAATTCCAACAAGACCTACATCTCTGCTTTATTGACCTGGTCAAGGCCTATGATACCATCAGTAGGCCTGGGCTCTGGGTTGTTCTTCGTGATTTCGGAGTCCCTGATCCTCTGCTCACGATCATTAAGGACCTTCATGATGGTGAGCGGGCCCGGGTAAAACTATGTGGCCGGGAGTCAGAGCCATTACCTGTTCACCTTGGGGTGCGACAAGGATGTCCTCTGGCTCACACATTATTTCACATATTTTTCGACCACGTAGTCCGTGAAGACTTTGATGGCTGTACCAGAGGAATTTCCATTTAGTTCAGATACAATGGGAGGCTGATCGATGCCCGGGTGCGGTCAAGGGATGGCTCCCTATTGGTCCACCATGTTATATATGCCGATGATCTGGTAATTGCCGCTCACTCAGAGGAGGAGTTGGAGGCACTGATGCTGAACTTGGAGCATGCCACTAAGAGGTGGGGCCTTACCATCAGACCCACCAAAACTAAGCACCTGCCTGGGTATTTTGTACCATAGGGCAACCCACCCACACAACTCCCAATTGGTGATGCGGCAGTTGTGGAGAGAGTGGAGAGTTTCCCATACCTGGGCAGTGTGCTCATGACTGGCTCCGGTTTGACAGCACAGGTCTCACTCAGAATCAGTCAAGCGGCATTATCTGTTCATCGGTTGCGTAACGCTGTGTGGAAGCTACCTGGTCTGTCGCTCCGCAAGAAGCTTCAGGTCTACTCGGCCACGATCATTCCATCCCTTCGCTATGCTTGCGAAACGTGGACCCCCCTAATGGAACATCTTCGCAGGTTAGAAACATTTAGGCTGGCCTGCCTACGATCCATCCTGGGTTTAACCAGGCTGGATTGTGTGAGGAGCTCACAAATCCTATAAAGGTCTGGGCAAGGTCCCATCGGTGAGCTCCTCCGGCAGGCAAGGCTGCGATGGCTGGGTCATGTAGCCCACATGCCCAACCACCGCATGCCTAAACAGCTTTTCTTCGGCCGGATTGAGGGGGCCAAATGGGCGTGTTACGGACTAGAGAAGAGATGGAGTGATGTGGTACAGGAGGACGTGGAGCTGAGTGGACTTGCCAATGACTGGTACCAGCGGTGTCAAGATCGGCCTCTGTGGAGGAGGCTTGTGAAGGATGTTCCTGGGCAGTTGAAGGCAGTCGCCTTCCAACAACAACGGAGGGTGGAGGAGCGACACTCACAACAACGAGCGGAGTGCCGGGTGGCTAAAGCACAGCAAGTTGGCACAGTAGGGGGCACAGGTGGTGCATCAGCCAGCCATCTCAGTCAGTCGACCCATGGCACCTGGGTCTGCCCCGTGACCTCCTGCCAGCGGGCGTTCGACACTTCACGTGGCCTCAAGGTGCACCTAGCCTGGCACAAGCGTCGTGGTGACATCACCACCACTTAGTGGCGAATTGCAGTTGTTGTGTCTGTGTGGGGAGCGGTAGTGTAGCGGTTAGCGCTATGCTGCGCTACGAATCCGGCGACCCGAGTTCGATTCCCACTCATGGCCAACACCGGTGACGATTATCTGCACCGGTGCTAGATCGACTCAGCCTCAAATGAGTACCTGGTGCGGTGTGTAGTAAACACCGCCACTGGGGGAGACAAAAGGAGGCCGGGCGTGGTGCTGGCCACCCACCCCCTCGTGTACTGTGCTGGCCTTCATAGGTGCTGCTCACTAAACAGCACTTTCTCCCAACAGTCTGTTCAGGCTATACGGGGGTTCTTTGTCTTTGTGTGCGCAGGACCGCCTGTACTTCGTGATGGAGTACGTGAACGGGGGTGATCTCATGTACCAGATACAGCAGGTCGGGCGCTTCAAGGAGCCGCACACCGTGTAAGTGTTCCCACGGACACCATCCATCGTCCCGTTCATTACGAACCCCCATCATCTCCCTCCCCGTCTCCCTCTGTCTCTCTGTCTCTCTCTACGGCTGCCGTGGCCTTCCTTCCCTCCTTACATTCGGCTCTGTCCACTATATATGCTCGGCGAATTGCGGGTCAATGGGCAGTGTCGGTGTATGGGCAATGTTGGCCTATGACTAGTGTTAGTCTATGGGCAATGTCAGTCTATGGGTAGTGTTAGTCTATGGGCAATGTGAGTCTATGGGCAATGTGAGTCTATGGGCAATGTTAGTTTATGGGCAATGTTAGTCTATGGGCAGTGTTAGTCTGTGGGCAATGTGAGTCTGTGGGCAATGTGAGTCTATGGGCAGTGTGAGTCTATGGGTAATGTAAGTCTATGGGCAATGTTAGTCTATGGGCAGTGTTAGTCTGTGGGCAATGTGAGTCTATGGGCAATGTGAGTCTATGGGCAATGTCAGTCTATGGGCAGTGTGAGTCTATGGGTAATGTGAGTCTATGGGTAATGTAAATCTATGGGCAATGTTAGTCTATAGACAATGTGAGTCTATGTGCAATGTGAGTCTTGGACAGTGTCAGTCTATGGGCAATGTGAGTCTATCGACAGTGTTAGTCTTTGGGCAATATGAGTCTATGGGTAGTGTTGTTCTTAGTGCTGATCACACGACCCCCGTATTGCACTGCTCACGGCACTTGCGCGGGCCCCCTTACAGTCTGTGAAGGCTCTGGTGGGTGGGTGGTTGAGTGGGTGGGTTGCTGGGTGGCTGGGTGAGTGGCTGGCTGGGTGAGTGTCAGGGTGAGTGGCTGGCTGTTTGAGTGTCTGGGTGAGTGGCTGGCTGGGTGAGTGGCTGGGTGAGTGGCTGGGTGAGTGGCTGGGTGGGTGGCTGCCTGAGTGGGTGGCTTAATGGGTGGCTTAGTGGGTGGCTGGGTGAATGGCTGGGTGGGTGGCTGCCTGAGTGGGTGGCTTAGTGGGTGGCTTAGTGGGTGGCTGGGTGAATGGCTGGGTGAGTGAGTGGCCCTCTGTTACCCCCTCTCTAGGTTTTATGCCGGAGAGATCGCCGTGGGCCTCTTCTTCTTGCACACCAAAGGAATAATTTACAGGTGAGTGGCTTCAGCGCCTCGCATGGGGGGTGGGTGGGTGGTGCGCGGGTGGGGAGGCGGGTGGGGGGGTGTGGTGGGGGGGTGGGGTGGGGGGGGGGCGGGGGGTTGGTGGGATGGGTGGAACAGCGACGACGACATTCGCGGTAAAGGCCAAGCGCCGGCGGGGGCCGCCAAAATGTGGGATAAGACGGTGGCCATGATTCGTTTTTTTCGTCCGGAGAGGCGAGGAAAATCTCGGCTGACGATGACTCCAGACCTGAGACATCTTAAGAACCTCGCGAGTGTTTTCGGTCTCGCCTCAACAGACCCAACGTGAGGGGGGTGGGGAATCTTTTTCTTTGGATGGTGGATGGGGGGCGGCGGGGTGCTGCTGACTTTGCAGCACTTGCCCCAACAGTTTGGTAAGGCTATACGAGGGATCTTTGTCTTTGGTGGGTGGGTGGGAGGGGGTCACTAACAGCACTTGCCCCAACAGTCTGTTAAGGCTACACGAGGGATCTTTGTCTTTGGTGGGTGGGGTGTCGCTAACAGCACTTGCCCCAATGGTCTGTTAAGGCTACACGGGGAGGACGGGGGATGACCTTTGTCTTTGGCTGGGCTGGGCCGGACTTGGGGATGACACAGAGACTTGAAGCTGGACAACGTGATGCTGGACGCAGAGGGTCACATCAAGATCGCCGACTTCGGCATGTGCAAGGAGAACATGTGGGAGGCGATGACGACTCGCACCTTCTGCGGCACGCCCGACTACATCGCGCCCGAGGTGAGCGACGGTGGGGGGAGGGGAACACAGCTTGGTTGAGGGGTACCGGAGCGAAACGACGGACGTATCCCCACCACCCCCCCCCCCCCCCACCCCTGCTCCACTCGGCCCCTCGCGTGGAGGACAATTCTTTCACTCGATCGAGTATTCGGGGGTTTGTGGTTGAGAGTCTGGTCCATGGTTGAGAGTCTGGTCATGGTTGAGAGTCTGGTCATGGTTGAGAGTCTGGTCCATGGTTGAGAGTCTGGTCATGGTTGAGAGTCTGGTCATGGTTGAGAGTTTGGTCATGGTTGAGAGTCTGGTCATGGTTGAGAGTCTGATCCATGGTTGAGAGTCTGGTCATGGTTGAGAGTCTGGTCATGGTTGAGAGTCTGGTCCATGGTTGAGAGTCTGGTCATGGTTGAGAGTCTGGTCATGGTTGAGAGTCTGGTCATGGTTGAGAGTCTGGTCCATGGTTGAGAGTCTGGTCATGGTTGAGAGTCTGGTCATGGTTGAGAGTCTGGTCATGGTTGAGAGTCTGGTCCATGGATGAGAGTCTGGTCATGGTTGAGAGTCTGGTCATGGTTGAGAGTCTGGTCATGGTTGAGAGTCTGGTCCATGGTTGAGAGTCTGGTCATGGTTGAGAGTCTGGTCCATAGTTGAGTCAGGTCCATGGTTGAGAGTCTGGTCATGGTTGAGAGTCTGGTCCATGGTTGAGAGTCTGGTCATGGTTGAGAGTCTGGTCCATGGTTGAGAGTCTGTCATGGTTGAGAGTCTGGTCCATGGTTGAGAGTCTGGTCCATGGTTGAGAGTCTGGTCCATGGTTGAGAGTCTGGTCATGGTTGAGAGCCTGGTCCATGGTTGAGAGTCTGGTCCATGGTTGAGAGTCTGGTCCATGGTTGAGAGTCTGGTCCATGGTTGAGAGTCTGGTCCATGGTTGAGAGTCTGGTCATGGTTGAGAGTCTGGTCATGGTTGAGAGTCTGGTCATGGTTGAGAGTCTGGTCCATATTTGAGAGTCTGGTCATGGTTGAGAGTCTGGTCCATGGTTGAGAGTCTGGTCATGGTTGAGAGTCTGGTCATGGTTGAGAGTCTGGTCCATGGTTGAGACTCTGGTCTATAGTTGAGAGTTTGGTCATAGTTGAGAGTCTGGTCATGGTTGAGAGTGTGGCCTTAAAATGAAAAAACACAATAGCCGACATTTTGGACAATGCCCTTGCTGTGTCGCACACAAATGACCCAGACCGGCACCCTTTATGTGCCATGAGGAAGCGCCATTGCCTGAAATGTCACCTTTCATTATTATTATTATTACACCTTTTCCCTTTTTAAAGGCCACACACAGTATTTTTTTTTTATTCGGGGAGATCCCGCGGTGGCGAGGTGACGCTCACCTCCCTTCTCGTCTGCTCTGCAGTAAGGTCGTGCGGGGTTCGATCGCGGACCCTGGCGATCAATGCATGTTGTTTGGAGTCCACGTGTCCCCCCCACCCCCTCTTCTCTCCTTCTCTCTCTCTCCCCGGGAGGGTCGTAGCGTGGATCGGTCTCCCCGTTCCCCACGGTTCTTGCACCCGGACCCTCCTCCAGCATCGTGCGTCTAGATTATTTGGCCGCTTCTATGAATTCTCACGTTCAGCAGCGGTGACGACGATGATGATGACGATGATGACGATGACGATTATGACGACGATGACGATGATGACGACGAGGACGATGATGACGACAATGACGATGATGATGACGACGATGACGACGACGACGATGATGACGACGATGATGACGACGATGATGATGACGAAGATGATGATGATGACGACGACGATGACGACAATAATGACGACGACAATAATGACGACAATGATGACGATGACGACGACAACAACGACGATGATGACGAGCCGTCGCCGCTGAACAACGACTGAAACATCTCAAGTGGACTTTACCCCCCCTCCCCTCCCCCTACGGTGATATAACAAAAAATGTACCTCGGACGATTGTTCACGAGCTTCGTCGAGCCTCGCGGTTACAGGTGAAGGAGTCTTCCCGCGCGGCAAGCAAAGCCAAAACAAACTAAACCGGGCGGGGGATCCGCAGATGCCCGGCATCCTCCCCCACGTGGCGCAACCGCACCCCCAGCATCCTCAGGACCAGCATCCAGGAAGTGGCTTGGGGGGGGGGCAGAGGGGGGGGGGGCAGTGGGTGTTTGACTCGTTTCACCGCGCTATGAAATCGGGAGTTTCTCCGAACCGAAGGTTTTCATTCTTGGGGTGAGATCGCGGAAATATAAATAAATAAATGACCATATTCACGCGCCGTTCAATTTCGCCGCCACCCGACGCTCCCGATTGCTGTTGTTATTATAATTATTAAGGTTGTGTCATGTAAACGAATCGTGCCTAATCAGCTACCTCATTGTTTGTTGTTGTGACGTTGTTGCAAACGTTCCGACCCCGTGCCCCTCAGACTGGAACATCTGTGGACAAAAGAGCTTAATAGCTCATCGGATTCCTCCCGCAGTCTTAGCAGACATTCCGATTCTGATGGAGAAAAAAAACCCACAGGGACGTGAACAACATTCGAGCGGCTGTGACATTTTGCCGGTGACTTACAACACCACCACCGCCGCCACCAACAACAACAGCAACAAGCAGCCTCGTCAGGCAACGGCCAGAGTTCTGGCTGTGTCGGATCTGGCGGCCGGTTGAACGACGCATTTATATTTACGCGACCTAACCCTACTAAACGAAACAAACAAAAAACCCTTATTGTGGATAATTACTGATAACGAAAGTCTTATGCGTTGAACCGGATATCTTTTCCGCACGGAGCGTTTGTGTTGTGCGTCCGATTGGCGATCGGCTCCGTCGTTCTCTCTCTCTCTCTCCCCCTGCATTTCCTTCGTTTCAGAATCAAAAATCTGCGTTCATCTTTTCCTTACTCCACCTCGTGCTTTTGTTTTACTTCCTCTGCTGTCCCTTTTTTTTCTCCCCCCCCCACACTGTGCCTCCTCCCCCCGCCCCTCCACCGCTCAACCCCCACCCCACCCCACCATCTCCTTTCTTCAGTAGATGCTCCCCAATCACAGCCTTTTCCGCAACCTTTGCAAAAGTTTAACTGCCAACAGCGCCAAGGTAAAGGATGACCTGCGAAGAGACACTTCCAAGAAGGTATCATCGCCCCAGGGCGCTTGTGGTTTATTTCTTGTTGCCGTGTCGACCAACCAAATCAGCTGGCATCGGGCGTTTTTACTTTTTTTTTCGACTGGTCAAAATGCCGTGAGGATATTGACGTCGCCTCCTCAACGTTAGGGACGTGGCTCCCCGCAATTTTTTTTAGTTGATTAATCTGAAAAAACAGATCCCGTGAAATTAATAAATAAACAGATAATGTTCGGCCGACGTGGGGGGGGGGGGGAGGAGGTTGCCGCTTCAATTCGACCTCCCTCCCTCCCGCCCCCCCCCCCCCCCCCGAGCCGGTGTGATCGTTACGTCGCCACAGCCGGCCAAAGGGATGGCGATCGTGATGGTTTGGCCCCAGCGGAACGTGCAACATTGGGCCAAGGTTCGGCCAACGTTGAGCTAACATTCGGCCAACAATGGGCCAACGTTGGGTCAACGTTGGGTCAACATTGCGGCAACGTTGGCACGTGGTCGACACTGTTGTTGAGCCAACGGTACGAGAGAAACTCCGGACCGGCTTCGACACACAGGCGTCTCATCTGGCAGAGTCGAGGCACCGCTTGAACCAATGGCGGTGAACCGCTGCCAAAGGTTAACAATGATTAAGGGGGGGGGGGGGGTGGGTGGTCCCTCTCTCACACGCGGCCCTGCCCCCATACGAGACAGCCGGCTCGAAAGTAAACGGCAGCCGTTTCGCGCAGCGCACGGCGAGAGAGAATGAAAAAACGCGGTGCCAGCTGATGGATGCAGCGGCGGCGGCGGCGGCAGCAGCATCTGAGTGTTTTGTTTGGATTGCTCTTTGATTTGTCCCATTGCTAACTTCACAATCTGGGAGGGGGGGGGGGGTGTGGTCTGAGCCCCCTAGCAAATCGTGAATGAAACTTAATAGCCCCCCACCCCTCCTATCTCATAACAAACCCCCGACCCACCGCGTCCTGGTGTGAGCGTCACACATCCCGCCTTTGACCAATTAACCACTCCCCACCACCAACCAACCCACCCATCCACCCACACCCACCGCTTGCAAGCATCGTGAGCACGGCCGGTTGGTGTAACCGTCGTTTTCTCCGACCGCTATTCGCAAACCCGACCTTTTCTCTCGCGTGGCGAATGTGCCCCCCAATGCTCCCTCGATAGGTCATTCGCTCGCTTGCTCGCTCAATCGTTTGCTCACTCAATCGTTTGCTCACTCGATCGTTCATTCGCTCACTCGATCGTTCATTCGCTCACTCGATCGTTGATTCGCTCACTCGATCGTTGATTCGCTCACTCGATCGTTGATTCGCTCACTCGATCGTTCATTGGCTCACTCGATCGTTCATTCGCTCACTCGATCGTTCATTCGCTCACTCTATCGTTCATTCGCTCGCTCGATCGTTCATTCGCTCACTCGATCGTTCATTTGCTTGCTCGATCGTTCATTCGCTCACTCGATCGTTCATTCGCTCACTCTATCGTTCATTCACTCACTCGATCGTTCATTCGCTCACTCGATCGTTCATTCGCTCACTCGATCGTTCATTCACTCACTCGATCGTTCATTCGCTCACTCGATCGTTCATTCGCTCACTCGATCGTTCATTCGCTCGCTCGCTCGATCGTTCATTCGCTCGCTCGATCGTTCATTCGCTCGCTCGATCGTTCATTCGCTCACTCGATCGTTCATTCGCTCGCTCGATCGTTCATTCGCTCGCTCGATCGTTCATTCGCTCGCTCGATTGTTCATTCGCCCGCTCGATCGTTCATTCGCCCGCTCGATTGTTCATTCGCTCGCTCGATCGTTCATTCGCCCGCTCGATCGTTCATTCGCCCGCTCGATCGTTCATTCGCCCGCTCGATCGTTCATTCGCTCGCTCGATCGTTCATTCGCTCACTCGATCGTTCATTCGCTCACTCGATCGTTCATTCGCTCACTCGATCGTTCATTCGCTCGCTCGCTCGATCGTTCATTCGCTCGCTCGATCGTTCATTCGCTCGCTCGATCGTTCATTCGCTCACTCGATCGTTCATTCGCTCGCTCGATCGTTCATTTGCTCGCTCGATCGTTCATTCGCTCGCTCGATCGTTCATTCGCCCGCTCGATCGTTCATTCGCCCGCTCGATTGTTCATTCGCTCACTCGATCGTTCATTCGCCCGCTCGATCGTTTATTCGCCCGCTCGATCGTTCATTCGCTCGCTCGATCGTTCATTCGCTCGCTCGATCGTTCATTCGCTCACTCGATCGTTCATTCGCTCACTCGATCGTTCATTCGCTCACTCGATCGTTCATTCGCTCACTCGATCGTTCATTCGCTCACTCGATCGTTCATTCGCTCATTCGATCGTTCATTCGCTCTCACTCGATCGTTCATTCGCTCGCTTGTTTACTCTAAACGCGGCCATTGTGAAACGATGGTGCCAGCTTCCTTGAATCCACACTGGCCCCTCGCCTCGCAGCCTCTGGCCCACCCAGCGGTATAAACGAGTCCCACTCAGCGGTATAAACGAGTCCCACTCAGCGGTATAAACGGATTCCACCAAGCGGTATAAACGGATTCCACCCAGCGGTATAAACGAGTTCCACCCAGCGGTATAAACGAGTCCCACTCAGCGGTATAAACGGATTCCACCAAGCGGTATAAACGAGTCCCACCCAGCGGTATAAACGAGTCCCACCCAGCGGTATAAACGTGTCCCACCCAGCGGTATAAACGAGTCCCACTCAGCGGTATAAACGGATTCCACCCAGCGGTATAAACGGGTCCCACTCAGCGGTATAAACGAGTCCCACTCAGCGGTATAAACGAGTCCCACTCAGCGGTATAAACGAGTCCCACCCAGCGGTATAAACGAGTCCCACTCAGCGGTATAAACGAGTCCCACTCAGCGGTATAAACGAGTCCCACTCAGCGGTATAAACGAGTCCCACCCAGCGGTATAAACGGGTCCCACCCAGCGGTATAAACGAGTCCCACCCAGCGGTATAAACGAGTTCCACTCTGTCTGCGTGGAGGGGCGCTGGTGGTAGGGCTGTCTCTCTATGGCTGTCTCTCTGTTGCTGTCTCTCTGTGGCTGTCTCTCTGTGGCTGTCTCTCTGTGGCTGTCTCTCTGTGGCTGTCTCTCTGTGGCTGTCTCTCTGTGGCTGTCTCTCTGTGGCTGTCTCTCTGTGGCTGTCTCTCCCTGCGGCTGCCACGCGATCTGCCTGTCCTGCTCGTTATCTCTCTATCTCTATCTCACTCCCTCGGGCTTTCTCGCTCATCCACTTCATCTCGTTTCCTCTCCCTCTCTCGCTCCCTCTCCCACTCGATTCCTCTCTCTCTCTCTGTTTCTCCCTGTCTCTGTCTCGCTCCGTCTCTCTCCCGCTCCCTCTTTCTTTCTCGCTCACCCTTTTCATCTCCCTCTCCTCCCTCTCCTCCCTCCCTCTCCTTCCTCCCTCCCTCTCCTCCCTCCCTCTCCTCCCTCCCTCTCCTTCCTCCCTCCCTCTCCTCCCTCCCTCTCCTCCCTCCCTCTCCTCCCTCCCTCTCTTCCCTCCCCTCCCTCCCCTCCCTCCCTCTCCTCCCACCCTCCCTCTCCTCCCACCCTCCCTCTCCTCCCTCTCCTCCCACCCTCCTTCTCCTCCCTCCCTCTCCTCACTCTCCTTCCTCTCCTTCCTCCCTCTCCTTCCCTCACTCTCCTCCCTCCCTCTCCTCCCTCTCCTCCCTCGCCCGCTCCCTCACTCTGTCTCACTCTGTGTCTCACTCTGCGTCTCACTCTGTGTCTCACTCTGTGTCTCACTCTGTGTCTCACTCTGTGTCTCACTCTGTGTCTCTCACTGTCTCACTCTGTGTCTCACTCTGTGTCTCTCACTGTGTCTCACTCTGTGTCTCACTCTGTGTCTCACTCTGTGTCTCACTCTGTGTCTCACTCTGTGTCTCACTCTGTGTCTCTCACTCTGTGTCTCACTCTGCGTCACGAGAGAACGGGCGCCGTCTCTTATCATTTCGGGAGCCGCTCCGTCACGCGAAAAACTGATGCGGCTGACCTTGGCGCTTTGCCTTGAGCGGGCAGCGCCAGAGTTCGTCACCATGCGCATCTTCAGCGGAATGATAAACACACGCGACAAAGGCACAGATCCCCCGTGTGGCCTGTGACAGACTGCTGGGGCAAGTGCTGTTCACGGGTAGCGCCTACGAAGGCCGGCACTGTGCACGCATGGGGGTAGGTGGCCAGCACCACGTCTGCCACACACCCACAACAAAGACGAACAACGGTTCAGGATAATCGTCATCGGTGTTGGTAGCCATGAGCGGGAATCGAACCTGGGTTGCCAGATTCGTAGCGCAGCGCGCTAACCTGCTACACTGCCACACACACACACACAGATGCACAAAGATCCCCCGTGTGGCCTTAACAGACTGTTGGGGCAAGTGCTGTTAGCGAGCAGCACCTACGAAGGCCGGCACTGTGGCACACGAGGGGGTGGGTGGCCAGCACCACGCCCGGCCGCCTTTGTCTCCCCAGTGGCGATGTTCACCCACCGTACCAGATACTCACTTGAGGCTGAGTCGACCTAGGGGAGGCCCAGGACCGGTTCAGACATTTGTCACCGGTATTGGCCGTGAGCGAGAATCGAACTCGCCTGGCCGGGTTTGTCGTGCAGCGCAGCGCTGACCGCTGCCTCTACCAAAGACAAAGATCCCCCGTATAGCCTGTGACCGACTGTTGGGGCAAGTGCCGGTTGGCGAGTCGCAGCAGCACCTATGAAGGCTACAAAAAGACAAAGATCCCCCGTATAGCCTTAACAGACTGTAGGGGCAAGTGCTGTTAGCGAGCACCTATGAAGGCCGGATCGGTACACGAGGGGGTGGGTGGCCAGCACCATGCCCGACCGCCTTTGTCTCCCTAGTGGCAATGTTTACACACCGCACCAGGTACTCATTTGAGGCTGAGTCGACCTAGGGGAGGCCCAGGACCGGTTCAGATAATCGTCACTGGTGTTGGCCGTGAGCGGGAATCGAACCCGAGTTGCCAGGTTCATAGCGCAGCGCGCTAACCGCTACACTATCGCTCCCCTACAATAAGTCGACTCAGCCTAAAACGAAGGCTCACCCTAAAATGAAGGCTACGGGCACTGTGGCACACGCGGGGGTGGCCGGCCAGCACGACGCCCCGGCCCCACCGTTGTTCTGTGCCGAGTCGCGATGTTCACTACGTGCCTCGACACCAGTTGCACATCTGGACCTCAAGGCAGTACCCCGGGGGTACCCTGGTGCCCCGGCTCTCGCACGATGTCCGTGATGCAGCCACTTTTAGTCCGTCGATGGTCGGCGATGCGGCAATCGGCTCACCTCGACGAGCTGTACTCACGATGCACCGCTACGGTGCGTACTGAGCGTCCAGGGTATCGGCGCAAACGTCTTCGACATCGCGGAGTGTGGCACTGATTTCGGATTGATTGTTTACCCCAGTCGCGGAGTGAAGTTACACCCCTGGGGAAAAAAAAAGCGTCCCAGAGATAAACGTATTGAATTGCCTCGGCCATTTTGTGTTATTTGGTACCCCGGGGTAGCGCCTTGAGGATCGTTTTAGGCCGAGTCGACTTAAGGGAGGAGCGGGGAGCGGGGAGGGCCCAGCGACCGGTTCAGATTAATCGTCACCGATGGTGGGCGAGATGGCGGAGTCGAACTGGGGTGGCCTGGGCTCGACACCAGGGACCGCGGGGGGCTCACAGTTGGGGTTGACTGGAGGGAGGAGTTGAGGGGGGGGGGGAGTGTTGCGGCGTGCGATCCCAACTGGGTGATTTGCGGTGCGATTAATTTTGATTTTTTATCCGACAACTTTTTGATGGTGACAGAGGCAGCCGGCGGCCGCCACCCTCCCTCCTTCCTCCTCTCGGTTGCATTGGGGGATCTCGTAACGCCCGCTGCCATCTCTACGAATCTCTGTGTAACGCTGTGGATCTCAATGTAACTCTTTGAATCTCTGCGTAACGATGTGGATCTCAATGTGACTCTCTGAATCTCTGTGTAACGATGTGGATCTCAATGTAACTCTCTGAATCTCTGCGTAACGATGTGGATCTCAATGTGACTCTCTGATTCTCTGTGTAACGATGTGGATCTCAATGTAACTCTCTGATTCTCTGTGTAACGATGTGGATCTCAATGTGACTCTGAATCTCTGTGTAACGATGTGGATCTCAATGTGACTCTCTGAATCTCTGTGTAACGATGTGGATCTCAATGTAACTCTCTGATTCTCTGTGTAACGATGTGGATCTCAATGTAACTCTCTGATTCTCTGTGTAACGATGTGGATCTCAATGTAACGCTCTGAATCTCTGTGTAACGATGTGGATCTCAATGTAACTCTCTGAATCTCTGTGTAACTCTGTGGATCTCAATGTAACTCTCTGAATCTCTATGTAACGATGTGGATCTCAATGTAACTCTCTGAATCTCTGTGTAACGCTGTGGATCTCAATGTAACTCTCTGAATCTCTGTATAACTCTGTGGATCTCAATGTAACTCTTTGAATCTCTGTGTAACGCTGTGGATCTCAATGTAACTATTACTCTCTGTGTAACGCTGTGGATCTCAATGTAACTCTCTGAATCTCTGTGTAACGCTGTGGATCTCAATGTGACTCTCTGAATCTCTGTGTAACGATGTGGATCTCAATGTAACTCTCTGAATCTCTGTGTAACGATGTGGATCTCAATGTAACTCTCTGAATCTCTGTGTAACCCTGTGGATCTCAATGTAACTCTCTGATTCTCTGTGTAACGATGTGGATCTCAATGTGACTCTCTGAATCTCTATGTAACGATGTGGATCTCAATGTAACTCTCTGAATCTCTGTGTAACGCTGTGGATCTCAATGTAACTCTATTACTCTCTGTGTAACGATGTGGATCTCAATGTAACTCTCTGAATCTCTGTGTAACGCTGTAGTAGTCGTCGTTACTCACAGTAGTCGTTGTTACTCACAGTAGTAGTCGTTGTTACTCACAGTAGTCGTTGTTACTCACAGTAGTCGTTGTTACTCACAGCAGTCGTTGTTACTCTCAGTAGTCGTTGTTACTCACAGTGGTCGTTGTTACTCACAGTAGTCGTTGTTACTCACAGTAGTCGTTGTTACTCACAGTAGTCGTTGTTACTCACAGTGGTCGTTGTTACTCACAGTCGTTGTTACTCACAGTAGTCGTTGTTACTCACAGTAGTCGTTGTTACAGTAGTCGTTGTTACTCACAGTAGTCGTTGTTACTCACAGTAGTCGTTGTTACTCACAGTAGTCGTTGTTACTCTCAGTAGTCGTTGTTACTCACAGTAGTCGTTGTTACTCACAGTAGTCGTTGTTACAGTAGTCGTTGTTACAGTAGTTGTTGTTACTCACAGTAGTCGTTGTTACTCACAGTAGTCGTTGTTACAGTAGTCGTCGTTACTCACAGTAGTCGTTGTTGCTCACAGTAGTCGTTGTTACTCACAGTAGTCGTTGTTACTCACAGTAGTCGTCGTCACTCACAGTAGTAGTTGTTACTCACAGTAGTCGTTGTTACTCACAGTAGTCGTTGTTACTCACAGTAGTCGTTGTTACTCACAGCAGTCGTTGTTACTTAGTAGTCGTTGTTACTCACAGTAGTCGTTGTTACTCACAGTAGTCGTCGTCACTCACACTAGTCGTTGTTACTCACAGTAGTCGTTGTTACTCACAGTAGTCGTTGTTACTCACAGTAGTAGTCGTTGTTACTCTCAGTAGTCGTTGTTACTCTCAGTAGTCGTTGTTACTCACAGTAGTCGTTGTTACTCACAGTAGTCGTTGTTACAGTAGTCGTTGTTACAGTAGTCGTTGTTACAGTAGTCGTTGTTACTCACAGTAGTCGTTGTTACTCACAGTAGTAGTTGTCACTCACAGTAGTCGTTGTTACTCACAGTAGTCGTTGTTACTCACAGCAGTCGTTGTTGCTCACAGTAGTCGTTGTTACTCTCAGTAGTTGTTACCCACAGTAGTCGTTGTTACTCACAGTAGTCGTTGTTACTCACAGTAGTCGTTGTTACTCAGTAGTCGTTGTTACTCACAGCAGTCGTTGTTACTCACAGTAGTCGTTGTTACTCACAGCAGTCGTTGTTAGTCACAGTAGTCGTTGTTACTCACAGTAGTCGTTACTCAGCAGTCGTTGTTAGTCACAGTAGTCGTTGTTACTCACAGCAGTCGTTGTTACTCACAGCAGTCGTTGTTACTCACAGTAGTCGTTGTTACTCACAGTAGTCGTTGTCACTCACAGTAGTCGTTGTTACTCACAGTAGTCGTTGTTACCCACAGTAGTCGTTGTTACTCACAGTAGTAGTCGTCATCACTCACAGTAGTTGTTGTCACTCACAGCACCCTGAGTACAGGGGCTCCTGTGCTAATAATGTGGGAGCCAGAGGACATCCCTGTCGCAAACCCCAGGGTGAACGTGGAATGGCTCCGACTCCCGTCCGTTCGCAGCTTTGCCTCTCCCCCCCCCCCCCACCCGGTACCTGCCCACCATCGTGAAGGCCCTTACTGATGGTGAGCCGTTCAGTTTCCTTGATTAGGTCTAACCCTGTGAGCCATGCGGCTCTTGACTCGGGCGCTACCGCAACAAAACGAACACACGAACGAGAAACATCTGAAAGTGACTAGGCGCAAACGGAAAAATCCCTGGGGGGAAAAAACAGCAAAAGTCTTCCATGAAAATCACCGCATTTCAACGCTGTGTGCAAAGATCCCAGTGGGATGCAAGTCAAACAATAACAACCATGAGACAATTTAGATTAAAGTTATCCGGCTAACTCTGCGCTACAACAAACAAACATGGCTAAACCAAACCGTTTTCAAAATCACCAAAATAAAGCTATAAAAACAACGTAACAGTGATTATAGGAACTGTGATTCAAATTTAACAATAAACGATGTACATAACATTCACGACCAAACTTTGCAGCCATGGCTGGCTGCATGAGTCACTCCATAAACAGCAGGAGTATCAGTAGCAGAATCAACATTTTTCAATACACCTTTAAAGATCAGCACACTATAATCAAAACTCCAGATCGTACTTTGCCGCGGTCATCTGGAATGATACATTTCATTTCAGGCCATTCGGAATAGAGAGTCGGGGACTCCGAAAGCACGGAGGGGCATCCCGGAGCCGCGGGCCTGCTGGTGGTATCGCGTAGTGCCCTGAGCGTGTCAATGAAGCGGAGATCCCGGTCCCGTTGGAATTCCCTTATGCCTCGGCTGCAGCAGGCGAACGCCGCGGCACTGTGTGGGAGACGTTTTGGGCAAATGGCCACGTAAGTTGGCGGGTCAGGGGGGGGATGTGGGCTTTTTGTACAGAGAGTATTAGCGGATCATAGGCTAAAAGCCTGGCTCAATAAATTGCCACTACCCCGTGAAAGAGCACTCAAGGTTGAATGGCAGTGCATTATCATTCACATCAAAGCTCTCTCTCTCTCCCTCTCTCCATCTCTCTCTCTCTCTCTTTCCCCCTCTCTCCCTCTAGCTCCCTCCTCCCCGCAGCGTCCGCTGGGGATCGAGCGTTGCGCGCCTCTCGCGTCGGGGTTTCTTTATCTCTTCATTATTTACCCGCTCGTCCACCCCCACCGCTGCTACCCCCACCCCCAGCGCGAGAGGGACGAAGAACAAAGCCGCATTCGCACAATTGGAGATGAACCACAACGTGACGCGCGTTCCAGGAGACGCGGCCCTCACTGCAATTTCGACCATTCGAGTCGCCGCAACGCGTCCCCCGGACCACCTCGCTCGGGGGTGATGCATTTACTCATTGCACCCCCCCCCCTCTCCTCCGTGACCTTTGCCTCACCGGGATGGAGGGCGTGGTGGTGCCGCCCGGGGTATTCTTGGCACGGGCAGCGGTGCAAAGATCGCGATCGCTAACGCCTGTGCCGCCCAGCCATCGTGCGCCAAACGACGCCGGGCGTGCTCGATCCGCTGCTGGATGAAGGCGGCTGCCCCCATGCTCCCGCCCCCGCCCCCGCCACCTCCTGCCGGTCGTCGTCATCTGCCGCGAGACGATTTTTGGTCGCTCCGTCTCCACGGTCTGGGCGTTCCCGTCGAGATGCGGCTCCGCCCCCTCGCCGCCGAGAGACGCCGCGGGTGGGCGACGTGCGGTGACGGCGCGTCGCCCACACGCATGTACCGACTGACGTCACGCACGTGTGCGGTGAACGAGCGGAGACGCACGTGTGTGACGCGGTGAAGGAGCGGAGACACAACGTGGTTGATGTAGTCCACGAGTGGAGACGTGCGTTTGTGACGCGGTGAAGGAGCGGAGACGTGCGTGGGTGACGCGGTGCAGGAGCGGAGACCCAATGTGGTTGATGTAGTGAACGAGTGGAGATGTGCGTGGTGACGCGGTGACGGAGCGGAGACACACGTGGGTGATGTAGTCAACGAGTGGAGACGTGCGTTTGTGACGCGGTGAAGGAGCGGAGACGTGCGTGGGTGACGCGGTGAATGAGCGTCACACGCGCGCGGTGAACAAACCGTTCACCACGCCCCGTGGTCCTACTTGACCCCGGGCCAAGTTCAGATGTCTTGAGTGTGAGGTCAACGGTTCACGGGTCGGTTCCGGCACGGCTTGGCAAAACAGCCAGTGGGGACAAACCACCCTTAACCATGCCGGCACCACCCCGGCCACGGTTCGTTTGTCGCCAGCGGCGGGGAAAACGCGGCCCGCGTAAATCCGTGCGACGCGTGGAAGAGCGCGGCTTCCTTCAGCGAACAGCACTTGCCGATTGTTTCGCCGTTTCCCGTGCCAGATCATCGCGTACCAGCCGTACGGGAAGTCCGTGGACTGGTGGGCGTTCGGCGTCCTGCTGTACGAGATGCTGGCCGGACAGGTGAGTTCCGCCGCCCTTCGTCTCGGTAATTCTTTTTTTTACTCGCTCAGCCGCGAAACCCCCGGGAGAGCGGCCTACTGAGGCCCCGTCAAGCTCGGCAGCTCCGGTTTGTTTACAAAGGACGACCGACAGCTCAGGACATCGGCGGAATACAGGGTATTGGAGTTTGCAGAGTCACATAGAGATCCATGGAGGTGAATGGAGTCACATCGTGAGCCAGAGAGACTCGTGGCGTTGACGTAGAGGTCGCTTAGTGATCCATCGAGTCGCACAAAGTTACGTATGGATGTGTGTGTGTATGTTAAACGTCTTGCGCACCGTATATAGCCAACCGTGCTCTGTGTGTGTGTGTGTGTGTTTTAAACTTCTTATGCACCATACGTAGCCAACGAAATTAGTTGTTTTTTTAACGTGGTATCGTGGTGTAGTGTTTCGTAGTGTACACTAAAGTAGTGCGATGTATAGTGTCTTGTGTAGCAGTGAATTGTGTCGTGGTACAATCGGGTTGCGTGAATGTGTGTCGGACTTCTATCGCGCCACCGGAGGAGTATCGGAACGGGGGCAAACTCAGTCGGGTGTTTTTTTTTCTCTCTTCGTTTGACGATTTGCGTAGCCGCCGTTCGACGGGGAGGATGAGGACGAGCTGTTCCAGTCCATCATGGAGCACAACGTCTCCTACCCCAAGTCCATGTCCAAGGAGTCCATCTCCATCTGCAAGGGGGTGAGCCTGAATCGGAGTTGTCACGATCATCACCATGGTCATCACCACTGCCATCATCACGAACCATCATCAAGATCATCACGATCATCACCAACATCGCGATCATCGCCATCAGCACCATCATCTCGATTATCACGACCATCACGATCATCACGACCATCACGATCATCACGACCATCACGATCATCACGATCATCACGACCATCACGATCATCACTATCATCACGACCATCATCACGGCCATCACCACGACCATCAGGATCATCATCCCGATCACCACGATCATCACGACCATCATCACGACCATGACGACCATCATCATCCCGATCACCACGATCATTATGATCATCATCACGACCATCATCAGGACCATCACGATTATCATCACGACCATCACCGCCATCGCCATCATCGCCATCATCGCCATCATCACCATCATCACGACCATCACGATCATCATGACCATCACGATCATCACTATCATCACGACCATCATCACGACCATCATCACGGCCATCACCACGACCATCAGGATCATCATCCCGATCACCACGATCATCACGACCATCATCACGACCATGACGACCATCATCATCCTGATCACCACGATAATCATGATCATAATCACGACCATCACCACGACCATCACGACCATCATCATCATCATCCCGATCACCACGATCATCACGACCATCATCACGACCATGACGACCATCATCACCCTGATCACCACGATCATCACGACCATCACCACGACCATGACGACCATCATCATCCCGATCACCACGATCATCATGATCATCATCACGACCATCACCACCATCGCCATCATCGCCATCATCGCCATCATCGCCATCATCGCGATCATCATTATCACGATCATCATCACGACCATCACGATCATCATGATCATCACCATCATCATCACGATCATCATCGCTATCATCGCGATCTGTGGGCAGAGAGCCCGTATTTCCCGCACCGATCTATTTTGATTTCGCTTGTCGAGAAATTCTCTGTTCAGAGTCTTTCCTCTCACGCGACCACGGGGAGAGAGAGAGACGCAAACTGCAAATACACAGCAGACGTCGGGTAGGGATCAAACCTACGACCTCCTGCATACCAGGCGAGGTAGTTACCATTTCCTAGCCACCGGTGGCGTGCGGCTAGATTCTGAGCGCGAGTCTCTGCGACGAGCAGCCAATCCAAGCCACCTCCGGGCGTGCGTACCCCCTACCCCCCCCCCCCTCTAGAGACAGGGGGGCAGGGCACGCCCCACCCCCCCCCCCTCCCCCGCTTTGCACGATTCGAATCTCGCCGCGGCATCTCACGGCGGTGCGAGCGACGGAGCATTTAATGGAGACTGCCGAGCGGCCGAGGGACGCTTATCTATCGCCCCCGCCCGCCCGCCCGCCCGCCCGCTCCCGCAATCGCGAGCGGAGCGCGCCGGAGTGAGCGGCCCGGAGCGCCGGTGCTGGCTCTTATCTCTAAAATTTCCTTTCTTCTTAAATTGCCTCGTGCCGACACATCCACCCCACCCCCCCGTCTGAACGCTATCCGCCTGTGATCTGCCAATTGTGAAACTCCGGGTCCGGCGTTCCCTCGTCATTCGCGAGCGATGGACAACCGTCGTCGCCGCGCGCTCGTCCTTGGCGAGCTTAATTATTCGATTAATGAATCGATTAGTTTGTCAATTAGATAATTGATTAATTTGTTAATTGACTAATTCCCACCTCTCTGCCCCACCCCCATGGTACTTTAAAAAAATAATCGATTTCTTTACGCCCCCTGTACCCCGCCAAGATTGTTTCAGCAATTTCATGCGAGCCCGATGAGTAGTCCACTCGTTCCACCATGGGTACGTGTGGTTGTATTGTGGTAGCTGAGTGGAGTAGTCCACTCGCTCCACCAGGGTACGTGTGGTTGTATTGTGGTAGCTGAGTGGAGTAGTCCACTCGCTCCACCAGGGTATGCGTGGTTGTATTGGGGTAGCTGAGTGGAGTAGTCCACTCGCTCCACCATGGTACGTGTGGTTGTATCGGGGTAGCTGAGTGGGGTAGTCCACTCGCTCCACCAGGGTACGCGTGGTTGTATTGTGGTAGCTGAGTGGAGTAGTCCACTCGCTCCACCAGGGTACGCGTGGTTGTATCGGGGTAGCTGAGTGGAGTAGTCCACTCGCTCCACCAGGGTACGCGTGGTTGTATTGTGGTAGCTGAGTGGAGTAGTCCACTCGCTCCACCAGGGTACGTGTGGTTGTATTGGGGTAGCTTAGTGGAGTAGACCACTCGCTCCACCAGGGTACGCGTGGTTGTATTGTGGTAGCTGAGTGGAGTAGTACACTCGCTCCACCAGGGTACGCGTGGTTGTATCGGGGTAGCTGAGTGGAGTAGTCCACTCGCTCCACCAGGGTACGTGTGGTTGTATTGTGGTAGCTGAGTGGAGTAGTCCACTCGCTCCACCAGGGTATGCGTGGTTGTATTGGGGTAGCTGAGTGGAGTAGCCCACTCGCTCCACCAGGGTACGCATGGTTGTATTGTGGTAGCTGAGTGGAGTAGTCCACTCGTTCCACCATGGGTACGCGTGGTTGTATTGTGGTAGCTGAGTGGAGTAGTCCACTCGCTCCACCAGGGTACGCGTGGTTGTATTGTGGTAGCTGAGTGGAGTAGTCCACTCGCTCCACCAGGGTACGCGTGGTTGTATCGGGGTAGCTGAGTGGAGTAGTCCACTCGCTCCACCAGGGTACGCGTGGTTGTATCGGAGTAGCTGAGTGGAGTAGTCCACTCGCTCCACCAGGGTATGCATGGTTGTATTGTGGTAGCTGAGTGGAGTAGTCCACTCGCTCCACCAGGGTACGCGTGGTTGTAATGGGGTAGCTGAGTGGAGTAGTCCACTCGCTCCACCAGGGTACGCGTGGTTGTATTGTGGTAGCTGAGTGGAGTAGTCCACTCGCTCCACCAGGGTACGCGTGGTTGTATCGGGGTAGCTGAGTGGAGTAATCCACTCGCTCCACCAGGGTACGCGTGGTTGTATTGTGGTAGCTGAGTGGGGTAGTCCACTCGCTCCACCAGGGTACGCGTGGTTGTATTGTGGTAGCTGAGTGGGGTAGTCCACTCGCTCCACCAGGGTACGCGTGGTTGTATTGTGGTAGCTGAGTGGAGTAGTCCACTCGCTCCACCAGGGTACGCGTGGTTGTATCCGGGTAGCTGAGTGGAGTAGTCCACTCGCTCCACCAGGGTACGCGTGGTTTTATTGTGGTAGCTGAGTGGAGTAGTCCACTCGCTCCACCAGGGTACGTGTTGTTGTATTGTGGTAGCTGAGTGGAGTAGTCCACTCGCTCCACCAGGGTACGCGTGGTTGTATCGGGGTAGCTGAGTGGAGTAGTCCACTCGCTCCACCAGGGTACGCGTGGTTGTATCGGGGTAGCTGAGTGGAGTAGTCCACTCGCTACACCAGGGTACGTGTGGCTGTATTGTGGTAGCTGAGTGGAGTAGTCCACTCGCTCCACCAGGGTACGTGTGGTTGTATCGGGGTAGCTGAGTGGGGTAGTCCACTCGCTCCACCAGGGTACGCGTGGTTGTAATGTGGTAGCTGGGTGGAGTAGTCCACTCGCTCCACCAGGGTACGTGTTGTTGTATTGTGGTAGCTGAGTGGAGTAGTCCACTCGCTCCACCAGGGTACGTGTGGTTGTATCGGGGTAGCTGAGTGGGGTAGTCCACTCGCTCCACCAGGGTACGCGTGGTAGTAATGGGCTAGATTTGACGCGGCCATCAGCGGCCAGGTCCACAGCATGCCGCGTGTGCCCGGCCGCCAACCCTCGTGTGGTGGCTGTGTGACGGTCGATGGCAAATGTCGATGGCTTTGGCCGCACGCACTTTAATTAATTGGCAATTTAGCTGTGCCGTGCGTCTTGCGAGTGGATTTTTTTGTTTGTTTTCCAGGCCGTGTGTTTGTTTGTTTGTTCTTTATTTATTTCTCGTGCCCGTTGGTTGCAATCACGACGAGCGTAATGGTTACCATCGCGGCCGTTACCATCGCGGCCATTACCATCGTGGCCATTACCAACGCGGCCGTTACCAGGGCTGCCATTGCCAACGCGACCGTTACCAGCGCGGCCGTTACCAGGGCAGCCGTTGCCAACGCGACCATTGTCAGCGTGACCGTTGCCAACGCGACCGTTGCAATCGCGACCGTCACCAGTGCGGCCGTTGCCATCGCGACCATTGTCAGCGCGACCGTTGCCAACGCGACCGTTGCCAACGCGACCGTTGCCATCGCGGCCGTTACCAGCGCTGGTTTGGCCATTACCACCCCTGGGACACATCACCGCTGGGCCACGTTATCGGCAGGACTCCATCACGACGTCCGCGCGACGGTGCCGTACGTCGATCGTTTACCTCGTCCTCGTTGTCGTTGTTTCCTCTCCTGCCCCTCCCCCGCCCCCCCCCCGCCCCCCACACGTGGCGCGCTGTGACCCCAGTTCCTGACCAAGCACCCGGGCAAGCGGCTGGGCTGTGGGCCTGAGGGCGAGCGAGACATTCGCGAGCATGCCTTCTTCCGGCGCATCGACTGGGAGAGGCTGGAGCGACGCGAGATCCAGCCGCCCTTCAAGCCCAAGACGGTGAGTGGCAAAGGCAGCCCCGACACCACGGGTCGACAATTAAACATTTATTATTTTATTATTATAATTTTGCCCCCCCCCCCCCATATATTATTATTTTTTCCCTTTTCCCGGGTTTACCTGAGCAGTGAATCAAAGGCCCAAAACGTCACGCTGCCAAGCGGACAGTGACAAACGGCACCATTGTGTTTTGTAGTTGATTCACTTACTGACCACCAGAACCCAGTTTAATCACGACTGTGTGAGTCTTTCAGTCCCTGTGTGAAACTATGGGTCAATGTGAGTCTTTCAGTCCCTGTGTGAAACTATGGGTCAATGTGAGTCTATGAGTGTCTGTGTGAGTCTTTCAGTCCGTGTGTGAAACTATGGGTCAATGTGAGTCTATGAGTCTCTGTGTGAGACTTTCAGTCCCTGTGTGAAACTATGGGTCAATGCGAGTCTATGAGTCTCTGTGTGAGTCTTTCAGTCCCTGTGTGAAACTACGGGTCAATGTGAGTCTATGAGTCTCTGTGTGAGTCTTTCAGTCTCTGTGTGAAACTACGGGTCAATGTGAGTCTATGAGTCTCTGTGTGAGTCTTTCAGTCTCTGTGTGAAACTATGGGTCAATGCGAGTCTATGAGTCTCTGTGTGAGTCTTTCAGTCTCTGTGTGAAACTATGGGTCAATGTGAGTTTGAGTCTCTGTGTGAGTCTTTCAGTCTCTGTGTGAAACTATGGGTCAATGTGAGTCTGAGTCTCTGTGTGAGTCTTTCAGTCTCTGTGTGAAACTATGGGTCAAAGTGAGTCTATGAGTCTCTGTGTGAGTCTTTCAGTCCCTTTGTGAAACTACGGGTCAATGTGAGTTTGAGTCTCTGTGTGAGTCTTTCAGTCTCTGTGTGAAACTATGGGTCAAAGTGAGTCTGAGTCTCTGTGTGAGTCTTTCAGTCCCTGTGTGAAACTACGGGTCAATGTGAGTTTGAGTCTCTGTGTCAGTCTTTCAGTCTCTGTGTGAAAGTACGGGTCAATGTGAGTCTATGAGTCTCTGTGTGAGTCTTTCAGTCCGTGTGTGAAACTATGGGTCAATGTGAGTCTATGAGTCTCTGTGTGAGTCTTTCAGTCCCTGTGTGAAACTACGGGTCAATGTGAGTCTATGAGTCTCTGTGTGAGTATTTCAGTCCCTGTGTGATACTATGGGTCAATGTGAGTCTGAGTCTCTGTGTGAGTCTTTCAGTCCCTGTGTGAAACTATGGGTCAATGTGAGTCTGAGTCTCTGTGTGAGTCTTTCAGTCCCTGTGTGAAACTATGGGTCAATGTGAGTTTGAGTCTCTGTGTGAGTCTTTCAGTCCCTGTGTGATACTATGGGTCAATGTGAGTCTGAGTCTCTGTGTGAGTCTTTCAGTCCCTGTGTGAAACTATGGGTCAATGTGAGTCTATGAGTCTCTGTGTGAGTCTTTCAGTCCCTGTGTGAAACTATGGGTCAATGTGAGTCTATGAGTCTCTGTGTGAGTCTTTCAGTCCCTGTGTGAAACTATGGGTCAATGTGAGTCTGAGTCTCTGTGTGAGTCTTTCAGTCCCTGTGTGAAACTACGGGTCAATGTAAGTCTATGAGTCTCTGTGTGAGTCTTTCAGTCCCTGTGTGAAACTACGGGTCAATGTGAGTCTATGAGTCTCTGTGTGAGTCTTTCAGTCCCTGTGTGAAACTATGGGTCAATGTGAGTCTATGAGTCTCTGTGTGAGTCTTTCAGTCCCTGTGTGAAACTATGGGTCAATGTGAGTCTGAGTCTCTGTGTGAGTCTTTCAGTCCCTGTGTGAAACTACGGGTCAATGTGAGTCTATGAGTCTCTGTGTGAATCTTTCAGTCCCTGTGTGAAACTACGGGTCAATGTGAGTCTATGAGTCTCTGTGTGAGTCTTTCAGTCCGTGTGTGAAACTATGGGTCAATGTGAGTCTATGAGTCTCTGTGTGAAACTATGGGTCAATGTGAGTTTGAGTCTTTGTGTGAGTCTTTCAGTCTCTGTGTGAAACTATGGGTCAATGTGAGTTTGAGTGTCTGTGTGAGTCTTTCAGTCTCTGTGTGAAACTATGGGTCAATGTGAGTTTGAGTGTCTGTGTGAGTCCTTCAGTCCCTGTGTGATACTATTGGTCAATGTGAGTCTATGCGTCTCTGTGTGAGTCTTTCAGTCCCTGTGTGAAACTACGGGTCAATGTGAGTCTATGAGTCTCTGTGTGAATCTTTCAGTCTCTATGTGAGTCTAGGGGGGTCTCTTTGTGAGTGAAAGTGTCTATGTGAGGCTATACGTCTCTATAAGAGTCTATAGGTCTTTGTTTGAGTCTATAGGGCTCTATATGACTCTGGGTCTTTTTGTGAGTCTATGGGTTTCTTTGTGAGTTAAGTGTATTTCTGTGAGTCTTTCGGCCTCTACACGAATCTATAGGTCTCTGTTTAAGTCTATAGGTCTCTATGTGAGTCTACAGTGAGGGAAAAAAGTATTTGATCCCCTGCTGATTTTGTATGTTTGCCCACTGACAAAGTAATGATCAGTCTTTAATTTTAATGGTAGGTTTATTTGAACAGTGAGCGACAGAATAACAACAACAAAATCCAGAAAAACGCATGTCAAAAATGTTATAAATTGATTTGCATTTTAATGAGGGAAATAAGTAATTGACCCCTCTGCAAAACATGACTTAGGACTTGGTGGCAAAACCCTTGTTGGCAATCACAGAGGTCAGACGTTTCTTGTAGTTGGCCACCAGGTTTGCACACATCTCAGGAGGGATTTTGTCCCACTCCTCATTGCAGATCTTCTCCAAGTCATTAAGGTTTCGAGGCTGACGTTTGGCAACTCGAACCTTCAGCTCCCTCCACAAATTTTCTATGGGATTAAGGTCTGGAAACTGGCTAGGCCACTCCAGGACCTTAATGTGCTTCTTCTTGAGCCACTCCTTTGTTGCCTTGGCCGTGTGTTTTTGATCATTGTCATGCTGTAATACCCATCCACGACCCATTTTCAAATCCCTGGCTGAGGGAAGGAGGTTCTCACCAAAGATTTGACGGTACCCGGCCCCGCCCATTGTCCCTTTGATGCGGTGAAGTTGTCCTGTCCCCTTAGCAGAAAAACACCCCCAAAGCATAATGTTTCCACCTCCATGTTTGATGGTGGGGATGGTGTTCTTGGGGTCATAGGCAGCATTCCTCCTCCAAACACGGCGAGTTGAGTTGATGCCAAAGAGCTCCATTTTGGTCTCATCTGACCACAACACTTTCACCCAGTTGTCCTCTAAATCATTCAGATGTTCATTGGCAAACTTCAGACGGGCATGTATATGTGCTTTCTTGAGCAGGGGGACCTTGTGGGCGCTGCAGGATTTCAGTCCTTCACGGCGTAGTGTGTTACCAATTGTTTTCTTGGTGACTATGGTCCCAGCTGCCTTGAGATCATTGACAAGATCCTCCCGTGTAGTTCTGGGCTGATTCCTCACCGTTCTCATGATCATTGCAACTCCACGAGGTGAGATCTTGCATGGAGCCCCAGGCCGAGGGAGATTGACAGTTATTTTGTGTTTCTTCCATTTGCGAATAATCGCACCAACTGTTGTCACCTTCTCACCAAGCTGCTTGATAATGGTCTTGTAGCCCATTACAGCCTTGTGTAGGTCTACAATATTGTCCCTGACATCCTTGGAGAGCTTTTTGGTCTTGGACATGGCGGAAAGTTTAGAATCTGATTGATTGATTGCTTCTGTGGACAGGTGTCTTTTATACAGGTAACAAACTGAGATTAGGAGCACTCCCTTTAAGAGTGTGCTCCTAATCTCAGCTCGTTACCTGTATAAAAGACACCTGGGAGCCAGAAATTTTTCTGATTGAGAGGGGGTCAAATACGTATTTCCCTCATTAAAATGCAAATCAATTTATAACATTTTTGACGTGCGTTTTTCTGGATATTTTTGTTGTTATTCTGTCTCTCACTGTTCAAATAAACCTACCATTAAAATTATAGACTGATCATTTCTTTGTCAGTGGGCAAACGTACAAAATCAGCAGGGGATAAAATACTTTCTTCCCTCACTGTATAGGTCTCTGAGTCTATAGGTCTGTATATGAGTTTATGGGTCTCGGAGTCTATGTGTCTCTTTGTTAGCTAAGTGTCTGCAAGTCTGTAGGTCTCCGTACGAGTCTATAGTTCTCTGCGTGAGTCTATGGGTCTCTGTTTGAGTCTGTAGGTCTCTACGTGAGTCTATGGGACTCTATGTGAGTCTATGGTTCTCTACGTGTGTCGTTGGGACTCTGTGAGTCTATGGGTCAGTATGTGAGTCTATGGGTCTCTATGCGAGTCTATGGGTCTCTATGCGAGTCTATAGGTCTCTATGCGAGTCTATGGGTCTCTATGTGAGTCTATATGTCTCTATGTGAGTCTATGGGTCTCTATGTGAGTCTTTGGGTCTCTATGTGAGTCTATGGGTCTCTATGTGAGTCTATGGGTCTCTATGCGAGTCTATGGGTCTCTCTGTGTGTCTATGGATCTCTATGTGAGTCTATAGGTCTCTATGTGAGTCTATGGGTCTCTATGTGAGTCTATGGGTCTCTATGTGAGTCTATGGGTCTCTATGTGAGTCTATGGGTCTCTATGCGAGTCTATGGGTCTCTCTGTGTGTCTATGGATCTCTATGTGAGTCTATGGGTCTCTGTTTGAGTCTATGGGTCTCTATGTGAGTCTATGGGTCTCTACGTGAGTCTATGGGTCTCTGTTTGAGTCTGTAGGTCTCTACGTGAGTCCTAGAGCTCCCTCTTGGAGAGTCGCCCTTCCGCCAGCAGTGCCGTGAGCAAGCAATTTCATCATTAAATCTCTTGACATTCAACAACGCGAGTTTAACACGTAGTAGGCTTTCACGACCAATATTAATCGTGACAAATCTCTCATTAATTGGCTGTATTGGGTGGTGGAGGGTTACAATGCATTAACACGTACACGATCTAACCCAAAAACCTTCATTATGAACGATGCGAGTTCAGCGCCCCCATGAAGCTTGAAGAGCCGAATGCAGTTCAAAAGAACTCGGGCACAAACATCGCCACGTTGTGAAAGGCCCCACGCAGAAGATCCCCTGGGGTTTGATCTTCCACGAATCTGGCCACGGTCCCACCCCAAACAGCACGCACTGCGCAGATCCATGGCGGCAGCAGCCGCAGATGCGGATACCACACGATGCACAAAACGGAAATTACAAACCCTCTTCCGGTAGTAGTGGTGCGACTGTGTGGTCATCCAGAACAGAGACCGTACAACCTGTACCGACGCAATGCCCCGATCGACAAACACGAAGGAGACATGGCAAGAATGATGATACACTACTAACTCCGCTGCTACTCTTGACGCGGTGATCTGGGCTTGACCGCCTGAACGTGAAATTGTAAGTTGTTGCTCTGCATCTACATTGGCAGCCGTACCAAAGAAGAAGATTCCAAATGACGTGTGTATTTCTGAAGATGTGTAGAATGCATCTCATACATAATTTGTGTGGGCAATTTCCCCCCTAGGCATGTAGGAGTGATACATTATACATCACGGAGACATGATCTAATATACAAGTAGCAGCACCGACCACTAGATTTATATTACACGGTCAATACCTCTGCTTAATTAATGTAACCAATTCTCTACGTGATGTGCGGGCGTGTGGGTGCGGGGAGGGAGGGTTGGGAGCGGTTGTGCTGCGGTTAGCTCGCTGTGCGAAGAAACAGATGGCCTGAGCTCCATCCCAAGGCACAACCAGCAACATCAGTGACGAGTGATCAGTGATAACAGTGTTGTCATGAGTGATATCAGGGATATCCTAACTGCCCTCACGAGAATTTTGATAAGAAATATTTACATCATCTAGCCCCTTCCCCACCCACAACCCCAGTGACGTTGCTTAGCGGTAGCGACGGAAATGCCACAACCTAGCAGTAGTGAGAGTGGGGACATGGCCTAGTGGTAGTGAGGGTGGGGACGTGGCCTAGTGGTAGTGAGGGTGGGGACATGGCCTAGTGGAAGTGAGGGTGGGGACATGGCCTAGTGGTAGTGAGAGTGGGGACATGGCCTAGTGGTAGTGAGAGTGGGGACATGGCCTAGTGGTAGTGAGGGTGGTGACATGGCCTAGTGGTAGTGAGGGTGGTGACATTGCCTAGTGGTAGTGAGGGGTGGTGACATGGCCTAGTGGTAGTGAGAGTGTGGACGTGGCCTAGTGGTAGTGAGGGTGGTGACATTGCCTAGTGGTAGTGAGGGTGGTGACATTGCCTAGTGGTAGTGAGGGGTGGTGACATGGCCTAGTGGTAGTGAGAGTGGTGACATGGCCTAGTGGTAGTGAGAGTGGTGACATTGCCTAGTGGTAGTGAGGGTTTGGACATGGCCTAGTGGTAGTGAGAGTGGTGACATGGCCTTGTGGTAGTGATGGTGTGGACGTGGCCTAGTGGTAGTGAGGGTGATGACATGGCCTAGTGGTAGTGAGAGTGGGGACATGGCCTCGTGGTAGTGAGGGTGGTGACATGGCCTAGTGGTAGTGAGAGTGGGGACATGGCCTAGTGGTAGTGAGAGTGGTGACATGGCTTAGTGGTAGTGAGAGTGGTGACATGGCCTAGTGGTAGTGACGGTGGGGACATGGCCTAGTGATAGTGAGGGTCGGGACATGGCCTAGTGGTAGTGAGAGTGGTGACATGGCCTAGTGGTAGTGAGGGTGGGGACATGGCCTAGTGTTAGTGAGAGTGGGGACATGGCCTAGTGGTAGTGAGGGTGTGGACATGGCCTAGTGTTAGTGAGAGTGGTGACATGGCCTAGTGGTAGTGAGAGTGGGGACATGGCCTAGTGGTAGTGAGGGTGGTGACATTGCCTAGTGGTAGTGAGGGTGGGGACATGGCCTAGTGGTAGTGAGGGTGGTGACATTGGCCTAGTGGTAGTGAGGGTGGTGACATGGCCTAGTGGTAGTGAGGGTGTGGACGTGGCCTAGTGGTAGTGACGGTGATGACATGGCCTAGTGGTAGTGAGGGTGTGGACATGGCCTAGTGGTAGTGAGGGTGTGGACATGGCCTAGTGGTAGTGAGAGTGGTGACATGGCCTAGTGGTAGTGAGAGTGGTGACATGGCCTAGTGGTAGTGAGGGTGGTGACATGGCCTAGTGTTAGTGAGGGTGGTGACATGGCCTAGTGGTAGTGAGAGTGGTGACATGGCCTAGTGGAAGACAGAGTGGGGACATGGCCTAGTGGTAGTGAGGGTGGTGACATTGCCTAGTGGTAGTGAGCGTGGGGACATGGCCTAGTGGTAGTGAGGGGTGGTGACATGGCCTAGTGGTAGTGAGAGTGGGGACATGGCCTAGTGGTAGTGAGAGTGGGGACATGGCCTAGTGGTAGTGAGGGTGGGGACATGGCCTAGTGGTAGTGAGAGTTGTGACATGGCCTAGTGGTAGTGAGAGTGGTGACAGGGCTTAGTGGTAGTGAGAGTGGTGACATGGCCTAGTGGTAGTGAGGGGTGGTGGCATGGCCTAGTGGTAGTGAGAGTGGGGACATGGCCTAGTGGTAGTGAGAGTGGGGACATGGCCTAGTGGTAGTGAGGGTGGGGACATGGCCTAGTGGTAGTGAGGGTGGGGACATGGCCTAGTGGTAGTGAGAGTGGTGACATGGCCTAGTGGTAGTGAGAGTGGTGACAGGGCTTATTGGTAGTGAGAGTGGTGACATGGCCTAGTGATAGTGAGGGTGGTGACATGGCCTCGTGGTAGTGAGGGTGGGGACATGGCCTAGTGGTAGTGAGAGTGGTGACATTGCTTATTGGTAGTGAGGGTGGTGACATGGCCTAGTGGTAGTGAGGGTGTGGACATGGCCTAGTGGTAGTGAGGGTGGTGACATGGCCTAGTGGTAGTGAGTGTGGTGACATGGCCTCGTGGTAGTGAGGGTGGGGACATGGCCTAGTGATAGTGAGAGTGGTGACATGGCCTCGTGGTAGTGACGGTGGGGACATGGCCTAGTGGTAGTGAGAGTGGTGACATGGCCTAGTGGTAGTGAGAGTGGTTACATGGCCTAGTGGTAGTGAGGGTGGTGACATGGCCTAGTGGTAGTGAGGGTGGTGACATGGCCTCGTGGTAGTGAGAGTGGGGACATGGCCTAGTGGTAGTGAGGGTGGGGACATGGCCTAGTGGTAGTGAGAGTGGTGACATGGCCTAGTGGTAGTGAGAGTGGGGACATGGCCTAGTGGTAGTGAGGGTGGTGACATGGCCTAGTGGTAGTGAGAGTGGTGACATGGCCTAGTGGTAGTGAGGGTGGTGACATGGCCTAGTGGTAGTGAGGGTGTGGACATGGCCTAGTGGTAGTGATGGTGGTGACATGGCCTAGTGGTAGTGAGGGTGTGGACATGGCCTAGTGGTAGTGAGAGTGGGACATGGCCTAGTGGTAGTGAGGGTGGGGACATGGCCTAGTCGTAGTGAGGGTGTGGACATTGCCTAGTGGTAATGAGGGTGGGGACATGGCCTAGTGGTAGTGAGAGTGGTGACATGGCCTAGTGGTAGTGAGAGTGGGACATGGCGTAGTGGTAGTGAGGGTGGGGACATGGCCTAGTGGTAGTGAGAATGGGGACATGGCCTAGCTGAACTAAGTGGCAGTGATGTCACCACAAAGCTGGTACCACACTAGGTGCACCTTGAGGCCATGTGCTCTTTGGAAAGACAGTTGTTGACCGGAGATCATGGGACACACCCAGCTTCCATGGGTTGACTGAGATGACTGGAAAATGCAGCACTGGTGCTCCCCTACTGCACCAACAAACAACAACAAACAAAGATTCCTCTCTTTATAGCCTCCAGAGACTATTGAGGCAAGTGTTATGAACGAGCAGCACCTATGAAGGCTCACTCACCCACACTTGCACAAACGCTGCATAACCTGATACACGCAGTTGTAGGCTTTTGCGACCAATATTATCCACAATAAACCTTGTTGGGTTAGAGTGCGTCAATATAAATGTGTCGTAAACCCACAACCACCCGACACAGCCAAATAGTAAGTGTCAACTAATAGGCACGTTTTGTTTACGTGACAAAACTTTCTAATAAAAAAAGGCTGCCACGGTGGTGAGATGTTGACTTTCTCGCCTGGTATACATGATATCGTTGGTTCGATCCCGACAGTGATGCTTGTACATTTGGAGTTTACGTATCTTTCTCTCTCCTCGAGATTTTTCTCCGGGCCCTCCCGCTTTTCCCTCCACATTCGTTAGAGTTATCGACTACGGCTACAAGCCACTTCGTTGAGTTATCATTTATGGCCAGGTCACTTGTGAAAAAGAGCTATACAGCCTAAGTGGGCCTTTCCTGGTAAAATAAAAATAGTGAAGTTTTTTATTTTATTTAATTGGCTGTGTCAGGGTTAGTGGTGGGTTATGCGATCTATCCCGGCGGGTAGAAAACCCAGACCTCGCGCAGAAAGGTCACCCATGATGGGAATCGAACCCAGGCCTCTCTCGCAACGAGGGCACACGGACATTCCCGCACCCCCCCAACCTCCAAAACCCCCCAGCCCCCTTACCCCGCCGCCCATTAGCGTTGCTGTTTAAACACCATTAGGCCCGCAAGGTCATCCGCCTCCGCTAAACCCCCCCCCACGCCACCCCCACTGCCTTGTGTGTGACGGCGAGGCGAGCAGAGTTAGGGTCACCCACCCCGCCCCCTCCCCGACCCCACCCTCCCTCTCCCCCCCGGATCGTTTAGTAAATCGGAACGCCATGACATCCTCCCGAGGGGCCCCCAGATCCGATAGACATTGACCCAGAGAGAGCGCTCGCTGGCCCCCCGGGCGATCGCGGCCGAGCGGCGCCTCCGCACGTCCTCTTTAAACCCCCCCCCCCCTCCATCCCCCACCCCCCCCCCCTCTCTCTCCGAGCGTCGCGATTTTAATTATTTCTTTCAGAATTGACGTCCCGCCAGGGAGAGAGAGAGACCGGGGATAGAGAGAGAGAGAGGGAGCGAGAGAGAAATCGGAATCACAGATGTTTGTTAGGCCCGGGAGGGGTCTGATGAGCCCGTGAGGCTCGCTCTTTTGCCGACCCCGCACACGCGTGCCGGACGCGTGTGCGAGGTCGCCAGAAAATTAGGCCCCCGGCCACCACAATGAGACCAATAGAGATGCGTAGAAACCCATAGATATACATAGAGAGCCATGGAGACATATATAGATAGATAGAAACCCATACAGATACATGCAGACCCATAGAGATACATGCAGACCCATAGAGATACATCCATATCCAGAGATACATTGATGCCCAGAGAGATACACACAGACCTGAAGAGATGCATAGAGACACATGGAGATACAGAGAGACCCATAGAGAAAGATAGAAACCCATAGAGATACATAGAGACCCATAGAGATACATAGATACCAGAGATACATAGTCCCAGAGAGATGCACATAGACCTGGAAAGATGCATAGAGACCCATAGAAATGCATAGATACCCAGGGAGATACGTAGACACCCAGAGAGACGCATAGAGACCCATAAAGATACAGAAACCCATAGAGATCCATACAGACCCAAAGAGATGCATAGAGACCCAAAGATACATAGATACATAAACCCAAAGATACAAAGAGATACAGAGTTACCCAAAGATACATAGAGACCTAAAAATGCACATCGGTCCAGTCTCATAGCCACCGTGATGATGATGAGAGAGAGACACGCAAACTCCAAATATACGTTTACGATCGAACCCACGACCTCCTGTATGCCAGACGAAGCAGTCAACATCTTTTAGCCACCGTTGGCGCCCAATTGGGTGAAACCACACAGCAACGTCGTCCGAAGCAGAACACGACGAGACCGCTGCCGAGGCCCCCTCATCGTGGCCAGCAGCAGGACATTGACATCGAGCTCATGAACACAGTGCCATACCCAGATGATAGCATAGTCTATGGGTCCAGTGTTAGTCTATGGGTCCAGTGTGAGTCTATGGGTCCAGTGTGAGTCTATGGGTCCAGTGTTAGTCTATGGGTCCAGTGTTAGTCTATGGGTCCAGCGTTAGTCTATGGGTCCAGTGTTAGTCTGTGGGTCCAGTTTGAGTCTATGGGTCCAGTGTTAGTCTATGGGTCCAGTGTGAGTCTAGGGGTCCAGTGTGAGTCTATGGGTCCAGTGTGAGTCTATGGGTCCAGTGTTAGTCTATGGGTCCAGTGTTAGTCTATGGGTCCAGTGTGAGTCTATGGGTCCAGTGTGAGTCTATGAGTCCAGTGTTAGTCTATGAGTCCAGTGTTAGTCTATGGGTCCAGTGTGAGTCTATGGGTCCAGTGTTAGTCTATGGGTCCAGTGTTAGTCTATGGGTCCAGTGTGAGTCTATGGGTCCAGTGTGAGTCTATGAGTCCGGTGTTAGTCTATGGGTCCAGTGTTAGTCTATGGGTCCAGTGTGAGTCTATGGGTCTAGTGTTAGTCTATGGGTCCAGTGTGAGTCTATGGGTCCAGTGTGAGTCTATGGGTCCAGTGTGAATCTATGGGTCCAGTGTTAGTCTATGGGTCCAGCGTTAGTCTATGGGTCCAGTGTTAGTCTGTGGGTCCAGTATGAGTGTATGGGTCCAGTGTTGGTCTGTGGGTCCAGGTGAGTCTATGGGTCCAGTGTGAGTCTATGGGTTCAGTGTTGGTCTATGGGTCCTGTGTGAGTCTATGGGTCCAGTGTGAGTCTATGGGTCCAGTGTGAGTCTATGGGTCCAGTGTTAGTCTATGGGTCCAGCGTTAGTCTATGGGTCCAGTGTTAGTCTATGGGTCCAGTGTGAGTCTATGGGTCCAGTGTGAGTCTATGGGTCCAGTGTGAGTCTATGGGTCCAGTGTGAGTCTATGGGTCCAGTGTGAGTCTATGAGTCCAGTGTTAGTCTATGGGTCCAGTGTTAGTCTATGGGTCCAGTGTGAGTCTATGGGTCCTGTGTGAGTCTATGGGTCCAGTGTGAGTCTATGGGTCCAGTGTGAGTCTATGGGTCCAGTGTTAGTCTATGGGTCCAGCGTTAGTCTATGGGTCCAGTGTTAGTCTATGGGTCCAGTGTGAGTCTATGGGTCCAGTGTGAGTCTATGAGTCCAGTGTTAGTCTATGGGTCCAGTGTTAGTCTATGGGTCCAGTGTGAGTCTATGGGTCCAGTGTGAGTCTATGAGTCCAGTGTTAGTCTATGGGTCCAGTGTTAGTCTATGGGTCCAGTGTGAGTCTATGGGTCCAGTGTGAGTCTATGGGTCCAGTGTTGGTCTGTGCGTCCAGGTGAGTCTATGGCTCCAGTGTGAGACTATGAGTCCAGTGTTAGTCTATGGGTCCAGTGTTAGTCTATGGGTCCAGTGTTAGTCTATGGGTCCAGTGTGAGTCTATGGGTCCAGTGTGAGTCTATGGGTCCAGTGTTGGTCTATGGGTCCTATGTTGGTCTGTGGGTCCAGGTGAGTCTATGGCTCCAGTGTGAGTCTATGGGTCCAGTGTTGGTCTATGGGTCCAATGTTGGTCTATGGGTCCAGTGTTAGTCTATGGGTCCAGTGTGAGTCTATGGGTCCAGTGTTGGTCTATGGGTCCTGTGTTGGTCTATGGATCCAGTGTGAGTCTATGGGTCCAGTGTTGGTCTATGGGTCCAGTGTGAGTCTATGGTTCCAGTGTGAGTCTATGGGTCCAGTGTTATTATATCGGTCCAGTGTTAGTTTATGGGTCCTGTGTTAGTCTATGGGTCCTGTGTGAGTCTATGGGTTCAGTGTTGGCCTATGGGTCCAGTGTTGGTCTATGGGTCCTGTGTTGGTCTATGGATCCAGTGTTAGTCTATGGGTCCAGTGTGAGTTTATGGGTCCAGTGTGAGTCTAGGGGTCCAGTGTTAGTCTATGGGTCCAGTGTGAGTCTATGGGTCCAGTGTGAGTCTATGGGTCCAGTGTTAGTCTATGGGTCCAGTGTGAGTCTATGGGTTCAGTGTTAGTCTATGGGTCCAGCGTTAGTCTATGGGTCCGGTGTTAGTCTATGGGTCCAGTGTTAGTCTATGGGTCCAGTGTTAGTCTATGGGTCCAGTGTGAGTCTATGGGTCCAGTGTGAGTCTATGGGTCCAGTGTGAGTCTATGGGTCCAGTGTGAGTCTATGGGTCCAGTGTGAGTCTATGGGTCCAGTGTTAGTCTATGGGTCCAGCGTTAGTCTATGGGTCCAGTGTTAGTCTATGGGTCCAGTGTGAGTCTATGGGTCCAGTGTGAGTCTATGAGTCCAGTGTTAGTCTATGGGTCCAGTGTTAGTCTATGGGTCCAGTGTGAGTCTATGGGTCCAGTGTGAGTCTATGGGTCCAGTGTGAGTCTATGGGTCCAGTGTTGGTCTGTGGGTCCAGGTGAGTCTATGGGTCCAGTGTGAGTCTATGGGTCCAGTGTTGGTCTATGGGTCCAATGTTGGTCTATGGGTCCAGTGTTAGTCTATGGGTCCAGTGTGAGTCTATGGGTCCAGTGTTGGTCTATGGGTCCTGTGTTGGTCTATGGATCCAGTGTTAGTCTATGGGTCCAGTGTGAGTCTATGGGTCCAGTGTGAGTCTATGGGTCCAGTGTGAGTCTATGGGTCCAGTGTTAGTCTATGGGTCCAGCGTTAGTCTATGGGTCCAGTGTTAGTCTATGGGTCCAGTGTTAGTCTATGGGTCCAGTGTTAGTCTATGGGTCCAGTGTTAGTCTATGGGTCCAGTGTGAGTCTATGGGTCCAGTGTGAGTCTATGGGTCCAGTGTTGGTCTGTGGGTCCAGGTGAGTCTATGGCTCCAGTGTGAGTCTATGAGTCCAGTGTTAGTCTATGGGTCCAGTGTTAGTCTATGGGTCCGGTGTTAGTCTATGGGTCCAGTGTGAGTCTATGGGTCCAGTGTGAGTCTATGGGTCCAGTGTTGGTCTATGGGTCCAATGTTGGTCTGTGGGTCCAGGTGAGTCTATGGCTCCAGTGTGAGTCTATGGGTCCAGTGTTGGTCTATGGGTCCAATGTTGGTCTATGGGTCCAATGTTAGTCTATGGTTCCAGTGTGAGTCTATGGGTCCAGTGTTGGTCTATGGGTCCTGTGTTAGTCTATGGATCCAGTGTTAGTCTATGGGTCCAGTGTGAGTCTATGGGTCCAGTGTGAGTCTATGGGTCCAGTGTTGGTCTATGGGTCCAGTGTGAGTCTATGGTTCCAGTGTGAGTCTATGGGTCCAGTGTTATTATATCGGTCCAGTGTTAGTTTATTGGTCCTGTGTTAGTCTATGGGTCCTGTGTGAGTCTATGGGTTCAGTGTTGGCCTATGGGTCCAGTGTTGGTCTATGGGTCCTGTGTTGGTCTATGGATCCAGTGTTAGTCTATGGGTCCAGTGTGAGTTTATGGGTCCAGTGTGAGTCTAGGGGTCCAGTGTTAGTCTATGGGTCCAGTGTGAGTCTATGGGTCCAGTGTGAGTCTATGGGTTCAGTGTTAGTCTATGGGTCCAGCGGTAGTCTATGGGTCCAGTGTTAGTCTATGGGTCCAGTGTTAGTCTATGGGTCCAGTGTTAGTCTATGGGTCCAGTGTGAGTCTATGGGTCCAGTGTGAGTCTATGGGTCGAGTGTGAGTCTATGGGTCCAGTGTGAGTCTATGGGTCCAGTGTTAGTCTATGGGTCCAGCGTTAGTCTATGGGTCCAGCGTTAGTCTATGGGTCCAGTGTGAGTCTATTGGTCCAGTGTGAGTCTATGAGTCCAGTGTTAGTCTATGGGTCCAGTGTGAGTCTATGGGTCCAGTGTGAGTCTATGGGTCCAGTGTGAGTCTATGGGTCCAGTGTGAGTCTATGGGTCCAGTGTTGGTCTGTGGGTCCAGGTGAGTCTATGGGTCCAGTGTGAGTCTATGGGTCCAGTGTTGGTCTATGGGTCCAATGTTGGTCTATGGGTCCAGTGTTAGTCTATGGGTCCAGTGTGAGTCTATGGGTCCAGTGTTGGTCTATGGGTCCTGTGTTGGTCTATGGATCCAGTGTTAGTCTATGGGTCCAGTGTGAGTCTATGGGTCCAGTGTGAGTCTATGGGTCCAGTGTGAGTCTATGGGTCCAGTGTTAGTCTATGGGTCCAGCGTTAGTCTATGGGTCCAGTGTTAGTCTATGGGTCCAGTGTTAGTCTATGGGTCCAGCGTTAGTCTATGGGTCCAGTGTTAGTCTATGGGTCCAGTGTGAGTCTATGGGTCCAGTGTGAGTCTATGGGTCCAGTGTGAGTCTATGGGTCCAGTGTGAGTCTATGGGTCCAGTGTGAGTCTATGGGTCCAGTGTGAGTCTATGGGTCCAGTGTGAGTCTATGGGTCCAGTGTTGGTCTATGGGTCCAATGTTGGTCTATGGGTCCAGTGTTAGTCTATGGGTCCAGTGTGAGTCTATGGGTCCAGTGTTGGTCTATGGGTCCTGTGTTGGTCTATGGGTCCAGTGTGAGTCTATGGGTCCAGTGTGAGTCTATGGGTCCAGTGTTGGTCTATGGGTCCAGTGTGAGTCTATGTTTCCAGTGTGAGTCTATGGGTCCAGTGTTATTATATCGGTCCAGTGTGAGTCTATGGGTCCTGTGTTAGTTTATGGGTCCTGTGTGAGTCTATGGGTTCAGTGTTGGCCTATGGGTCCAGTGTTGGTCTATGGGTCCTGTGTTGGTCTATGGATCCAGTGTGAGTCTATGGGTCCAGTGTTGGTCTGTGGGTCCAATGTTGGTCTGTGGGTCCAGGTGAGTCTATGGTTCCAGTGTGAGTCTATGGGTCCAGTGTTATTATATCGGTCCAGTGTTAGTCTATGGGTCCTGTGTTAGTCTATGGGTCCTGTGTGAGTCTATGGGTTCAGTGTTGGCCTATGGGTCCAGTGTTGGTCTATGGGTCCTGTGTTGGTCTATGGATCCAGTGTTAGTCTATGGGTCCAGTGTGAGTTTATGGGTCCAGTGTGAGTCTAGGGGTCCAGTGTTAGTCTATGGGTCCAGTGTGAGTCTATGGGTCCAGTGTGAGTCTATGGGTCCAGTGTTAGTCTATGGGTCCAGTGTGAGTCTATGGGTCGAGTGTGAGTCTATGGGTCCAGTGTGAGTCTATGGGTCCAGTGTGAGTCTATGAGTCCAGTGTTAGTCTATGGGTCCAGTGTTAGTCTATGGGTCCAGTGTGAGTCTATGGGTCCAGTGTGAGTCTATGAGTCCAGTGTTAGTCTATGGGTCCAGTGTTAGTCTATGGGTCCAGTGTGAGTCTATGGGTCCAGTGTGAGTCTATGGGTCCAGTGTTGGTCTGTCGGTCCAGGTGAGTCTATGGGTCCAGTGTGAGTCTATGGGTCCAGTGTTGGTCTATGGGTCCAATGTTGGTCTATGGGTCCAGTGTTAGTCTATGGGTCCAGTGTGAGTCTATGGGTCCAGTGTTGGTCTATGGGTCCTGTGTTGGTCTATGGATCCAGTGTTAGTCTATGGGTCCAGTGTGAGTCTATGGGTCCAGTGTGAGTCTATGGGTCCAGTGTGAGTCTATGGGTTCAGTGTTAGTCTATGGGTCCAGCGTTAGTCTATGGGTCCAGTGTTAGTCTATGGGTCCAGTGTTAGTCTATGGGTCCAGCGTTAGTCTATGGGTCCAGTGTTAGTCTATGGGTCCAGTGTGAGTCTATGGGTCCAGTGTGAGTCTATGGGTCCAGTGTGAGTCTATGGGTCCAGTGTGAGTCTATGGGTCCAGTGTGAGTCTATGGGTCCAGTGTGAGTCTATGGGTCCAGTGTTGGTCTATGGGTCCAATTTTGGTCTATGGGTCCAGTGTTAGTCTATGGGTCCAGTGTGAGTCTATGGGTCCAGTGTTGGTCTATGGGTCCTGTGTTTGTCTATGGATCCAGTGTTAGTCTATGGGTCCAGTGTGAGTCTATGGATCCAGTGTGAGTCTATGGGTCCAGTGTTGGTCTATGGGTCCAGTGTGAGTCTATGTTTCCAGTGTGAGTCTATGGGTCCAGTGTTATTATATCGGTCCAGTGTTAGTCTATGGGTCCTGTGTTAGTTTATGGGTCCTGTGTGAGTCTATGGGTTCAGTGTTGGCCTATGGGTCCAGTGTTTGTCTATGGGTCCTGTGTTGGTCTATGGATCCAGTGTTAGTCTATGGGTCCAGTGTGAGTCTATGGGTCCAGTGTGAGTTTATGGGTCCAGTGTGAGTCTAGGGGTCCAGTGTGAGTCTATGGGTCCAGTGTGAGTCTATGGATCCAGTGTGAGTCTATGGGTCCAGTGTTAGTCTATGGGTCCAGCGTTAGTCTATATGTCCAGTGTTAGTCTATGGGTCCAGTGTGAGTCTATGGGCCCAGTGTGAGTCTATGGGTCCAGAGTTAGTCTATGGGTCCAGCGTTAGTCTATGGGTCCAGTGTTAGTCTATGGGTCCAGTGTGAGTCTATGGGTCCAGTGTGAGTCTATGGGTCCAGTGTGATTCTATGGGTCCAATGTTAGTCTATGGGTCCAGTGTTAGTCTATGGGGTCAGTGTTGGTCTATGGGGTCAGTGTTGGTCTATGGGTCCAGTGTGAGTCTATAGGTCCAGTGTTGGTCTGTGGGTCCAGTGTTAGTCTATGGGTCCAGTGTGATTCTATGGGTCCAGTGTTGGTCTGTGGGTCCAGTGTTAGTCTATGGGTCCTGTGCGAGTCTATGGGGTCAGTGTTGGTCTATGGGTCCAGTGTGAGTCTATGAGTCCAGTGTGAGTCTATGGATCCAGTGTGATTCTATGGGTCCAGTGTTGGTCTGTGGGTCCAGCGTGAGTCTATGGATCCAGTGTTAGTTTATGGGTCCAGTGTTACTCTATGGGTCCAGTGTTGGTCTGTGTGTCCAGTGTTAGTCTATGGGTCCAGTGCGAGTCTATGGGGTCAGTGTTAGTCTATGGGTCATTGTTAGTCTATGGCACGACACTCTCCCTCTCTCTCTGAAGCCCTATCGTCGTGGCAGTATCAGTAACAGCAGTAGCAGCAGCAGCAACAGCAGCAACAGCAGCAGCAGTATCAGCAGCAGCAACAGCAGCAGCAGCAACAGCAGCGCGACCTCTACAGGGTCGCGTCGCGGGAGGGGGGTCACTTTGGGGGGTCACTTTGGGGGGGGTCACTCTGGCGGCGTCCGTCTTTTTTTGCGAGCGTCGACGACGTTTTGGCGTTTCTGAAATGGGAGATCGTCATCGTTGTTGTTGTTGCGCTGTTTGTGGGCAATTTTGGATGCCACCGGCTGCTCTATCGACCATAAGATCGGCCCTCGCGTGGCGCGAGGTCACTCCAAGGGCACGCAGGCAGTGACCTCCCTACGGAGTGGAATGATTTGTTTCGGTAGTTTTTTTTCGCTCCCCAGAAATGGGACGGCCACTCCGTTCCCACTTGGTTTTATTCGTCGCACAGAGAGACAGTCAGAGAATTTCTTCATGCAGGTGGCGGTGGTGGTGGTAGTGGTGGTGGTGGTAGTGGTGGTAGTGGTAGTGATGGTGGTAGTGGTGGCGGTGGTAGTGGTGGCGGCAGTGGCGGTGGTGGTAGTGGTGATAGTGGCGGTGGTAGTGATAGTGGTGATCGCGGTTGTGGTGGTGGTGGTAGTGGTGGTGGCGGTGATGGTGTTACTAGTGGTGGCGGTAGTAGTGGTGGCGGTAGTGGTGGCGGTAGTGGTGGCGGCAGTCGTGGTGGTAGCGGTGGCGGCAGTCGTGGTGGCTGTGGTAGTCGTAGTGGTGGTGGTAGTGGTGGCGGCAGTGGTGGTGGTAGTAGCGGTGGTGGTGGCCAATGCTGTCGCAAGTGGCCACCTGTATGTCCAGCTTTGCGAAGGCAGCAGCAGCAGCGAGAGGGGTTGGTGGATCACCGCTTGCGCACACACACACACACACAGATGTTGTTGTGAAACTCCTTCCCGCCCCGCGAGCATCGAGGAGGTGGCCGCGTAGGCAGCTTGGCAGTGCCGGCAGAAGGCGGTGCAGGGGATCGTTGCCCCCGCTCGCCCCCCACATCACCACCACCTCCTCGTTCCAGTTTCCTAGGGCTGAACGATCAATCGATTTCAAATCGAATTCGCACTTTGAGACAATGCCGTTAGCAAATCGCAAAAAGGCTGCGATTTTTTTGCGATTTGAAAAGTCCTATTACTTTCTCATTGGAATCGTTTTTTATTATTATAACTTTATTTATTTCGCTTAACAATTGTTCTATGTTTTATTGTTATATTTCAATTGAAACATTTTGATTGATACATGTTGGAAGCAATTCACGTTCTCATCCTTGCATTAGAATATCTAGAGCAGTTCATTTCTTGATGGGCTCATGTAGTAATGCTCCATCACGTGTTTTAAATCGATTACACACTGAATATTGAACTGAAGCTTGACTTTTAAAAAAAATTATCGCTAATTGCAATCGCAATATCTGTCAGAAAAATCGCAATCAGATGGTTTCCCCAAATCGCTCAGCACTATGTCCTACCACCCGTAATAAAGACTCTCGTCATCGATTGGCCGAGTTTTATCTCCGAAGATGGAATCGCCGTTGCGCGTGTTGCGGATTGCGTCACGCGAGATGCAGTTCGCACGAACGGCGCCGCTTTGTCCCAAAAAAAACCTTTATCACTATTATTATACTGATAGTTGTCGTTTGATAATAAAGGTTTTTGGGTTAGACCGCGTCAATATAAATGTGTCGTGACCCTCCACCACCCGACACGGCCAGTAACATCTGTCTCGTAAACAACGCGCCAATTAGTTACTAGTTTAGTGTATAGTGCAGTGTATGGCAGTGCAGTGTATAGTGTAGTTTATAGCGCAGTGTATAGTGTAGTGTATAGTGCAGTGTATAGCAGTGTAATGTATAGCAGTGTAGTGTATGGTGTAGTTTACTACTCCAGCCCACTGGTGTTGGAGAGTTAATCCACAATATTTACAATTTGACTACCTTGACATTTCGCTGTTAATTACATCCGGCATCATCATCGGGCGATTTGCCAGAATATCCTTACCTAGTGGATTGACTCTCCAACACAGCGGTGGGCTGGAGTAGTAAACTACACTATACACTGCACTATACTCTACACTATACACTACACTGCTATACACTGCACTATACACTATACTGGTAACTAATTGGCGCGCGTTGTTTACGTGACAAACCTTACTGGCTGTGTCGGGTGGTGGAGGGTTACGACACATTTATACTCCACGTGATCTAACCTGAAAATTCCATCATTGTGAATAATATTGGTCCGCGAAAGCCTACGACGTGTTAAACTTGAGTTTTATTTCATTTGTGACACTGATGATGATCACGTCTAGCCAGTTGCCCCGCGAGTTTCCACGGGAGATCCCTGCTGCTGCCTGGGCCATAGCGCCAGCAGCTTCAGTAGTAACAGCAGCAGCTTCAGCAGCAGCAGCAGCAGCTTCAGTAACAGCAGCAGCAGCTTTAGCAGCAGCAGCTTCAGTAGTAGTAGTAACAGCAGCAGCTTTAGCAGCAGCAGCTTCAGTATCAGCAGCAGCTTCAGCAGCAGCAGCTTCAGCAGCAGCAGCTTTAACAGCAGCAGCTTTAACAGCAGCAGCAGTTTCAGTAGCAGCAGCTTCAGTAGCAGCAGCAGCTTCAGCAGCAGCTTCAGCAGCAAAAACAAGGAGAAAAAAAACATTGATATAGCAGACAACGAGTATAAGCAGGGCCCTTGAAGAATATTACACGACTTTCCTACCCCCTGCACCTCCAATTAGCACGATTTTGTGCTACGTACAGTGCAAAAGAAGTTAAACATACATACTGCCCATAGACTCAACGCCGCCCATAGACTCAGCGCCGCCCATAGATTCAGCGCCGCCCATAGACTCAACACTACACCTCCGATTAGCACGGTTGGCTACATACGATGCGAGAGGTACGTGCAAGCGAGGAAATTAACGGCCAATAGATGAAGGGCAGCACGCCAGGTGGTGCGAACGTGAACGGGAGAGCAAGGGGTGCCGGAAAAAAGAACACAAACTATTGAAAAGAGGTTGAGGTGCAAGTAAGTGGCGTCTTTTGATCTCACTGGGGACGTAAAAATGGGAAATGGAAGGGAGAGTGGGAAACCAAGGTGGAGATGAGCGGCAAAAGTTGGGGCGGGCCGGGGCGAAACGCAGTCCTCACACCCCGATTGGCCGGGCTACGTTACCGTGCGAAATAAGTTCGGCCGCACGTGCCTCAACCGTGGGGGTCACCCGGAATCGTGGAAGGGGGTGCGGAGGAGGAGGCCCCCCCCCCCCCAACCAACTCGCAAGTGGGGTTCCTGGTGGCTCCGTGGGCAGGTTGCACGTGACACGAGTACGCACGTCGGTCTGAGTTGGGCGTCGTCGGAAACCGCGGATAACATCTTTACAAAGGACGAGGCGCGGTGTTGCCTACCTAGTTAGTAACCTACGAGGTGTGAGCGATTAGTTTGATCTGCCATCTAATGACTTTGTACATGTACACAGACAAACACACTTATACGTAAATACGACTGCCAACAACATTTTTTACGTAAATGCATGTGTGTAGGAAAAAAAAAAGTTGCGTTTCTTGTGCCCAAATGCCACTGTGAATCCAATTTTACTTTAACCGCCAAGCACAGTGTGAAAGAACGTGTAAATATATATTTTATTACCTCGTCTTAAATTTCTTATTGATATTTACCCGCTGCAATTTGTGCACCGTTCGATGGTGGCCTTAGGGAGCAAGGTCAGGGCAGGCCAGAACAGGTTAGGGCAGGCCAGGGCAAGCCAGGGCAAGCCAGGGCAGGCCAGGACAGGCCAAGGCAGGCCAAGGCAGGCCAGGGCAGGCCAGGGCAAGCCAGGGCAGGCCAGGGCAGGCCAGGGCAGGCCAAGGCAGGTCAGGGCACGTCACCGGGAGTTGCCCGCGGCCGATACGGTCGTGAGAAAAATAACAGAGCGGCAGCCACGGAACGGATCGCGTCCAAGAGACAGCACGACCGTCAAGGAGCCGGAGCCGGGGTTTTTGCCGGGGGCGGATTCTTCGCGTCACATAGATGTTGGGGAGGCCTCCATCCAGCGGTGGATTGAACGCGGCTGACGTCGACGGCTGACGACGATGGATATTCGTGTTATTATTGTTGTTGTTCTTGTTGTTGTGGATCGACTACCACACGTGAGTTCTGGTCTCCGCCTCACGTTTCCATGTGTAACGGACGTTGCGATAACGTCGGCGGTCAGAACCGAGAACTCAATTGGAGGAGACTTCAAATCGAAGTTGAACCGCCGAACCCCAAACCAAACCCAGGGTTCGATTCCCGGCCACGGCTGACATCAGTGGCGAGCGGTAACCGAACTGGTGACGTGATGCGCCCCCTAAACCTCCAACTCTACCTCCCCCCCCCCCCCACCGGCACAGAATTGGTTGGGGGGGGGGCGTTCATCCAGCAGTGGATTGATAAGGGTCCCAATGAACTGTTGTGTAGTGCAAGTAAATCGCATCAATGTGATCCATTTCTAGATAGCCCACAACACTAGAACAACCCGCGGGTGTTGCTGGGAACTTTTAAAGCATCAAGGGGCCTCTCCGCGTCGCCCTCCAAAAAAAATATATTCAAAATTCCACAGTTTGATTTTACCGGCTCGTTCACTCGCATCTTTTAACCGTACACAGCGGCGGGTTGTTGTTATTATTTTGGCATGTCGCTGGCAAGCTTTACCGATCATTAGCGAGTCGCGTCAAGCTGATTGGTCTTCCGTTGATCCCGTTTGCGATCCCGTGACATCCGCACGCGGGAGCGGCGGCGCTGCGGATAGCGCGCGCTGCCTTGCGGACACCGGTGAACCCGAGTTCTATTCCCAGCCCTCGGCTGACAGCAACAGTATCCAGTCCTGTGTATTACCTCCCCACCCTCCCACGCCCCCGCCACACTCCCCTCCACATCCACCCCCCACGCCGCTCCCCACCTACTCCCCACCGTCAGCAACCCGCACTGACACAGCCTGGTGAAGTATGGTCAAACAACCCCATTAAACTGATCCGGTGTGTGGGGGGGGGTGGGGCCCGGGAGGTCCTCGTCCAGCAGCGGACTGACAAAGAGGGTTGTCACTCGCTCATTGTATTTGTACACTCGCACGATTGTTGGTTTTGTTGATTTGAGAAACCTACCGCCCCCCCCCCCCCCACCCATCGGTGCAACTGCCGCCACTGCCACCGCCGCCCCCGGGAGATGTAATGGAAGCAGCGACCTCCACAGGCACAGCCCCAGCACTCCGGCCGTCATGACGCCGGGGGCGGCCTTTGCAATGCCGCGGCCGTTACAACAGGGCGACCGTTTAGACGCCGGAGCCGTTGCAACGGGGCGGCTGTTACAATGCCGCAGCCGTGACAATGGGGCGGCCGTTATGATGCCGCGGCCGTTACGATGCCGCGGCTGTTACAATGCCTCAACCGTTACAACGGGGCGGCTGTTACAATGCCTCAACCGTTTCAACGGGGCGGCTGTTACAATGCCTCAACCGTTTCAACGGGGCGGCTGTTACAATGCCTCAACCGTTTCAACGGGGCGGCCGTTTCGACGCCGTGGCAGTTACAACGGGGCGGCTGTTACAATGCCGCGGCCGTTACAACAGGGCGGCCGTTACGACGCTGTGGCCCTTACAACGGGGCGGCCGTTACAATGCAATAGTGGTGGCGGCGGAGGTTTCGGTGGCGGCCGTCCCGTTTATTAACCCAGCGACGCCGTCGCCGTCGTTCGATATTCCTGCACAGTGATCATTCTATGCATGTAACCTCCAACAGTTCCGTTGAGTTTTAACTTTTTTATGTTTCCTTTGTTTTTCTTTGCCCCCCACCCCCTTACCATGCAACCCACATCTTTTCCCTCCACCTCCTCCCCAACCCCGCACACTCTCCTGCACTCAACATCGCCCCCCCCCCACCCTCCCAAAAACAACATCCCAACCCACCCACACCTTCTCCCTACCTCCTCTTCCCCCCCCCCCTCTTTTGTTTTTTTTACACAGTGCGGGAAAAACGGTGAAAACTTCGACAAGTATTTTACACGCGCGCCGCCCGTGCTGACTCCGCCGGACCAATACGTAATCGCTAACATCGACCAGAGCGACTTTGACGGATTTTCCTGCGTCAATCTCAATTACTTGATCTATCCGCCGGTTCAGCAGCAGCTGATGCACACGATGCTCCAGCCGACCGAGGTGTGAAGCTTCCCCGCGTACACCCCCCCCCCCCATATCCCCGCTACGTTTGTCTCCAAGGTAGTGGGGGGGGGGGGGTGCCCAGGGACCTGTGAAATTTGGGCAGCCCCCCCCCCCCTTGCTCCTCTCTGTCTCTCTCTCTGTCTCGTTGTGGGTTTTTTTTTACTTACATGTGGCAAACGGCTTAAGGGACGATTCTTGCTGTCGCCAGTTGACGCGTCATCATCGTCGTCATTGTTGCTTATTGTTGTTGCTCGTTTGTAAGTCGCCGGCGAAACGTCACGGCTACTCGAAGTGTCAACGTCGTTGTGGGTGATGATTTTCTTTTTTTTTTTACTCCCCAACACGCGACCGCCCAGTGCCGAACCGGTAACTTTTAATTGCCGCGCTCTGGTTGACGTGACGACGAACACCCTTCTTCACCGATTGGCCGTGTCGGGTGGCGGCGGCGGGCTTAACGACGCGTTTGCACTCGCCCAGCTTAAGGGGGAGGAGTGACTGTGCGCAACGCGTTAGCGGCGGCAACGGCGGCGGTGGTGACCGCCGCCAAAACGGCTCAGACTGAGAATGCTGCCGCTGTTGGCGACGATGATTTGAGCGCGCTTTGGTGCATCCGCGTCAGCTGTCGTGGCGCAGTGGGGCGAACGTCGCGAAGGATAGGCGCCGGCGACGCTGACGCTACTGCTGCTGCGCGCGGCATATGATCTTGACCATCGCGATGGCAATTGAATACAATGATAATAATAATAATGAGAAGAAACATTTTGTGGGCGAAATCGCATCAACACGGCATAGTGCGGCGCGCAGGCCCGGAGCAATTTCGTTCTCAATGAAGCGCGCAGGCGACGGCGCAGACTCCCATCCGTGATCTAGACAATGACGCCGTACGCTTGCGCGCCCATCACGCGGCCACGGCGCTCTCTCTCTCTCCGGGCGCGCGCCGCCCCGCATGCGTTTGACCGGCTCAAACGGCGTCAGCAACAACAGCGACAGCAGCGGCAACAACAACGAGCAAAGGCAGCAACACAGCCGCACGTTCAGCTCTCCCGAGTCGGTGGTCCAGACAAGGCCGAGAGGGCGTAGCTCGTGCGGCGGTGGGCACGTGGCACGCAGACAAGGGCATGGGGCGGACGGACGGACGGACGGGGGGAGAGCCGTGCCTTCCTGATGCCGTCCGTGACCAGCAGCAGCAGCAGGGGCACCATTTGCGAGTCGCTCAATCTTATCGGTGCGAATGATCGACGCTCGTTTGTCTTGTAACTTAACCGGTGCCAGCTTGGCACGAATCACAGTGCCCACGTGCAGTCCCCATGGGACACTCTTGTTGACCCGGCCGTTTTTTTTTTTTAAATTCGCGAAATGTTGAATTATTCCCCCGTGGCGGCAAAAACAAGCCGGCCGGCCAGCCAGTTGAGATCGAAAAAGCTCGCCTGGCTTGCCTGGCTCAGGTGGCTTGGCTGGCTCGCCTGGCTTGGCTGGCTCGCAAGCGTTTAATAATTTACCCGTTACGTTTTTAATAATACATGTAAACGGGGTGACCGGGTCGGAGCGTATGGGACGAGACGGCCCACGCCCTCCGACGCCCCCAACGCCCATCAAATGCGACTCTGGGACGATTATAATAATAAATAAATGAAATTCTAATGATGACAACAATAATTTAGTGGGATTTGGTGTTGGCAAAATAAAAAAAAAATAGTAGAAGCATCTTTAAATCGAGACCCGTTTTTCTTCTCCATCGGCGTCGACGCCATCGATATATTCGTTTCGTTCCCTTCGTCCGTGGGCTGCCGCTGCTGCTGGATGCTCTGTCACGTGATGCCCTATCGATGACGATGATGACGACGACGACGATGATGACGTTGATGATGACGATGATGTTAGTGGCAACGATTGTCTTAATTATGGTAACAACCGGCGTTTGCCATATGTGTAAGAAAAAAATAACAACGGGGAAAACTAAAATCCAGTGTCACTATGGGAGTGGTTTTTTGATTTTTTTTTACATGTGCATTACTGTGTGGGGAGGTTTGAAGGTATTGTCATAAACATAATTATATATTAAAACACACACACACAAAACATGTGAACAGTATATATATAGCTGTACGTACATGTGTACTTTACATAAAACAAATAATGAACTACGTTTACAATGGGTAGGTTGGGGAGACTTTTAACGTTTCACAATCTCTAATGAGGTAACTATCGTGCTTTTGTGGCTTGTTTGATTGGTACTTTTCCTGGCAAACGCCAAGCAACGCGTGGGGGGGGGGGGATTTTGCGCTAAAGTTTTTGTAAGACAAAACACAAAAAACACCAACATCTGCCATAACGCCGTTTGTTCCCCATTTTTTCCCCACTCGGACAGAAATCGGCCCCCTTTTCTCTCGGTTCTTGGTTTTTCTCTCTCGCTCTCTCTAAGCTAAGATTCGTGTGTGTTTGGTTTGGGTTGGGCGGTTTGGTTTTTTGTAAGTTTGTGGAACGTGTTCAAATCAATGCGGATCTCCGGTTTATTTTCTTTTTTAAAGTTCGTGGAATCGTGTTTTCATCAAATTGGATCTCTGGGTTTTTTTAACGTTTGTGGAACGTGTTCGAATCAAATCGGATCTCCGCAAAGCTACTAAATCGGATCTGGAGCTGACGTTAAAAAAGAAAAGTCCTCCAACCGGAGGATTACTCCAGATTAAAAATGTGAATCAAAGAAACAACAAAAACCGTGTTAAGTATTGATGCTCGCTTTGATGCGGTCCCTTCCCATGTGTACTCGAGGCGTGCCCGTTGTGCAGTGTCGTTCCGCTCCGTGTCCGACGTTTTGCCGCACGTGCCGGGGTCCTTTGTCAGGAACCGAGTCGAGCAAACCTTGACGTCTTCTCTGCCCCCCGATTGTAAAGCGTCACCCGCTGCTGCTGCTGCTGCTGCTTCTGCTGCTGCTGCTGCTAGCTGCTGCTAGCTGCTGCTGCTGCTGCTGGCATTACCAGTTCCTAAACGCGCACAGCGGCCATCGGCCAATATTTGGAGGCATTTCTTTTTTATGTAGCTAAGGAGAAACGCTCCCCGGCACGCGGCACGAAACGTCGGACGTCGTGCCGAACCAACGCGCATCGCCGAGAGAGAAAAAAAAAACGTGGGGGGGGAGAGCCACACGGCAGCAATGGAAACGACCGTGGCGTAACTCCCGTGCTACGCAGTACAATTATTGTCGATTCGTTTTCGTTTGTAAACCCGCATGTGCTCCGGCGAGTGTTAAGTCGAAAAAACAACAAATGTAACTTGATGATGTGGTTTTTTTTTTGCTTGTGCTGGCAAGACTCGCTGCTGTCGGCACGCAGGAGTCTTAAAGGCGTGTTCTGCCATCGGACTTTTTATTCGAAAGTGCTAAAATCTTCGGTGGGTTTTTGTTGTTGTGAGGTGTTTAAATTCAATTTACCTCGACGGGTTGAACGCCACTGGCAATGTCCTACTGAGCCCTAAACGCCGCTCTGCCAATTTTTCTTCAGGTGGTTTTCGTCAGACCAAAATGGGATTCCCTCCCCCAAACCCCCACCCCCTGAGTGAATGTTGTTTTCCCTTCAAAATACCCAACACAAAACCCTACAGGACTCGTGATTCAAATGTCTTACGCAGACAGCAAACAAACAAGAACTAAAATTTTTCAGTCTAAATTTTCTTGGGTTACCGTTTACCCTGGGAAATGTGTTTTCATGCCATGTTACCACGAGTTTTATTCTTTTGTTATCATTTTTTACATCGATGTTATTACTTTCTCTTTCCCACCCCCACCCCCCCCCCCACCCCAATTGTTCAACACGACTTTTCGAAATGTATTTTCCCCAAATTTTGTGAATAACTCCCCTCTCGGCAGAACCCCAAACAACCCAAATGACCGCCGACCCCATCCGTCACCCCAGGCCGGTGTGCACTGCGTCCTGGCTAGAGGACGGTGGGCTGCCCACTTGAGAGCGGAAGGGGTATAGGGAGGGAGGGGGGGGGGTCCCCTTTAGTTGTAGACTTCCGCGAGGCATCAACGACCCCCCTGCCCCCCCCCCCCAGCCCCGGGTTGATAACGTGAGATGAGATGACGTGCACGCGCTTTGAGGGGGTGGCCCCCCTTGGATTTGCCGAGGCATTTCAAGTGCCATACATGAATAGCGGAATGCGCAAATCCCCCAATCGTGTGAAAGTGGACCGTTGCAAAAGCAAAAAAACAAACAAAAATCCTCTTTGGGCATACCTTGGGGAATGAAGGTGCGTTGAGCTTTTTTTGTGTCTTTGTTAACTAACAAAAAAAACTATATAAAACAACAACAACAAAGGTGTTATTTTGTCATAGAGGCTTCTTAAGAGACGGGTAAATAACCAGCGCCGGTACCTCGCCCCAATCGGCGTTCATAATGATTTACCAGCAGACTAGTTCCTCCAGTGTCGTGTCATCCAACGCACGCTTGCAAAGTATTTCTTCAGACCGTCGAGTCAGCCCCTCGTCTATGAAGCGTAAGTAAAGACTGCGTATGCGCAGCGCGTGGATACTGGGATACGAATAATAATCGTGGTGATATGGTTCGTCGCAGAAATGACTGCCGTAGGACAGGGGGGTGGGGTGGAGGTGTGTGAGAAATTAATAAGTGAGAGGAAGACTCGTCGAGTTGGTAGAAATCACGGAGAAGATGAGAGAGAAAGTCTCTGGGTGTGGTTCGGTCGTGTGGAGAGACGACAGGACAACGATGTGGGTCAGAAAGTGGCGAGTGATGCTCGTGGAAGGAGAGAGATGAAGAGGAAGAAGGCAGAAGAAGAGGAGGTGGTGGGGAGGGCGATGCGTTGCGATCGGACCGCGGTCGCCCGAGAAGAGAGATGGAGCAGGACAGGGCAGCGTGGGTAAAGTTTTTGATTTAAAGCTTTCGTGACTGCAGTAATTCATGTTCTTAGCTCTTTCGGTAAAGTCACGTTGAAGGGAAACAATTAAATAATAAAATATATATGAAACAAAAAAAATTCTCACGACGTTTCGACCATAACACAAACGGTCATCATCAGTTGTGAAAACCAACGGCAAGAAACATTTGAAAGAAGTGGCGGTTTGCATTGATTTATTTAGTTTTAAACGGTGCATTTATTTATTTAAAAAATAAACGTTAGCACCACGGGCAGCGATTTGGCAGTTTGTTTAGAAGGACGAGTCCATCTATGTTCTGACACCATACATTAATTTTTCGTCTCCCCCCCTCCTCTTTTCAGAACATAGATGGACTCGTCCTTCTAAACAAACTGCCAAATCGCTGCCCGTGGTGCTAACGTTTTTTTTTTAAATACAAACACCGTTTAGAAATAAATAAATAAATGCGAACCGCCACTTCTTTCAAATGTTTCTTGCCGTTGGTTTTCACACCTGATGATGACCGTTTGTGTTATGGTCGAAACGTCGTGAGAATTTTTTTTGTTTTATATATATTATTATTTTATTGTTTCCCTTCAACGTGACTTTACCGAAAGAGCTAAGAATATAAAAATGTGGGTAAAGTTGGCAAGGACAGGAGAGCACCCCCACGTGAGTGGCAAAAACACGTGGAAGAAGACGATCTGAAACGTTAACATGCGGACAATCAAACGTCCTCTGTTGCGGGGCAGTGACCGGGAGGATGGGGGTGCAGTATTCCCACATTGTTCGCGAAGGATGCATCTTCTGCAGACGCTCGTGAATAGCGAAGTTCGTGGATGATGAGAAACTATCCTTTTAATGGATTACTTTTCAAGGTAAATACGTAAATAAGCTGTTAAGTACATGAAGATTATCGTATCACAAAAAAATGTGTTGTAATAAACAAAGTGAAATATATTAAATTATAAAATAATTTTTTATCATTTTACTTACCTTAAATTATGATGCAATGCATCAACGCTTTATCTCATCACTTTATCTCTCATCGCTTTATCTCTCACCGCTGTATCTCTCATCGCTTTAACTCTCATCGCTTTATCTCTCATCACTTTATCTCTCATCGCTTTATCTCTCATCACTTTATCTCTCGGCACTTTATCTGTCATCACTTTATCTGTCATCACTTTATCTCTCATCACTTTATCTCTCATCACTTTATCTCTCATCACTTTATCTCTCATCACTTTATCCCTCACCACTGTATCCCTCATCACTTTATCTCTCATCACTTTATCTCTCGTCACTTTATCTCTCATCACGATTCGCGGATATCAAGTTCGCGAATATCGAGGGAATTCTGTATGCTCCATCGCAGGCTAGTGTAAGCGCATTGTGCTGGTGATTATCAAATCGAGTGAAACCCAATACAGAGCTTAATCTAGAAACAAAATTAGTTTTCATTATGGAGGGCGTGGAGGAGGTTTGTTTTCAAACATGAATTAATATATGATGCAATTAAGACTGTTGTGTAAGGCAGTAATTATAGAGAATAACAAAAATAACACACCTTCACTAAATAAACTTACAAATATATATGTTTGTTTGTGTCCACATCATCATTTTTATTTATATCCCATTTGTCATGTTTGAGGCCAAACGGGGGTGGGGGATGAATATGTATATATAATATACACAGAAACTCCACTACTTACGAACAAGTTAGGTTCCAGAGGTCTGTTCATAAGTCGAGTTGTTCATAAGTTAAGCTTTACTCCTGTCGATTCCAAACATGTACGGCATGTACACTAAATGGGAAATGGCTTTAAAAGTTTCATAATCACCTGTAGAGGTAGATGCCACTGGATCTTCATTTTCTGAAGATGTAGATGCCACTGGTTCTTCACGTTTTGCAGATTTAGATGCCACTGGTTCTTCACATTCTGCAGATGTAGATGCCACTGGTTCTTCACGTTCTGCAGATGTAGATGCCACTGGTTCTTCACATTCTGCAGATGTAGATGCCACTGGTTCTTCACATTCTGCAGATGTAGATGCCACTGGTTCTTGACGTTCTGCAGATGTAGATGCCACTGGTTCTTCACGTTCTGCAGATGTAGATGCCACTAGTTATTCACGTTCTGCAGATGTAGATGCCACTGGTTCTTCACATTCTGCAGATGTAGATGCCACTGGTTCTTCACGTTCTGCAAATGTAGATGCCACTGGTTCTTCACGTTCTGTGGATGTAGATGCCACTGGTTCTTCACGTTCTGTAGATGTAGATGCCACTGGTTTTTCACGTTCTGCAAATGTAAATGCCACTAGTTATTCACGTTCTGCAGATGTAGATGCCACTGGTTCTTCACGTTCTGCAGATGTAGATGCCACTGGTTCTTCACGTTCTGCAGATGTAGATGCCACCACCGCCATCTATTGTGCGGCAGTTGAACTTTCGACTCGATCTAAACAGGCAACTGAACATACGGAGAGGTTTGTTCATAACTCAGAAAGTTTATAAGTCGAATGCTCGTAAGTAGAGGGACCTGTATATATTTTCCATGTCAAACGCAGCGACCAGTTTGCGTCTTGTCAGCTGTGTTCATTAAAATGAAACGTCTAAAAAATATATTAAATGGAAAAGATAACCGGTACAGGCAAAAGGTAACCGGTATAGGCTAAACGTCTGGCAAATGACTCAATTTGGAATCGCACACCGAATCTCCAGACTCGATTGGGGCTAATGAGCAGCTTCAAACCACCGCTCGCGATTGCGATATCAAGAAAAACTCCTAGAAAAAAATAATCTGTGCCGTGTAAATAAGCACAGAAACAACAATAACAAGAACAGGAATTTATCTGAAAATGTTGGGTGTCCGTCTGGACAACCAAAAGACACTTGCAGTGGCTGCCGCTCCCTCCGGCCATTCCATCTCAAGTTAAAGCCTGCCCAAATTCCGCGACAGGATCACGTGTCGTAAACCGTGGCTCGCATGTCATAGACCACGCGTCATAGACCACGACTCACGCGTCATAGACCACGCGTCATAGACCACGCGTCATAGACCACGTGTCATAGACCACGACTCACGTGTCATAGACCACGACTCACGTGTCGTAGACCACGACTCACGCGTCATAAACCACGGCACACGTGTCGTAAACCACGGCTCATGTGTCTTAGACCACGACTCACGTGTCATAGACCACGTGTCATAGACCACGTGTCGTAAACCACGGCTCACGCGTCAAAGGCCACGGCTCGCGTGTCGTAGACCACGACTCGCGTCTTGATTAAAGAGGGTGGGGATGAAATTCAAAGAGTATGAATTCCTGCCGTCACGAAAGCTTCTAATCAAGATTGAACCGACTCTACGGGGAGGTTTTCCACACAACTCAGACGTAACTTCTACCGAGAAGGTGGATGAAAAATTTAGCAATCTTTGGAAGGATGTTGATGAACCAGGTAACGTGTTAACGGTTGTGTTAGCCGACTCTCTTGAGTTGCATTAGATGTGTCCGTTTTGTTAAGTTTGATATCTAAGCTTCCTTGTTACATTTTTTTTCTCTCACCTAAGCCCTCTTTGAATTTCACCCCGACCCTCTCGCCTGTCACGGCCTCCCCTCCCCCTTCCCCCCTCTCAGATCGATTATATGCCTCATCACAGAGGCATATTTCTCTCTTTCACCTGAGGACGATCGCTTGTTGTTACGATCAAAACGTCGTGATTTATTATTAATTTTCTATCTACGTCACTTTACCGAAAGAACCAAAGAGCACGACTCACGCGTCATAGACCAGGTGTCATAGACCACGACTCACGTGTCATAGACCACGTGTCAGACCACGACTCACGTGTCATAGACCACGTATCATAGACCACGACTCACGTGTCATAGACCACGTGTCATAGACCACGACTCACGTGTCATAGACCACGACTCACGCGTCATAGACCACGTGTCATAGACCACGACTCACGCGTCATAGACCACGTGTCATAGACCACGACTCACGTGTCATAGACCACATATCATAGACCACGTGTCATAGACCACGACTCACGCGTCATAGACCACGTGTCATAGACCACGACTCACGCGTCATAGACCACGTGTCATAGACCACGACTCACGCGTCATAGACCACGTGTCATAGACCACGACTCACGTGTCATAGACCACGACTCATGCGTCATAGACCACGTGTCATAAACCACGACTCACGTGTCATAGACCACGTGTCATAAACCACGACTCACGTGTCATAGACCACGTGTCATAGACCACGACTCACGTGTCATAGACCACGACTCACGTGTCATAGACCACGACTCAGGCGTCATAGACCACGACTCAAGCGTCATAGACCACGACTCAGGCGTCATAGACCACGACTCACGCGTCATAGACCACGACTCACGTGTCATAGACCACGTGTCATAGACCACGACTCACGTGTCATAGACCACGACTCACGCGTCATAGACCACGTGTCATAAACCACGACTCACGTGTCATAGACCACGTGTCATAAACCACGACTCACGTGTCATAGACCACGTGTCATAGACCACGACTCACGTGTCATAGACCATGACTCACGTGTCATAGACCACGACTCAGGCGTCATAGACCACGACTCACGCGTCATAGACCACGACTCAGGCGTCATAGACCACGACTCACGCGTCATAGACCACGACTCACGTGTCATAGACCACGTGTCATAGACCACAACTCACGTGTCATAGACCACGTGTCATAGACCACGACTCACGTGTCATAGACCACGACTCACGTGTCATAGACCACGACTTATGTGTCATAGACCACGACTCACGTGTCATAGACCACGTGTCATAGACCACGACTCACGTGTCATAGACTCACGCGTCATAGACCACGTGTCATAAACCACGACTCACGTGTCATAGACCACGTGTCATAGACCACGACTCACGTGTCATAGACCACGACTCACGTGTCATAGACCACGACTCAGGCGTCATAGACCACGACTCACGCGTCATAGACCACGACTCAGGCATCATAGACCACGACTCACGCGTCATAGACCACGACTCACGTGTCATAGACCACGTGTCATAGACCACGACTCACGTGTCATAGACCACGTGTCATAGACCACGACTCACGTGTCATAGACCACGACTCACGTGTCATAGACCACGACTCACGTGTCATAGACCACGACTTATGTGTCATAGACCACGACTCACGTGTCATAGACCACGTGTCATAGACCACGACTCACGTGTCATAGACTCACGCGTCATAGACCACGTGTCATAAACCACGACTCACGTGTCATAGACCACGTGTCATAGACCACGACTCACGTGTCATAGACCACGACTCACGTGTCATAGACCACGACTCAGGCGTCATAGACCACGACTCACGCGTCATAGACCACGACTCAGGCATCATAGACCACGACTCACGCGTCATAGACCACGACTCACGTCTCATAGACCACGTGTCATAGACCACGACTCACGTGTCATAGACCACGTGTCATAGACCACGACTCACGTGTCATAGACCACGACTCACGTGTCATAGACCACGACTCACGTGTCATAGACCACGACTTATGTGTCATAGACCACGACTCACGTGTCATAGACCACGTGTCATAGACCACGACTCACGTGTCATAGACTCACGCGTCATAGACCACGTGTCATAAACCACGACTCACGTGTCATAGACCACGTGTCATAGACCACGACTCGCGTGTCATAGACCACGACTCACGTGTCATAGACCACGACTCAGGCGTCATAGACCACGACTCACGCGTCATAGACCACGACTCAGGCATCATAGACCACGACTCACGCGTCATAGACCACGACTCACGTGTCATAGACCATGTGTCATAGACCACGACTCACGTGTCATAGACCACGTGTCATAGACCACGACTCACGTGTCATAGACCACGTCTCACGTGTCATAGACCACGACTTACGTGTCATAGACCACGACTCACGTGTCATAGACCACGTGTCATAGACCACGACTCACGTGTCATAGACCACGACTCACGTGTCATAGACCACGTGTCATAGACCACGACTCACGCGTCATAGACCACGTGTCATAGACCACGACTCACGTGTCATAGATCACGACTTACGTGTCATAGACCACGACTCACGTGTCATAGACCACGACTTATGTGTCATAGACCACGACTCACGTGTCATAGACCACGTGTCATAGACCACGACTCACGTGTCATAGACTCACGCGTCATAGACCACGTGTCATAAACCACGACTCACGTGTCATAGACCACGTGTCATAGACCACGACTCACGTGTCATAGACCACGACTCACGTGTCATAGACCACGACTCAGGCGTCATAGACCACGACTCACGCGTCATAGACCACGACTCAGGCATCATAGACCACGACTCACGCGTCATAGACCACGACTCACGTGTCATAGACCACGTGTCATAGACCACGACTCACGTGTCATAGACCACGTGTCATAGACCACGACTCACGTGTCATAGACCACGACTCACGTGTCATAGACCACGACTCACGTGTCATAGACCACGACTTATGTGTCATAGACCACGACTCACGTGTCATAGACCACGTGTCATAGACCACGACTCACGTGTCATAGACTCACGCGTCATAGACCACGTGTCATAAACCACGACTCACGTGTCATAGACCACGTGTCATAGACCACGACTCACGTGTCATAGACCACGACTCACGTGTCATAGACCACGACTCAGGCGTCATAGACCACGACTCACGCGTCATAGACCACGACTCAGGCATCATAGACCACGACTCACGCGTCATAGACCACGACTCACGTCTCATAGACCACGTGTCATAGACCACGACTCACGTGTCATAGACCACGTGTCATAGACCACGACTCACGTGTCATAGACCACGACTCACGTGTCATAGACCACGACTCACGTGTCATAGACCACGACTTATGTGTCATAGACCACGACTCACGTGTCATAGACCACGTGTCATAGACCACGACTCACGTGTCATAGACTCACGCGTCATAGACCACGTGTCATAAACCACGACTCACGTGTCATAGACCACGTGTCATAGACCACGACTCACGTGTCATAGACCACGACTCACGTGTCATAGACCACGACTCAGGCGTCATAGACCACGACTCACGCGTCATAGACCACGACTCAGGCATCATAGACCACGACTCACGCGTCATAGACCACGACTCACGTGTCATAGACCACGTGTCATAGACCACGACTCACGTGTCATAGACCACGTGTCATAGACCACGACTCACGTGTCATAGACCACGTCTCACGTGTCATAGACCACGACTTACGTGTCATAGACCACGACTCACGTGTCATAGACCACGTGTCATAGACCACGACTCACGTGTCATAGACCACGACTCACGTGTCATAGACCACGTGTCATAGACCACGACTCACGCGTCATAGACCACGTGTCATAGACCACGACTCACGTGTCATAGATCACGACTTACGTGTCATAGACCACGACTCACGTGTCATAGACCACGTGTCATAGACCACGACTCACACGTCATAGATCACGACTTATGTGTCATAGACCACACGTCATAGACCACGACTCACGTGTCATAGACCACGACTCACGTGTCATAGACCACGCGTCATAGACCACGACTTACGTGTCATAGACCACGTGTCATAGCACACGACTCACGCGTCATAGACCATGTGTCATAGACCACGATTCACGCGTCATAGACCACGTGTCATAGACCACGATTCACGTGTCATAGACTACGACTCACACGTCATAGACCACGTGTCATAGACCACAACTCACGCGTCATAGACCACGACTCACGTGTCATAGACCACGTGTCATAGACCACGTGTCATAGACCACGTGTCATAGACCACGACTCACGCGTCATAGACCACGTGTCATAGACCACGACTCACGCGTCATAGACCACGTGTCATAGACCACGACTCACGCGTCATAGACCACGACTCACGTGTCATAGACCACGTGTCATAGACCACGACTCACGCGTCATAGACCACGACTCACGTGTCATAGACCACGACTCACGCGTCATAGACCACGTGTCATAGACCACGACTCACGTGTCATAGACCACGACTCACGTGTCATAGACCACGCGTCATAGACCACGACTCACGTGTCATAGACCACAACTCACGCGTCATAGGCCACGTGTCATAGACCACGTGTCATAGACCACGACTCACGCGTCATAGACCACGACTCACGTGTCATAGACCACGACTCACGCATCATAGACCACGTGTCACAGACCACGACTCACGCGTCACAGACCACGACTCACGCGTCATAGACCACGACTCACGCGTCATAGACCACGAATCACGTGTCATAGACCACGACTCACGCGTCATAGACCACGACTCACGTGTCATAGACCACGAATCACGTGTCATAGACCACGACTCACGCGTCATAGACCACGAATCACGTGTCATAGACCACGACTCACGCGTCATAGACCACGACTCACGTGTCATAGACCACGACTCACGTGTCATAGACCACGTGCCATAGACCACGACTCATAGACCAGGGCTCGGCAACCCTACGACCCATTTTACGGACCGCTTCATTGACGCGATGCACGTAGCATAGCGTGACGTACACGTCTCTTTCATTTTCCATCTCATTCTCTGTCTCTTTTTCTCTCATTCTCTATCGTTATCCCTCATTCTTTCTCTCCAGTTTTCTTCATCTCATTCGCTCTCATTCTCTCTCTCTGTTTGTCTCTCTCTCATTCTTTCTCTCCAATTTTCTTCGTCTCATTCGATCTCATTCGCTCTCTCTCTCTGTCATTCTCTCTCTCTGTCATTCTCTCTCTGTCATTCTCTCTCTCTGTCATTCTTCCTCTGTCATTCTCTCTCTCTCTGCCATTCTCCCTGTCATTCTCTCTTGCTCTCATTCGCTCTCTCTCTGTCATTCTCTCTCTGTCATTCTCTCTCTGTCATTCTCTCTCTGTCATTCTCTCTCTTGCTCTCATTCTCTCTCTCTGTCATTCTCTCTCTCTCTCTCTCATTCTCTCTCTCACTCTCATTCTCTCTCTCGCTCTCATTCTCTCTCTCTGTCATTCTCTCTCTGTCATTCTCTCTCTCTGTCATTCTCTCTCTCTGTCATTCTCTCTATCATTTGCTCTCATTCTTTCTCTCCAATTGTCTTCATCTCATTCGCTCTTATTCTCTCTGTGTGTCATTCTCTCTATTTCTGTCATTCGCTCTCATTCTCTCTCTGTGTCATTCTCTCTCATTCTTTCTCTCCAGTTTTCTTCATCTCATTCGCTCTCATTCGCTCTCTCTCTTCCTCTCTGGGTGTAAGAACGACGAGGAGACCAGTGACGACCTTGCTGACGACGGGGACCTTTAAAGTTCACGGGGTAGGGCAGGGAAGCAGGTGGCTCGCTACCGAGTCGGCGAGTAGCCAGACGGCGCGCAGGTGATTATCGCTTGTACCAAAACAAAACCTTCCCATGAGCCCATCCAGGGAAACCAGTCGCTGGTTGGGTGGGCTACCTCCAACGCACCTTCCACTATTTCGGACTGAGCCCTTGGTCGAGGTCCGTGCGGTTGAGCTTCTGTCGCGCACGAACGTAGCCAACCATGCCGATCGGAGATGCGGGGGTGGAGCGGGGACGACCGCAACAACAAGGAGAGAGAGAGAGCGAGAGAGACAAACGCAAGCTCCAAATTTACAGCAGCCGTCAGGGTCGGGATCGAACCCACGACCTCCTGTACACCAGGCGAGGTAGTTAACATCTCCTAGCCACCGTGGGAAAAGGCGGGGGGTGGTGGGGGGAGGGACTGGGAGCATGAATTAGTGAAGAAAGAAGTTTATAAATGAAGACGCAACAAACAAATAGGTTTTTTTTTCGCAAAATGGATAGAGAGATAGGTCTCAAAGAGGCTCGAGTGAATTTGGGTGATTAAAAAAAATGCATGATTTGTTTGAGATGTTGCAGTAGCGGTACTTGTGTGACAGTCAATTTACGGTAATTTATATTATTATTCATGTTTTAACCTCCCATCCCTTCTGCTAATACCATTATCAGAATTGCATGCAAACCTCTTCCCATTGTAAATATATCATTTTTTTCCCGGTAGCAAAGCTTTCCCGTATAGCCTGAACAGACTTTCGGGGCAAGTGCTGTTAGCGAGCACCTACGAAGGCCGGCACGGCACACGAGGGGGTGGGTGGCCAGCACCACGCCCGGTCGCCTTTGTCTCCCCAGTGGCGATGTTTTTTTTTTACACACTGCACCAGGTACTCACTTGAGGCCGAGTCGACCTAGGGGAGACCCAGGACCGGTTCACGCGCTGACCTGCTGGGCCCACACGCGCGCTCACACACGGACAGACACAAACACAAATCAACACGGTGGGGGTGGTGGGTTCAGTCGACCGAAGATCAGCGTGGACTTCGTTACGGGGTGGGGGGGGGGGGCTGCCCGATTGTGAATCGACAAGTTCAAAGGTCACTGCGATGCCGTGGTTTTTGTTGTTGTTGTTGTTGTGTCTTGTTTATTAATATTTTTTTCGTGCGTGAATAATACCAAAATAGCGGGTAGAGAGGGGTGGTGGTGGTGGTGGTGGTGCTGGTGGTGGATGGGGGATTGAAAGGGCCACGCTTTGTGTGTTAAGAGACTAAAACACCTTCCGGACGGATCGGCCGTATCAGAATATGATGATTATGATTATTTTGACTTCAAACTTTCGTGACAGCAGGAATTCCTATTATTTGGTTATTTCGATAAAATTCACGTAGAACGTGACTTTACCGAAATAACCAAGTAATAATATGATTTAATTACTACACCACGGTTGTAGATGTTTACAGATTTGGGGGGGGGGGGTGGGGGCGAGCGAGCGAGCGGGTGGTGTGTGTGTGTGTGGGGGGCGCTGGCGGATGCAGGGTTTGGAAGTTTGCCAGCATCCCCCCACTCAACTTCTCCCTCCTCCCCCCTCCACAAAAAATACAAAAACACCCCACAAAGCACCCCCCCCCCACCCGCACCCCCTCAACGGCGCGTACGAATAAGTAACAAATAACTAATAAATAAACGTTTACAGTGTTTTTTTCTATTTAACAATAAGAAATGACGTGGAAACGCGCGAAACTCGAGGGACGGCGTGGGATGTCGTTGTTATTATTTTTTTCCCCGTTTCCGCGTCTTCTCCTTCAGAGTCTCAACTTATATATTTCTCAACAACAAAAAAGGGAAAATCTTTTACTTAGCATCACCGCAGCTGTTTCTTGGCGGGGGTGTTGGGGGGAGAAGAGGTATTTTGGTAAGTGGTGGTGGTGGTTTGTTGGTGGTGGTGGTGGTGGTGTTTTTACCACCCCCCCCCCCCGATCCCTTTTGATCTGCGATCTCCAAAAGTACCACCGTTTAAATGTTGTTGTTGTTTTTTTTGTACAGCGATACCGTGGAGTCAACAAATGTTTTTTTTGGAGGGGGATGGAGAGGGGGGGGGGGAGCTGCTGTTGTTGTTATCGAAGCTTTGCGTTGCTACCCCCCTCCTCACCTTTTTTGTAAACAAATAACTTTGTGCGGGGGGGTGGGGGGGAGTTTGATAACGCGTTTTATGATGTCCAGCCGGCACACTTTATAATAACTCACCAACTATCTTTCTTAACTGACCTGACCGACCCCGGGATTTTACGAATTTCTGAGATACCAATCGGTGCGCGTCTCTCTCTCTCTCTCTCTGTTTTTTTTCGTGGTAGATTTTTTTTTCGACGGTTTTTAGGTCACTTAATTTCCTTTCGATGACCCATCGCGGTGTTTTAAAAAAAACATTTCTTCTTCTCTACTTTTTCAAATTGGAAGAATCGAACGCTAATCGGAGGTGGATTTAAAAAAACAAAAAAACGGAATATTAAGTGACAAAAAGTTCAGATAGAACGATGTAAACGCATTGGATTAAAATGATCGTCACATATACACGTGACCCTGCGAGACAAACAGTGTTGAGACGTCTACGCACGACCGTCGGCCCATCACGGTTGTCGGGTTTGTGTTTTGTGTTTGTTTTGTGTTTGTTTTGTGTTTGTTTTGTTCAGAATAATCATTAATTATGAATATGCATGAGCAAGTAGTTCGGTGGTCGTGAAAACAACGGCGAACAAAAACTCACGGGGGAAAAAAAAGTTTGACGCTAAACGCGACTCGTTCCGGACAGTGTTTTTTTTAGGTTTTTTTTTGGGGGGGGGGCACGTGAGCGTCCCTCGGCTTGCGATCAAACGCGCATCGACCTTTCAGCGCTTATTCTCCACTTGTATTTGCCGGCTTGTCGCTAGAATAATCAAAACGATCACCGCATTATTAAGTGTTTGGAGACCTTTTCTGTTCGTATTTGAGTATATATTATATATATATGTGTGTGAGGCCCCTACACATCTTGCATACGACGGCAGTAGTATTTAAAAAAAATATATAGTATTTTGTCCATTTCACCGTGACAAAGCAAACATTTATTTTTTTTTGCATGCAGAGTCGCGATCGGGAAAGACATCAAAACATCGCTCCAAGAATCCACGCGTTTGCTGTAAATATATTTGATCTTTGCGACGTCAAAGACCCTTTTTTGAGGCCACTCTGATTGTGGTGCGGAGGATTTTGCGCTGAATGCTGCGTGCCAAAAGCTTGCATGGTGGGGAAGGGGATTCTGTGACTAGACCTCAACGTAGACTTGGTTAGGGTTGCCACCTCTGTCTGTCCAGGCGTATGTGTGTGCGTGCGTGCGTGTATGCGTGTGGAGGAGGCTCGTGAAGGACGCTGCCGCTGCTGCTGGGCAGTTGGGGGAGGCAGTCGCCCTCCAGCAACAACGGAAGGGCAGAGGAGCGACGCTCGCAACATCGAGCGGAGCGCCGGGCGGATGAAACGAAGCGAGTTGGCACAGTGGGGGGTACAGCTGGTGGTGCATCTATCGGTCATCTCAGTCAGTCGACCCCATGGCAGCTGCTGCGTCTGTCCCGTGACCTCCTCCTGCACCTAGCCTGGCACAGTAGGGGGTACAGCTGGTAGTGCATCTATCGGTCATCTCAGTCAGTCGACCCCATGGCAGCTGCTGGCTCTGTCCCGTGACCTCCTCCTGCACCTAGCCTGGCACAGTAGGGGGGTACAGCTGGTGGTGAATCTACCAGTGGTCATCTGAGTCAGCCGACACATGGCACCTGCTGGGTCTGTCCCGTGACCACCTTATGTCAGCAGCGAGCATTCGACACTTGACGTGGTAGCCTCAAAGTGCACCCAGCCTGGCACAGGCGCCGTGGTGACGTCACCGTCACTTAGTGGCGAAATGGCGGCTTCTGGTATTTGGTTACGCGCGTTGAGATTTCTTTCGCACCGTACGTTAGGCAACCGCGCTCAATCGGGGGGTCGCGCGGGACATTCCCTGGCGATGTCACCACGGGGGCACTCGTGATCCTTCTCGAGACGCGCTGCTGCTCTTGGGGGACATCTGTGAGCTCTTGGCGGGACATTAAAAGCCCCGGCTTCTTGTCAGTTGTACGAACAAGGACAACAACAACAATAATAAC
>NC_133724.1:6627968-6879295 GCF_048934315.1 Petromyzon marinus
ACTCACTCACTCCACTCACTCCACTCACTCACTCCACTCACTCCACTCCACTCACTCACTCCACTCACTCACTCCACTCACTCACTCCACTCACTCACTCACTCCACTCACTCACTCCACTCACTCCACTCACTCCACTCACTCCACTCACTCACTCACTCCACTCACTCACTCACTCCACTCACTCACTCCACTCACTCATTCCACTCACTCACTCACTCCACTCACTCCACTCACTCACTCACTCCACTCACTCACTCCACTCACTCCACTCACTCACTCCACTCACTCCACTCCACTCACTCACTCCACTCACTCACTCCACTCACTCCACTCACTCACTCCACTCACTCACTCACTCCACTCACTCACTCACTCCACTCACTCTACTCCCCCCCCCCCCCCCCCGCTGCTGGTCCGTCATGGTCCCCACCCGCTCCTGGTCCATCATGGCCCATGCACCTCCTACGTGCATCGTGCTCATTTTTATGCTAATTCCTTTGTCAAAGCGTCTTGCTTCCTCCCACACAGCTTAAAGGACGCGACCTGGGCTCGGCTGTTTTCACTCCAACGCTGTCCTCATGACAGCACGGTCCCTTCATCTGATGAAGGCCACTTGTGTTGTGGCCGAAACGTCGTGATTTTTGTTATTTTATTTTTTACCTACGTGACTTTACCGAATAGAACCAAAGAGTAACGATGATTAAGACAATGACGGCAATGATGACGATAACGACGACGATGGCAAGGACAGTGATGGCGATGATGACGATGATCACGACGTCGACGTCACCACCAGCGACCCCCACGGTCAATCCGACTGCCGGACGACGGTCTTCCAAAAAACGCCACCGCCACTTCTCGCGCCGTAGCGACGCGTCGAGCGGCGGCGCTTGTGCACGCGACACGATTTCACCGCTCTGGCCTCCCGGGCGGAACGTCGCTTCCCAACACGTTCCAGTCCCTCGGCGTGCCGCCCCTTCATTTGTCCCCGGCCGTCGGCTGTCGTTCCTTCTGGCCATGATGCGTCCGTGGCCAAGCTTCGCTCGCTTTCCTTAGCCGTGTTCTCTCGAGTCCACGCCTTCCTCATTCTGTCTCTTCAGTGTCATTTTGGTCGCTCGGGTGTCTCGGCATTGCTCAACGTCCATTAATATCTCTTCCCCCATCTCTCTCGGCGTATCTCTAATGAATGTCGCTTTATCTCACCACAGTGTCTCTCAATGTCTCTCAGTGTATCTCAACATCTTTCAGTGTCTCTCCACGTCTATCGGTGGCTGTCACTTAACCTCAGTGTCTCTGAATGTCTCTCCCTGTCTGTCCATGTCTCTCAATATTGCTCAATGTATCTCAGTGTCTCTCAATGCCACTCAATGTCTCTGTATGTCTGTCAGTGTCTCTCAATATCTCTCAGTGTCTCTCCACGTCTCTCAGTGTCTCTCAACGCCACTCAGTGTCTCTGAACGCCGCTCAGTGTTTCTGAATTTCACTGTTTCTGAATGCCACTCGGTGTTTCTGTACGCTACTCAGGGTCTCTCAATGTATCTCAGTGTCTCTGAACACGACTCAGTGTCTCTCTACATCTCTCTGTCTCTCAATGTCACTCAGTGTCTCTGAATGTCAGTGTCTCTGAATGACACTGAGTGTCTCCGAATACTACTCAGTGTCTTTGAATGCCTCTCAGTGTCTTTGAATGCTTCTCAGTGTCTATGAACGCCACTCAGTGTCTCTGAATGCCACTCAGTGTCTCTGAACGCTACTCAGTGTCTCTCCACGTCTCTCTATCTCTCAATGTCACTCAGTGTCTCTGAATGCGTTTCACTGTCTCTGAATGCCACTCAGTGTCTCTAAATGCCTCTCAATGTCTCTTAGTGTCTTTCCACGTCTTTCAATGTCTCTCCGTGTCTCAATATGAGTTCCCCTCTTGACAAATGCCTATTACCTCGTGTAAAGCATGTCTTATTCGGCCAAGAAACCAACATTCGCATTAATGTTTGTGATTTTGGATTCTCTTTTCTAAACACATCAACACGTTATTATTTTTCTGCAACGGTCATCTTCTCTGTCATCATCTCTTCCCTCGCACCACCCCCACATCGCCTGTCGTCCCTCTCCTGCCCAAGCTCTTACGATCATAACCTCGCTCAACTCAGGTGCGAAGGAAATTCAACGTGCATACATGCAAGGCACGTGTTACACTCGTGTATGTACATGTATGTATGTTGGACTTCATTCGCAGCGTACATAGTCAACCGTGCTCATCAGAGGTGCGGTGGAAGGACAACAAACTGAACACAAACATAAGTTCTAAAGAAATGAGTTCTCAATATAGTGGTGCTGTGTTGTAGTAGTGTAGTGTATAGTAGTGTAGTGTAAGTAGTGTAGTGTATAGTGGTGTAGTGTATAGTTGTGTAGTATACGGTAGTGTAGTGTATAGTATTGTAATGTATAGTAGTGTAGTGTATAATAGTGTAGTGTATAATAGTGTATAGTAGTGTAGTGTATAGTAGTGTAGTGTATAATAGTAATAGTGTAGTGTATAGTGGTGTAGTGTATAGTTGTGTAGTGTACAGTAGTGTAGTGTATAGTATTGTAATGTATAGTAGTGTAGCTTATAGTGTTGTAGTGTATAGTGGTGTAGTGTACATTAGTGTATAGTATTATAATATATAGTAGTGTAGCTTATAGTGTTGTAGTGTATAGTGGTGTAGTGTACAGTAGTGTAGTGTATAGTAGCGTAGTGTATAGGGTATTGTATATAGTAGTGTACTGTGTAGTGTATAGTAGTGGAGTATGTAGTAGTGTAGTGTATAGGGCATTATATATAGTAGTGTAGTGTATAGTAGTGGAGTATGTAGTAGTGTAGTGTATAGGGTATTGTATATAGTAGTGTACTGTGTAGTGAAAAGTAGTTTGCATGTATGTTAAACTTCTTTCGCGTGGTATTTAGCCAATATCGCGAATCGGAAGTGTGTGGGGGTGGGGGGAGAACAACGATCTAGACACAGAAGCAGTTCTAGAGAAGTGAGTTTGCAATCGAGACGATGATTTAGAAGAGTGCAGCTCCCGCGGCCTCACGTGTTCTGACGGCCATTTTTTTTGTAAATAGGCGTGTGGAATAATGACACTAATAGTCTGCTATTACTATTAGTGTAACTATAAGTGTAACTAATACTAATAGTATGATGCAGCTGCTCACCGAGGGCTGTAAATGCTCCGATAGTGGTATTGTCTTTGTACCGTTCGCCTTTTGGCTCTGTCCTCTGGTCTGACACTGGTGGTGAGACTAGGCGATGAAGATGGCTGCCGTCTCTGGCGTAGGCCAATCAGCGTCAAGGACAATGCCATCGATTATCAGAGCGTGTTTGTTTGCATGTTAACCACAAGTACTGTGTGTGATTAATGCAGTTGTTGGTTCCTTGCAACAATGTTTCTATTTGGTGTTTGAACATCTTAGCACAACTCCTGTTTCATTAACAGAAAGGGTTAAAACCTATTCTTATTTTTCACATCTTGATTTGAAGCTTTCGTGACTGCAGGGAGCCATACTCTTTGGTTCTTTCGGTAAAGTCACGTAGGTAGAAAATATAATAGATCACGACGTTTCCATCGCAACACAAGCAGCCGTCATCAGGTGTGAAACAAACACAGCAGGAGGACTGCTGTCGTAGGACATGTAGATGTTAACTACCTCGTTTGGTACGCAGGAGGTCGTGGGTTTGATCCTGACCCTTACTCCTACTGTATATTTGGAGTTTGCATGTCTCTCTCCCCCATCATCATCACGGTGGCTAGGAGATGTTAATTACTTCGCCTGGTATACAGGAGCTCGTGGGTTCAACCCCAACCCTGAAGCCTGCTGTATATTTGGAGTTTGCATTCTCTCTCTCTCTCACCGTTTAGAATCAACGTCGCCCGTTCGGAGTATTGGGCTGCTATAAAATCCCACGTGATGATGATGATGATGATAAGCCAACTTTCGTTGAGCTATCATTTGTGATAAGCCAGGTCGCTTCTGCAACAACAAAATACAGCTCAGCGGGGTTCCTTACCTGGTAAAAAAAAACTCTCAGCATTCATGAAGCAGAGAGATCTGAGTAACGGATACGCGAGGGTGCACAACGCAGGTACGAAACTTAAAATCATTTCCACGGCAGCCCCCCCCCCCCATCCATCCCCCGCGACTGCATTTCGCTCGAGAAAATAGCACGGTCAAGCTGTCTTAAGAAAAATAGAGTTAGGGTGACGGACGAGTCCGCTTACGTTCAATGTAGCTGAGTGGTGGTAAATTTCGGTGTGCGTAAACGATTCTCATCTTTCTTCGGTGGGTGAACTCATCTGAAATAGATGCCCCCCTCCCCAACCCCACGCCTGTCAAACGCACTCTCTCTTGAGCGGGTCCCCCCCCCCCTCCCCCAAACCTACGGTTAGGAGCTCCGTAAATGATCGCGCGAGAGACGAAGCGTTGCCAGAAGCTATCAAATCGATCGTTCTATCTATCCCCGATTTGTATTCCATTTTGCCAGGGTCAGGCCCACTGAGCGTACCGGCGTCTTTTTCAGAAGCGACCTGGCCATCACGAACGATAGCCCCCCAATATGAGTGAGTTGAACACGTTGCGGCACGAGGTTTTCTCGACCAATAACAGCCACAATAGAGGGCTGGGGGGGGGGGCGCTTAGGGGGTTAGATCGTGTAAAATATAGAATGTGTCGTCACTCCCGGCCACCACCCAATTCTAAATGTTGTTGTGGGTTTTACTTTTCAACACGCAACCTCTGTGTTGCTGTACCGGTCACGCAATTGGCCGCGTGTTTTTTACGTGACAAAGCCCTTACTGATTGGCTGTGTCGGGTGGCGGTGGGTTTAACGACACATTCATATTTACGCGATTTAACTCCAACAACGACAATATAAAACCTCCTCTATTATGGATAATGGTCGTGAAAGCCTCCGGCTGCGTGTTAAACCGGCCAGATTTCGCAGTCCTCGAATTGTAAATGACGTGAGTTTTACTCTCCAACACATAACCGGTGTGTTGCTGTACTCCTCACGCGATTGGCCAGGTTTTGTTTACGTCACAAAGGCTTGCTGATTGAGTCTATCGGGTGGCGGCGGGTTTAACGACGCAAGTTTGTATTTACGCGATCATTAAAACGGGTATTACAGTTCAATTATGATCTTCGAGAATGGCGGATAGATATCATGCATCCTTCTCTCGAGCAAGAGAGGGATATTGAATGTATACGCGCACACACCTACGCACGCACGCACGCAAAGACACACGCAAAGACGCACGCAAAGACGCACGCAAAGACACACGCAAAGACACACGCAAAGACACACGCAAAGACACACGCAAAGACACACGCAAAGACACACGCAAAGACACACGCAAAGACACACGCAAAGACACACGCAAAGACACACGCAAAGACACACGCAAAGACACACGCAAAGACACACGCAAAGACACACGCAAAGACACACGCAAAGACACACGCAAAGACAAAGATCCCCCGTATAGCCTTAACAGACTGTAGGGGCAAGTGCTGTTAGCACCTATGAAGGCCGGATCGGTACACGAGGGGGTGGGTGGCCAGCACCACGCCCAACCGGCTTTGTCTCCCTAGTGGCAATGTTTACACACCGCACCAGGTACTCATTTGAGGCTGAGTCGACCTAGGGGAGGCCCGGGACCGGTTCAGATAATCGTCACTGGTGTTGGCCGTGAGCGGGAATCGAACCCGAGTCGCCAGGTTCATAGCGCAGCGTGCTAACCGCTACACTATCGCTCCCCCCCAACACACACGCACACACCTACGCACACACACACACACACGCGCACACACACACACGCACGCGAACACACGTACGCGCACACGCACGCGCGCACACGTACGCACACACACGCACACACACACGCATGTAACCCGAATTGTCCCCTATTAGGTTATGAATGGGCGTCTCGTTCAGGCCCTGTCCGGCTTCTATCCATCACGAAAGAACATGGTGGTCCCAATGCGCCGGCTGGACCTGTCCCCCCGTGCTCCCCTCCCCACCCCTTCACATTCCCCTCCTTCCCATTCCCTCCCCTCTCACATCCCCCCTCCTCCAATTCCGCCCCCTTCCCCTCCTCCCATCCCCCCCTCCCACTCCCCCCCTCCCATTCCACCCCACTCCCATCCCCCCTCCCATTCCCCCCCTCCCATTCCCCTATCCGTCCGTGCTGTCGGCTTCCTGCCCCCCGACCCCCGTTCCAAGTCCAAGTTTAAGAGCTTCCTCCCCTCTCCCTCTTCTCTTGCCAATGACCAACTGAACTCTGTCTCCCCTATTGACTCACATAGAGACCCATAGACTCACACAGAGACCCATAGACTCACACAGAGACCCAACGACTCACACAGAGACCCATAGACTCACACAGAGACCCATAGACTCACGCAGAGATCCATAGACTCACACACAGACCCATGGACTCACACAGAGACCCATAGACTCACACAGAGACCCATAGACTCACACAGACCCATAGACTCACACAAAGACCCATAGACTCACGCAGAGACCCATAGACCCACACAGAGCCCCATAGACCCACACAGAGCCCCATAGACTTACCCAGAGACCCGCAGATTCACACAGAGACCCATAGACTCACACAGAGACCCATAGACTCACACAGAGACCCATAGACTCACACATAGCTATATGACTACCCCATCTCTTTAAATGCATTGTCCAGGCTCCTCCAGAATAATCCCTGGCTACCCCTCTCATCGCCAACCCAGTCCATCCTGGTGGCGGTGGTGTTGGCGGTCGTGGTGTTGGTGGCGAGCGGTGGTGGTGGTGGTGGTGGCGGTGGTGGCGGTGGTGGTGGTGGTGGCGGTGGTGGCGGTGGCGGTGGTGGCGGTGATGGTCACGGTGGTGGTGGTTGTGGCGGTGGCGGTGGTGGCGGCGGTGGTGGCGACGGTGGTGACTTCGCCATCGCACGTGGCTGCTGCCTCCAGTACTGTGGAGGCAGCAGTAGCAGCGAGGGTTTGGTGGATCACCACACTCATGCACAGATGTTGTTGTGGAACTCCTTCTACACGTGGGTGGGCATCAGAGAGGGGCCATCACACCCTGGAGAAGTCGATACAGCAAAGTGTGGTCTCATCGCCATCTCTTGTGCCCATCTGTCCTGGTGGGACCCAGTGGTTCCCCCTCGGCCAGGCCATGGATGTTCTCCGGGCGCACCGATGTTCTGCCCCACGTGGTATAACAACAACAATGATAAACACAGCTCGTCCTTGATTGGTGTAACTGTGGTCACGCGCTGCTCCCGGGTTGTGACGATTCTCTGGTGCCCGCGTGGAAAAAACATTCGCCGAGTAAAATAAATCCTTTATTGGGTTGAAAACATCTCACGAAGAGAAACCGAAATGATTTGGCGGTGGCAGGACCCCTCCTGAAAACAGAGTCACATGATTCAACATGGCTCTCCTTGATAGATAATTAATTATTATCACTACTACAGGGACTCTTACTTACGAAAATTCGACTTACGAACTTTCAGAGATACGAACAAACCTGTCCATATGTCCAGTTGCCTGTCCGGACCGAGAGTCGTAAGTCCAACCGCCGTGCAATAGATGGCGGTGGTTGCGTCTACATCTGCAGAACGTGAAGAACCAGTGGCATCTACATCTGCAGAACATGAAGAACCAGTGGAATCTACATCTGCAGAACATGAAGAACCAGTGGAATCTACATCTGCAGTACGTAAAAAATCAGTGTCATCTACATCTGTAAGGGGATTGTACAACTATGAAAGCCATTCCCCATGTTTAGTGTACACTCTATTCAACGTGTTTGGAATGGACTGGAGTAAATTTGAAATTACAAACAAATCGACTTACGAACAGACCTCTGGAACTCGTCCCTAAATAGAGGAGTCCGTATACTAAAATAACGATAGCGCCAATATTGGACATCTTTGGGAAAGAGAGCATTATAACTCCCCTACAGCCAATCATCTCAACGTGTGTGTTTGTGTATTTAATGAGGTATCGATACAGAACCCTTGGCCACCTGTTCGCAATCATCTCAACGTGTGTATTTAATTAAGTATCTATACAGAACCCTTCGGCCACATGCTCCCAATCATCTCAACGTGTGTGTATTTAATTAAGTATCTATACAGAACCCTTCGGCCACCTGCTCCCAATCATCTCAACGCGTGTATTTAATTAAGTATCTATACAGAACCCTTCGGCCCCCTGTTTCCAATCATCTCAACGTGTGTGTGTGTTTATAATTAAATATCTATACAGTACCCTTGGCCACCTGTTCGCAATCATCACAACGTGTGTGTATTTAATTAAGTATCTATACAGAACCCTTCGGCTACGTGTTCCCAATCATCTCAACGTGTGTTGAGATGATTGGGAACACAAGCAATCGTCATCAGGTGTGAAAACCACAACAAGAAAATTTGAAATTTGAATTTTCTTGTTGTGATTTTCACACCTGATGATGATTGTTTTTGTTGCAGTCGAAACGTCGTGATAATTTTATTGTTTTATATTTTTATTATTTTATTGTTTCCCTTCTACGTGACTTTACCGAAAGAACCAAGAATATATAACAGTGGTGTAAAGTCACGTAGAAGGGAAATTGTTTTATATTTTTATTATTTTATCGTTTCCCTTCTACGTGACTTTACCGAAAGAACCAAGAATATAACAGTGGTGTAAAGTCACGTGGAAGGGAAATTGTTTTATTTTATTATTTTATTGTTTCCCTTCTACGTGACTTTACCGAAATAACCAAGAATATAACAGTGGTGTAAAGTCACGTAGAAGGGAAATTGTTTTATATTTTTATTATTTTATTGTTTCCCTTCTACGTGACTTTACCGAAAGAACCAAGAATATGAATCCCTGCAGTCACGAAAGTTTTAAATCAAAAATTTTACGCACATTGTTGTTTCTAAATGTGGGTGAGGGAGGGCGGAACCAGAAGTACCCCGCAGAAAGATCAACGCTACGACCGCCACGAGGACAGACAGAGAGAGAACACGCGGACCTGCAAATGTACAACAACAGGCATCGCCAGGGTCCGGGATGGAACACACGAAGACCTGCATAGCCGGCTACGGGAGACGGCCGTCTCTTCGCCACCGCGAAGAAAATTCACAATTTTATTTCGAGATGAGCCATTGAAGTACTTTGCGCAGAGACTGACGAAGGCTTCAGCCTGACTTTCCAGAGCGCCTTGCGTACTCGTATGTGCGTATATCTTGAACTTCTCTTTTGCGCCGCATGTGGCCAAGCCGTGCTAATCAGAGGTGCGGCAATCCGGGAGTAGTTACGGTGAGAGTCGACGATGATGACGATGATGACGACGATGACAAAGACGATGATGGCTATGATGATGATGACAATTACGATGATGACTATGGTGATGATGACTACGATGACAATTATGATGATAACTAAGATGATGATGATTACGATGACGATTACAACGATGATGATGATTACAATATCTACGATGACGACAACGATGATGATGACGATTACGAGGATGACTACGATGCCAATAATGACTACGATTATGACTACAATGACGATTACGTCAACGATGATGACTACAATGATTGGGAGAGGGGGTGCTATGCTTAAACACAAAATGGCCGCATTCTTGCTGTGCCCCATCTCCAACCCCACCCCCTGCCCCCCTGCACCCCCCCCTTCCCCGTCCTCCCTGGCTTGCAGAAAGACAAGTGGGACACAAGCAACTTCGACCGGGCGTTCACCAAGGACCCGGTGGAGCTCACGCCGGTGGACAGGCTCTTCATCATGAACCTCGACCAGAGCGAGTTTGTCGGATTCTCCTACAACAACCCCGAGTTCGTCATCCAAGTGTAGAGAGGAGCCGGTGCGCCCCCCCCCCCCACCCTTGTCACGCCATGCAACTGGGGGGGGGCTCCATCGTCCCCAGCTGGGGGCTCCATAATGCTCAACTGGGGGGCTCCATAGTCCCCAGCTGGGGGCTCCATTATGCTCAAGTGGGGGGCTCCATCGTCCCCAGCTGGGGGCTCCATTATGCTCAACTGGGGGGCTCCATCGTCCCCAGCTGGGGGCTCCATCATGCTCAACTGGGGGGGGGGCTCCATAGTCCCCATCCCGGCTGGGAGGGGGGATGGGGAGGAGAGCAGCCGTGTGAGGAAGGGCCATGAAAGGGCCCTGGAGGAGTGGCATAACGAACGTGGGGGCAGGGAGTGCCTTGCCACCACCCCCACCCCCCCCCCCCGTGGCCAAAGCTACAAGTTGGGGGGCTCCTTGACAACCGCAGTGCAAAGAGACAAAATCAAATATTGGGCCCCCGCCGACCGATTGCCACAGTACCCCCTGAGCTTCCAATGATGTCATTACTATGCCATTGATGATGTAGTTAATACGCCACTGATGATGTCATTACTACGCCACTGATAATGTAGTTACTACACCACTGATAATGTAGTTACTATGCCACTGATGATGTAGTTACTATGCCATTGATAATGTAGTTACTACACCACTGATAATGTAGTTACTATGCCACTGATGATGTAGTTACTATGCCATTGATAATGTAGTTACTACACCACTGATGATCAGTGGCATAATAACGACATCATCAGTGGCGTAGTAACAACATGATGTAGTTACTACGCTACTGATAATGTAGCTACTACACCACTGATAATGTCGTTACTACGCCACTGATGATGTTATTGCTACGCCACTGATAATGTAGTCACTACACCACTGATAATGTAGTTACTACACCACTGATGATGTAGTCACTACACCACTGATAATGTTGTTACTACACCACTGATAATGGAGTTACTACGCCACTGATGATGTAGTTGCTACACCACTGATGATGTCGATACTATGCCACTAACAATGTAGTTACTACGCCACTGATCATGTAGTTACTACACCGCTGATGATGAAGTTACTACACCGCTGATGATGTCGTTACTACGCCACTGATAATGTAGTTACTACACCGCTGATGATGTAGTTACTACGCCACTGATGATGTCATTACTACGCCACTGATCATGTAGTTACTACACCGCTGATGATGTCGTTACTACGCCACTGATGATGTCATTACTATACCACTGATAATGTAGCTACTACGCCATTGATTTCGTTACTACGCCACTAATGATGTCATTACTATGCCACTGATGATGTAGTTACTACACCGCTGATGATGTCGTTACTACGCCCACTAATGTATGGCATTACTACGCCACTGATGATGTCGTTACTACGCCCACCAATTATGTCATTACTACGCCACTGATGATGTCATAACTACGCCACTGATGATGTCCTTACTACGCCCACTGATGATGTCCTTACTACGCCCACTGATGATGTCATTACTACGCCACTGATGATGTCATAACTATGCCACTGATGATGTCCTTACTACGCCATTGATGATGTCATTACTACGCCACTGATGATGTCGTAACTACACCACTGATGATGTCCTTACTACGCTCACTAATGATGTCATTACTACGCCACTGATGTTGTCGTTACTACGCCACTGCCCTGGAATAGTAGCCGGCTCGTCATTACCGTGGACTGTGCAACCGCTGTGCTCTGTGTGGCAACGCGTCAGGGCCTCGGGAAGTAGAGCATTCACTCGTGAAGTGGAGCCTTCGCTCGTGAAGCGGAGCATTCACTCGTGAAGTGGAGCGTTCGCTCATGAAGTGGAGCGTTCGCTCATGAAGTGGAGCGTTCGCTCGTGAAGTGGAGCGTTCGCTCGTGAAGTGGAGCGTTCGCTCGTAAAGTGGAGCGTTCGCTCGTGAAGTGGAGCGTTCACTCGTGAAGTGGAGCGTTCGCTCATGAAGTGGAGCATTCACTCGTGAAGTGGAGCGTTCGCTCATGAAGTGGAGCGTTCGCTCGTGAAGTGGAGCATTCGCTCGTGAAGTGGAGCGTTCACTCGTGAAGTGGAGCCTTCGCTCGTGAAGTGGAGCGTTCGCTCGTGAAGTGGAGCGTTCAGTGGTGAAGTGGAGCATTCACTCATGAAGTGGAGTCTTCGCTCATGAAGTAGAGCGTTCACTCGTGAAGTGGAGCGTTCACTCGTGAAGTGGAGCGTTCGCTCATGAAGTGGAGCATTCACTCGTGAAGTGGAGCGTTCGCTCGTGAAGTGGAGCGTTCGGTGGTGAAGTGGAGCGTTCGGTGGTGAAGTGGAGCGTTCGCTGGTGAAGTGGAGCGTTCGCTCGTGAAGTGGAGCGTTCGCTCGTGAAGTGGAGCGTTCGCTCGTGAAGTGGAGCGTTCGCTCGTGAAGTGGAGCGTTCGCTCGTGAAGTGGAGCGTTTGCTGGTGAAGTGGAGCGTTTGCTGGTGAAGTGGAGCGTTCGCTGGTGAAGTGTAGCGTTCGCTCGTGAAGTGGAGTCTTCGCTCGTGAAGTGGAGCGTTCGCTCGTGAAGTGGAGCGTTCGCTCGTGAAGTGGAGCGTTCGCTGGTGAAGTGGAGCCTTCGCTGGTGAAGTGGAGCCTTCGCTCGTGAAGTGGAGCATTCGCTCGTGAAGTGGAGCGTTCACTCGGAGCGCAGAGTGGGCGGCTACGGACCGTGGAGCTCGACTTGGCAGTGATCATCAATTTTCTCTATTGTGATCCAATATGAATGAGGCAATGCATTCCATACCGCCCGTGACTTTACTTCATCAAGGAGTGACAGGGTGGCAGCAAAGTCGGTTCCTGGGTTCGATTCCCGACTGGGCCGCATTTCTGTGTGGAGTATGCATGTTCCCTCCCCCCCCCCCCCCCTGAAGAAAATAACTGGTTTCTTTTCGGTCAGCAGTGGGAGTGAGAGCACGCGGTTCCAGGGCTTCACCTTTACCTTCGCCCGCTAACCGTTACTGTCACGAGCCGAAAGTTGAGTTCAACGCCGGCGTGCTCTGGAAATTTGCAACGAAGGGATGCGATCGCCTCTGCGTTTGACCGAGTCATTCGTTGGACGCTTGGGCGAACTAACAGGGGGCCGATCATAACAAGGCGGCCGGGCGTGGCGCTGGACACCCACCCCTCTCGTGCGGCGCGCCGGCCCACTGTTCCCTAACAGCAACTTGCCCCAACAGTCTGTTCAGGCTACACAGGGAATCTTTGTCTTTGTCCGTTTATGTGCAACGTGGTGCGGGAGGTGGGGGGGGGTGGTCACGCGAATTCCCCGAGAGTTGACCCAATACGGATGAAACTCGAGCGTGAAGTTGCAATTCCCCCGGAGAAACCCCGGCCTCCTTGACTCAAGCCTTGCCCACGTGGGCCCATTGCTTCATTGCGATCCAGGGAATATCCAGCTCCCCTTCCCCCCCTCCTCCCCCCCTCATCAAATCACATCCCTGCTTCCACCCTCTTCCTCCTCGCTTTCACAGTGTTCGCTCAGCTGTCGAGGTGGACGCGAGAGGCAGAGAGACAGTCATTTTTCAATTGGAGGGCTCTCTATAAATGGATCACCCCGTACATTTTTCAGCATTGATTTATATGATGATTATGATGAGTATTCATTAATAATGTGGTTATTCGTTATATTTTAATGTTAAGAGAGATATATATCGTATGTGCAACGTGAACTGCACATGAACTGTCAATGAATGTTGTGCTCTGTGGTGCATTGTGGGAGTATTTCTGATATTGTGTTAATGTAAACTTTGACGTCGTCTCCACTGGTCCAACCGAACGGTACCAGGGCCGTGCTGAGCCAGCCTGGCATAGTTTGGGAGGCGTCAGCATTGTTTTTCCACTGCAGGAGCTGAGCCGTGGCGTGCCGCTAATGACGTGCATGATATTTGAGCAGAGAAGCGCGGGGTGACGTCGCGTCCTCACCGCGTACCGACTGACGTCACACGCGCAACGGATGCGTCATTAGCCCCACCCCTGGTCCTGCTTGGCCCCAGAGCCAGATTCAGCTGTCTTTGTCTGAGGTCAGCGTATAATGGTTTGGTTCCGGCTCGGCTTCACAAATAGCCAGTGGAAAAAAAAACTGCCAGTATCGGGATGACCCTAGGCTGGCTCGGCTCAGGTGTGCCAGTGGAAAATAAAACCTGTACTGTGATGGCCCCGGGCTGGCTCGACTCGGGTATGCCAGTGGAAAAAACACCCGTACCGTGATGGCCCCGGGCTGGCTTGGCTCGGGTGTGCCAGTGGAAAATAGGTTGGTGAGACTGTTAAAGCCACCTTTGTGCTTCCATAGCAAAAAAAAACCCACGGGCATTAGGTGGTCACGGTGCGGTGAGATAGAGAGAGAAGATATTTGGTATGACGTCGCAATATCCGACCATTCGGTATCCGCCTGACCGATTAACCGCCCGCAACCCAGTGCAGTATTTGTGCATGATGGTTTAACTGTCATTTTCGATGGATATTTGCGCATCCCACCTTTCCTGCATATCTCCGCCTATGCTTCAGTCCCCAAGGCAGGTCGGATATGCGACGGTCACACCGCTCTGGATATTTTCTGAAGGTGCAAAAAAAATGCATTACTGGCTTCCACGTGTCGCTTAAAGAAACGCGCTAAGCAATGACGATTGCCGTCGATTGAATCGCCCCGCGACAATCCTTGACTCGTAAAGTCGTGCGTGCGTGCGTGCGTGCGTGCGTGCGACTGAATCGTTTTTATCTTTGTTTATGTCGACGTCTCTTCAACCGGGTTGCGAGCAGCTCGTGGAGACGCCGCTCGATGTTCGAGCGTCGACGATGTGCGCCCTGCGGGGGGAGAGAGGGGGGGGTGGGGTGGTAACTTTTCGTTCGCAGCGACGCGACTCGTCGACCGCGCGACGCATTTGCCCGGGGCTTGCCCTTGGTGGGGACAAAAGCCCACCCCCCCCCCTCCCCGTCCTCCGGCGAGATGTGGGTTGGGACAAAAGCTGGATCGCGATCGACGACTGAGTTCTGCCGACGACGATTGCCAAAAGGCGCGGAGGCTGTGTCGGAGCTGGGTTAGGAATCGGTCGCCTGGAGTGAGTCGGATCTCGTCCGATGATCTCGTCCAATGATCTCATCTGATGATCTCGTCCAACGATCTCATCCAAGGATTTCGTCCAATTATCTCATCTGATGATCTCGTCCAATGATCTCGTCCGATGATCTCATCCGATGATCTCGTCAGATGATCTCATCCGATGATCTCGTCCAATGATCTCGTCCGATGATCTCGTCCACTGATCTCATCTGATGATCTCGTCCAATGATCTTATCCAATGATCTCGTCCGATGATCTCATCCACTGACCTCATCTGATGATCTCGTCCAATGATCTCATCCAATGATCTCGTCCACTGATCTCATCTGATGATCTCGTCCAATGATCTCATCCAATGATCTCGTCCAATGATCTCGTCCGATGATCTCGTCCACTGATCTCATCTGATGATCTTGTCCAATGATTTCATCCAATGATTTCGTCCAATGATCTCATGCAATTATCTCATCCGATGATCTCATCAGATGATCTCGTCCAATGATCTCATCCAATGATCTCATTCAATTATCTCATCTGATGATCTCGTCCAATGATCTCATCTAATGATCTCGTCCAAAGATCTCGTCCGATAATCTCATCCGATCTCATCAGATGATCTCATCCGATGATCTCATCAGATGATCTCATCCGATGATCTCGTCCACTGATCTCATCTGATGATCTCGTCCAATGATCTCATCCGATGATCTCGTCCACTGATCTCATCTGATCATCTCATCCGATGATCTCATCCGATGATCTCCTCCGATGATCTCATTCGATGGCCTCATCCAATCTCGTCTGACGTCGTCCAATCTCGCCGTAAGTTTCAATTTTCGACTTTGCTTAACCAGCTGAGATCTCGAGGAATCAGGGTGAGCGTTATTTGTAAGAGTGAGTGAGTGCGTGGGTGGATGAGTGAGTGGATGAGTGGGTGGGTGGGTGGGTGAGTGTGTGTGTGGATGGGTGGATTAGTGGGTGGGTAGGTGTGCGGGAGGGTGGGTGGGTGTGTGTTCGGGTGGGTGAATGTGTGTGTGTGTGTGCGGGTGAGTGAGTGTGTGTGCGGGTGAGTGGATGAGTGGGTGGGTGGGTGAGTGAGAAGGTGGGTGAGTGAGTGTGTGTGTGCAGGTGGTTGGATGAGTGGGTGGGTGGGTGAGTGAGTGGGTGTGTGTGCGGGTGGATGGATGAGTGAGTGGGTGAGTGGGTGGGTGGGTGAGTTGGTGAGTGGGTGGATGGGTGAGTGAGTGGGTGAGTGGGTGGGTGGGTTAGTGGTTGAGTTCGTGAAAGTGTGTGGAGCCGACAGCGTAACGGTTAGCGCGTGTTGCGCTACGAACCCGGCGTCCCGAGTTCGAGGGAACGGGCAAGTTCAGTTCTGTTCGTCAGCAAGGAAAGAATCCTCGTAAGCGAGCTGGCTCGCCGAATCGACAAAACAGTGAAAGCGATTCAAACGAAGTTGCGGCCTGCAGTCATTTGAGCAAAATATAATTCGCGTCACTGTGGGGCGATAGAAAACATCGCCCCGTACGTAAAAAATCTACGTTAAGTAATAAGCTAAGCAGAGTGGGCCCGCCCGTCCGCTCGCCACCGCCACTACCAGCAACACCAACGGCACGCTTTGAAACAGGTGTTATAGGTTGCCGCGGAGGCTACGTTGTGGGCAGCAATCGCGTGAGAAAAAAACTAAAAAAAAAGATTCCAGGGCTGCCACATCATTACCTGTGACCCAGTGACGGGTTTGGGGTGCTGAGACTACAACATTTAAAGCATTTGCCAGGGCTGCCACACCTTTACCCCTTGGCCAAGTGGCAGGTGGGGTGGTGGTGTTGAGACTACAACATTAAAAGCATTTGCCAGGGCTGCCACATCATTACCCCTGACCCAGTGACGGCGGTGCGTGGTGGTGGTGGTGCTGCTGAGACGACAAAATTCAAATCGCGCCCGCAGGCGTTTACTGAACGCACGCACAGAGCCGGGCCCCACCACATTCGCTGCCGCAGCCCTCATTGGAGACATGAGGAGGAGGGAGAGGGGGGGGCACAGTAATATCCGTTTAAAATGTCTCTATCTATCTCTCTCTCGCTTTCGTTATTTACATCATGGGACCTCCTTTGCCAGTACCAAAATATAAGAATAGGTTTTTCCCCTTTTTTTCTGCCAACAAAGCTGAAACCTTTTTACAGGAAATCATGTGTGCATTAACCACAATACTTGTGGTCAGAATACAAACAAAAAAATATACTCTGATAATATATGCATTGTCTTTGAAACTGACCAGAGGACACCAAAAGGCGTCTAACACTGTTTGAGACGAGGCTCAAAAGAAAGCTGTCTCAGGTGTGGACCAATCAGTTTCAAGGACAATGCATATATTATCAAAGTGTGTTTGCATTTTGACCACAAGTATTGTGGTTAATGCACACATGATTCCTTGCAAAAGGTTTAAGTTTTGTTGCCAGAAAAAAGGGGGAAAACCCTATTATTAGATCACGACGTTTCGATCGCAACGCAAGCAATCGTCATCAGGCGATTGCTTGCGTTGCGATCGGAACGTCGTGATCTATTATTTTTTCCTACCCACGTGACTTTACCGAAAGAACCAAAGAGTAGCTGAGCTTCACAAGCTAATCGGATTTCCCTCCAGTACAAAGAAAAAAAACACATTATTCTAATATCCCGATTCTGTCCATCTCAGGGCAATTCTAGGGACGCGCACTCTGTTCCGTTCTTAGAGGCGTGGTGCCCGGCCACCGCACCCTCCGTCACTTCATCTCCCCCTTTGCGATGGTGTTCCAGCTTCGGGGCTCCTCAACAAACAAAAAGAGTTTACAAATTTCACAGTGGGGAATTTCGTTTGACCAAAAAATGTTGCCGGGGGTGCGGAAATTCCCCCGAGGTGCCCGCTGTGGGTAGGGGCCCAGTGCTGGATTCAGCTAGTGCGGGGCCTGTAGCATATGTTATAAAAGGGGCCCTAAACAAAAAAACATATTTGAACAGAAATTTTTAACTTGCATAGTAATGTAATTATATTTTTTCATTTGCTATACAGCCAGATAATTCAACAAATCGCTTACCTTAAACACCCGGTCGTTCATAAAAGTTGAAGGGCGGTATAGTACTATAGTCATAGAGCAAGTGCAGAATCACTGAAACGGAATTGATAGCTTGAAAGCGTTTAGCGCGGGGCCCTTAAAAGTGCGGGGCCCGTAGCCATATGTAGTAGCTACTTTTGCCACTCGGATAATCCGGCCCTGAGGGGGCCTCATCCTTCGGGGCTCTGTAGGAGCGAGGTGGTGATGTTTATGATGATGATTTTTTGTGCCGCGTTGCGATCCACATTGGGCCCCATTTGGGGGGATGAGTAAAAAACACATCTCATGAGCTAAGCAGGAGGGCTGAGCCTGGTTATCACTTGGATGGGTGGCCACCCTTGCGTTAAACAGAGGGCACCGCGTGGCAAACAAAAATCCACTGTTGTGCTGTACTTTTATAACCCCGACTTCTGTGCTAGCCGCTTTTTTTGCCAGCCTGCTTTTTGACCAGCGTGGTGAGGGAATGGCCCTTGTAACTGGGTTACAATTCCAGTGTGCTAACCGTAGCACTAGGGCAACGTATTCTAATCATTACTTTAAAAAAGTAAAAAAAGAAAACACGTTTTACGATCGTTAATGTTAGAATTTACAAGCGACCTGGGACCGTTTAAATTTACATTTTAAAAAAATGCGCCCGTTGAATTTCACGTGCCGATGTTTTATTTTGACGTCGGCTGCCTTCCAAGTCAGACGCCTCGAGGAGGCGTGGACACATCCACCACGGTCGCCTCCTTCCCTCCGAACGGTTAATGAGGAGTTCGCTCTGTCTCTCGTAGCGGTGATCCGAACGAACGGAGCTCGAGTGAAAAGTTGAGTGGCTACTGGAGACTCGGGCCAGATGAAACCAGCCACATTGATCAAAGAGTTCATGCATTAGCTCTGTCTGTCTGGGTGTAACGGGGGAGTGTGACGGTAACTCTCGTAGCGGTGATCCGAATCGAACGACGCTCGAGTGAAAAGTTGAGTTGCTACTGTGGGGACTCGGCCCAGAAAAAAACCGGCCACATTGACCAAAGGGCTAAGGTCGGATTTGCGAGCATCTTTAGGCAAATTGGGGTTACGCCACCATGCCCAGCTACTGCGACTGGCTGTGGCCAGTTCATTGGCCCTTGCAGATAGCGCGACGGTCGGACATGCGACGTTGTCCCGTGTCTGTATATCCACCGCCGAATTGGCTCCGTGGCGTCATTTATTTAACGCTGTTTCTCCGCTTGTTGTTTTCTTAAAGCGTACTCTGGCATGAGCACGCTTTGCCGATGCGCCCGACGGGGAAACCTTTTTCTCAGTTTGCCCTCCCGTCTCGGACGAGAGTGCCGTATTTGTGTGCGTGCAGAATGTAACGCCACCTGCGTAAGAATTCGCACAAGTGCATAGTGTACGTGAGTGTCGATTTGGCGTTGGGGCATCGTTGGGCCCGTCCGTAATTTGCGCGAGTACAAAATGTGCTCAGGTGCGGAATCTGCGTAGGTGCGGAATCTCCGTAAGTGTGGAATCTGCTTAAGTGTGATATCAGTACAAGTGCGGAATTTGAGTAAGTGTGAAATTTGCGTAAGTGTGGGATTACCGGAAGTGTGAGATTTGCGTACTTGTGGGATTTGTGTAAGTGTGGGATTTGCATAAACGTGGAGTTTTCCTTAGTGTGAAATCTGCGTGAGACATTTGCGTAAGTGTGAGATTACTGGAAGTGGGAAATTTTGTGTAAGTGTGGAAGTTGAGTAAGTGTGGAATTTGCGTAAGTGCTAGATCTGCGTAAATGCGGAGTTTGCATAAGTGTGAAATCTGCGTAAGTGTGGAATTTGCGTCGCGTAGGTTGTCGGTGAAAACAAAACGTTCAATACGATTCCGGTCCAAATAAATGTCGCTTCTTCAGAGGGTTTGTTCCACGCCCCCAGCACTTTTTACGAACGTCTTCAGTAGATTTTCGTGGACGGGCGGTGGGGGTGGGGGTGACACGGCCAAGGAGTCGCTAGGCACGGGTCCAAAGCGATTATTTTTTTTATTCCCTGACGCCAGAAAATAAATTAATGAGAGAGCAATATAAAAAAAAACCTCATCAATATTCCATCACCGATATTGGCTCCGAATGTGGGGCGGTGGTGGATGGGTCGAACCGACACTTGACCCTCATGGCGAGACCCCGGGGTCCCATAAGCCCCCGGCTCTCGCATCAACTGCGTTGCGACGTCATTTTATGTCCGTCGAAGGCGAACGACACGGCGATCTATTCCTCTCGACGAGCTCTGCGCGACGCGCTAATCAACGTTTCAAAGTTTCGTTCGTGACCACGGCATTCGTCCTCACCGCTGCGCTCGGACGCGGCACCGGAGCGATCCGCGCCGGGAGGGTCGCGGCGTTCACGTGAGCGGTGGGACGGAGTCGCCAACAATAAATGGGTTAGTTACCATTTTACGTAAAATCTTGATTTGAAGCTTTCGTGACTGCAGGGATCCATAATCTCTGGTTCTTTCGGTAAAGTCACCACGTAGATAGAATGAATAATAAAAAGAGCACGACGTTTCTGTCGCAACACAAGCGTCCGCCGTCCTCACCTGAAGACGGACGGTTGTGTTGCGACCGTAACGTCGTGTTATTTTTTGTTATTTTTTCCATCTACGTGACTTTACCGAAAGGACCAGAGAGTACAATTATATTCTTGGTTCTTTCGGTAAAGTCAGGTAGATATAAATTTAAAAAAGTAATGAAGTTAAATACAATAAAAAATAATACATTTGAAATAATAAAAGCAAAAAACCACGACGTTTCGATCGCAACCCAAGCGGTCTTCTCTCCGCCTGATGAAGACCGCTTGGGTTGCGATCGAAACGTCGTGGGTTCTGTGCTTTCATTATTTTCAATTTATAATTTTGATATTATTTTATTATTATGTTTTGAAATCTCTACGTGACTTTACCGAAAGAACCAAAGAATATGAATTCCTGCAAGTCACGAAAGTTTTAAACCAAAATTTCATCGCGATTTTCACTTCCGTTTTAGTCGGGAACCCGGGGTCCTCGCCATGAGGTTCACTTGCAGAGAACGTGAACACTTGCAGAGAACGTGAACACTTGCAGAGAACGTGAACACTTGCAGGGAACGTGAACACTTGCAGAGAACGTGAACACTTGCAGAGAACGTGAACACTTGCAGAGAACGTGAACACTTGCAGAGAACGTGAACACTTGCAGTGAACGTGAACACTTGCAGAGAACGTGAACACTTGCAGTGAACGTGAACACTTGCAGAGAACGTGGACACTTGCAGAGAACGTGAACACTTGCAGTGAACGTGAACACTTGCAGAGAACGTGAACACTTGCAGTGAACGTGAATACTTGCAGAGAACGGGAACACTTGCAGAGAACGTGAACACTTGCAGAGAACGTGAACACTTGCAGTGAACGTGAACACTTGCAGTGAACGTGAACACTTGCAGAGAACGTGAATTGTCTCTGACGCGTGGCGGCTCACCCACAGCACGGCATCCCCGGTGACGGCTGATTCTCCCAGAAATTAAATCGCGGGCAATAATGCCGCTCACCCTCTCTGTTGTTGTTTTTTACACGATCAGAGGAAGCAAGAAGATGCTCGGTGTAGTCGGCACTTTGCTTCGTTCATCATTTCGGGGTTTTTTTAGTTTTTTTCAATGCTTTGCTTTATGTGCCCCCCGCCCCCTTTTAAATGAATGATTTCACAAAAGATTTCACGCTCTGCTCTCCTCCTTCTTAACCCTTCCCTCTTTCTCTACCCTTTCTCTCTCTACCCCACTCTCTCTACCCCCTCTCTCCCCACTCTATGTCCATGTTCCCCCTGTTTTCTACGTACATATTTTGCAATTTTTTTTTACGACCCCATCCCTCTGTCTGCTCGCAAGAAATGCGATTTGGAAACTGCCGGAGCAATCAAGCACCCGATGAATACGCATCCTCATGTGAGTGAGCCCCCAGTGATGTACATATTAACAGGACAATATTGCGCGTTGTTTGATATCGTATCGTGCTAAAAATGGTAAAGGCGGCGATACTCCGTGCCCCGTGGAATATCTGCAGCGGTTCTCTGGCATTGCTCTCAGCGGAGTCTGACTCTGCTGTCGAGGGGTAAGGCCGTTGTGGCTGCTGATGGGAATGCGTAAAAAAAGAACACGCTACTTTGTTATATTTTTTTGGGGGGGGGGGGGGGGTTTACGCGAACGGAGGCATTCGGTGTTGTCAGATTGTTTATTTTGCGGCTTATGTTGTGGACAACGACGCTCAGTGATTTGTGTGTCAAGTTGCGTTCGTGCGTGAACTTCTTTCGCACCGCACGGAGCGGGCCGTGCTTATCGGACGCGCGGGGGAGAAAGGCCAACTAACTCGACACAACAAGAAGCAGTTCCAAAGAAATGAGTTTGTCGATCGAGACGGCGATTTGAAAAGTGCACAACTCCCAGCGGAGTTCTAATGTCGGAAGGAAGAAGCGTTCCAGACGGCCGCCAGAAGCGCATGTGAAGGCGCCGGAGAAGATCCGCACGGTCACGTGTCGTGCAAGCGTCACTGAAATGGGACCTTAGTGTAAATCTCATGATGCATGTGACTAGCTGCCCCCCACCCCCCTCCAAATTTTAGTTTTAGATGAGGTTTATTATACACCAAGGCCGTAATTATAATATATATTGGGGGGGGACACATCCCCCCCCCCCAAAATTCAAATAAGCTCAAAATGTCCCCCCAATATATTGCTATTAAAAAAAATGGCTATGCTATGTAAATAAAAACAACAATTTTCTAAACCTTGGCCACAATATCTGGACTTGTCTTCATTTAAATCAATGCATAGATTTCTGTTTATATGATTGTGGTTATGGTTGTACTTTATTAATCCCTAATCTCTGCCATTACATACAATGAAACAAGAAATGGTAAAAAAAAGTAAAAACAGAGCAATGTAATACAATACACTATTAGACATTATTGTAGCAAAAATATCACGTGTTAGTGAATTTTTTTAATATTTTAGGCAGGAAATTCGTTTTCAAATTTTTTATATTTTTCTGAGTTGGGACCCCCAGACACCCTTTGGTCCCCCCCAATGTTGACTCCTTTGCTACGGCCTTGTGATGCAGGGTGCTTTCAAAAAATGTTTTAACACTTCAGAGAATTTGCAACAATACCACAAGAAACGTGCTCGCTGCCTCTGGGCTCCAGAGACCACCTGGAGCAGATTCCAGGCCACGCGTTGACAACGATGGCGAACAAGTGGGAGGCTCTTAGACTTTTAGAAGCTATTAACATTACATTCGTTATCACGTTGACAGCGTACTATCCCTTCTTTTTCCGTTCAAAACGATAGTCTCATATTAGTGTTTAAAAAAACATGTCAAGCACCCTGTAATCATCTTAACAAATGACACAGAGGGTTGTTCCAATGTCCCGTCCATCCTCGAATGTCACCTGAAAAGTAAGAACGAACAATGGATGTTAACAATGATAATAGCGAAAATATTCACTGATAAAGAACCCCCCTCCGATAAGTACGGTTGGCTACGCACGGTTGCGAACGAAGTTCAAACCGACATGCATACAAAACGTCGTGCTCAGATTGTACAATGTTGTGGCTTGGCTCTCCAACACACCCGGTGTGCTGTACTAGTAGACTACACGATACACTACACTATACACTACACTACTATACACTACACTATACACTTCACTACTATACACTATGCACGACATTATACACTACACTATATAATATGCACTACACAATACACTGCACTATACACTACACTATACACTTCATTACTATACACTATGCACTACACTATACACGACACTACTATACACTATACTATACACTACATTATACGCTATACTACTATACACTACACTATACACTTCATTACTATACACTATGCACTACACTATACACTTCACTACTATACACTACACTATACACTACACTACTATACACTATGCACTACGCTATACACTACACTATACACTTCACTACTATACATTATGCACTACACTACTATACACTTTGCACTACACTATACACTACACGATACACTACACGATATTGGTCGCGAAAGCCCGACTTCTGCGTGTTACAAATGCACACAGCGAAACACAACGGCGATGTCTATATGTACCAGCGTGAACACGGATGGCATCCACCACCACCCTCCTCCTCCTCGTCCTCCTCCTCCCAACATGTCCGGGCCACCCCGTAACCAGCGGTACAAAACTTAACCGAGCGAAGCAACGAATGACGCACAATTTATGTATTTATTTATTTTGGGGGGTGGGGGGGGCGGTGACTTGGCGAACGATAAAACCAAACAACAGCCGAACCGAACCAACCAAACAGCCGAACCGAAACCCCACGAGACGAACTTGGGGTTTGTAGGACGGTGACGACGACGACGATCATTGATGATGGATGATTGATTGAAGATGATTGATTGAAGATGAAGAGGATGAATCCCAGTGGGGGGGGGGGGGGGTTGAGTCACCTGGGCTTCACGTGTCAATCACTCGACAGACCGCCCCCCCCCACCCCCACCCCACCCCGATCCTCCTCCGTTCAACCCTCGAGACATCGCCGCGGGCTGCCGTGTTCACATCCCGAGCGACGGACGATCGACCGGGACGCGCGAGCTTCCCAAGCCCGCGTTAAACCGAGGGTCTTCGTTGTCTCGCGTTAGACACTCGGGTAAAACAGAAAAAAAATTACGTGCGTTTCAAAAAGTTTTTTTTATTTAAACATAAACAAAGAGTTCATACGTACGCATAGACATATATATGCATGCTGAAGCTGCTGTCACCTCAATAAAGGTGTTTTTTTTGTTGTAGTTGTTGTTTTGTTCTTGGAATGCCTCGTCTTTTTTCTCGCCGCTTGCTCGACCATACTTCACCACGCTGGTCACTGCCGGGTGGACCAGCGAGTGGATTGACAGGTGCGGCTGTACAGTGCAATGAATGTACGTACGTTAAAGTACGTTGAGCTTCTTTCGCGCCGTACGTTGCCGACCGCGAAAATCGTGGGTGCCGGAGGGGATGAACAACAAACTAAACAACAACAACAAACTAAACAACAACAACAACAACAAACTAAACAACAACAACAACAAACTAAACAACAACAACAAACTAAACAACAACAACAACAACAAACTAAACAACAACAACAAACTAAACAACAACAACAAACTAAACAACAACAACAAACTAAACAACAATAAACTAAACAACAACAAACTAAACAACAACAACAAACTAAACAACAACAACAACAACAACAAACTAAACAACAACAAACTAAACAACAACAACAAACTAAACAACAACAACAAACTAAACAACAACAACAAACTAAACAACAACAATAAACTAAACAACAACAAACTAAACAACAACAACAACAAACTAACAACAACAACAACAAACTAAACAACAACAAGAAGCGCTAAACAGATTCGCTTGCCAATCCAGACGATTGATTTAAAAGTTGCATAGCTCCTCCAGTGGCTTCCGAATATCGGAAGGGAAGAGCGTTCCAGACGGCCGCAGCAAGCGCATCTCTGAAAGCGCCGTGCGATGTGGAGGTAACGACCCAAGGACGTTGCCGATAGGGGTTGTCCGGTGGAGGGGATCGGGCCAGGCGAGCCTGAGAACATTCGCTGTTGACTTTCATAGGTGCTCACTAATAGCAAGCGCTGTTAGCGAGCACCTATGAAGGCCGGCACGGCACACGAGGGGGTGGGTGGCCAACATCACGCCCGGCCGCCTTTGTCTCCGCAGTGGCGATGTTTACACACCGCTCCAGGTACTCATTTGAGGTTGAGTAGACCTAGGGGAGCGCCCCCTCCCCCCCACACACACAAAGACAACGACACACAACCACACACATAGACACATAAAAGACACACACAGACACACACATAGCCAAACACACACACAGACACACACCCAGACACACACATGGACAAACACAGACACAACAACAACCACCGCCATTCGCCACTAAGTGGCGGTGACGTCACCACGACGCTTGTGCCAGACTATGTGCACCCTGAGGCCACGTGAAGTGTCGAACGCCCGCTGGCAGGAGGTCACGGGGCAGACCCAGGTGCCACAGGTCGACTGACTGAGATGACTGGCTGATGCACCACCTGTGCCCCCTACTGTGGCAACCTGCTGTGCTTTAGCCACCCGGCGCTCCGCTCGTTGTTGTGAGCGTCGATCCTCCGCCCTCCGTTGTTGTTGGAGGGCGACTGCCTCCAACTGCCCAGTAGCGTCCTTCACGAGCCTCCTCCACAGAGGCCGATCTTGACACCGCTGGTACCAGTCATCGGCAAGTCCACTCAGCTCCACGTCCTCCTGTACCACATCACTCCATCTCTTCTCTAGCCCGTGCCGCGCCCGCTTAGCCCCCTCAATCCGGCCGAACAAAAGCTGTTTCGGCATGCGGTGGCTGGGCATGCGGGCTACATGACCCAGCCATCGCAGCCTTCCCCGCCGGAGGAGCTCACCGATGGGACCTTGCCCAGATCTTTCAAGGATTTGTGAGCTCCTCACACAATCCAGTCTGGTTAAACCCAGGATGGATCGTAGGCAGGCCAGCCTAAATGTTTCTAATCGGCGAAGATGTTCCATTAGGGGGGTCCACGTTTCGCAAGCGTAGAGAAGGAAGGGAATGACCGTGGCCGAGAAAACCTGAAGCTTAGTGCGGAGCGACAGACCAGGTAGCTTCCACACAGCGTTATGCAACCGATGAAAAGTTATTGCCGCTCGACTGATTCGGAGTGAGACCTCTGCTGTTAAACTGGAGCCAGTCATAAGCACACTGCCCAGGTATGGGAAACTCTCCACTCTCTCCACAACTGCCCCATCACCGATTGGGCGTTGTGGGGGTGGAGTGTCCGATGGTACAAAATACCCAGGCAGGTGCTTAGTTTTGGTGGGGCTGATGGTAAGGCCCCACCTCTTAGTGGCACGCTCCAGTCTCAGCAGCAGCGTCTCCAACTCCTCCTGTGAATGAGTAGCTATTACCAAATCATCAGCATACATAACGTGGTTGAGCAATAGGGAGCCATCCCTTGACTGCACCCGAGCATCGATCAACCTCCCATTATCTCTGTACCATATGGAGATTCCCCCGGTACAGCTATTGAAGGCTTCACGAACTACGTGGTCAAAATAGATATTAAATAATGTGGGAGCCAGAGGACATCCCTGTCGCACCCGAAGGTGTACAGGGAATGGCTCTGACTCCCGGCCACGTAGTTTTACTCGGGCCCGCTCACCATCATGAAGGTCCTTAATGATCGTGAGCAGAGAGTCAGGGACTCCAAAAGCACGAAGAACAACCCAGAGCCCAGGCCTACTGATGGTATCATAGGCCTTGACCAGGTCAATAAAGCAGAGATGTAGGTCTTGTTGGAATTCCCTACACCTCTGCTGTAGCAGACGGACAGAAAATATGGCATCTGTGCAGGACCGCCCTTTCCTGAAACCGCATTGGGGCTCCGCAAGCCTCTCCTCAGCGTGCCTGGCAAGGCGATGTTCAATAATCCTTTCCAGAACCTTTCCTGGCACACTGAGGAGTGAGATGTCCCTGTAGTTGTTACAGTCCTTTTTAAGAAGGGGGACCACCAGGGCATCCTTCCAATCCTGCGGAATCCGTCCAGTGGTCCAGACTGTTGTTATGATCTTCTTTGGGTCGGTCCCGGGTCGGTCCCGGGTCGGTCCCGGGTCGGTCCCGGGTCGGTCCCGGGTCGGCACCTGTGACAGGAGGTCATAGAAGGCATCTGACTCATCGGCTTTGCCTGCATCCCTCCACGGATGTTCGTCTTCGGTGGGGGCATAAGTAACCACGACCACCACTCTTTGCCTTCGGTTGATGGGAAGGCGAGCCCAAAGCAGCCTGGGGCTTACAGTTTCCCACACCTCTCCGCCATGCTCCCACGCCCCCTTCATTCTTTTGTTCAAAAGAAGAGCGACACCCTGTTCTTTGGCAGTCTGCTGCCCCGAGTAGAGGACTGTCCACCCCTCATGGTGGCAGGAGCCAGAGCCGGTCCACCGGACCTCCTGAATGCCACATAGATCCAGGCGGTACTGGTCCAGCTCCCGACAGAGGAGTGGCAGCCTCTCCTCCGCAGTGAGCATTCGAACATTCCACGTGGCCACCCGTAGTGGTTTTTCGTTGTTTCTGGAGGAGCCCCGAGGGTAGATATTCAATCTCCTGGCTCCGCCAATTGGGGTTTGGCCAGGAGACATCATAGACGCCTGGCCCCCCGGGGCCTCCGGCACAAGCTTATTAGTTATATATATAGTTAATTCGCGGTATAGTGGTAATTAATTGAAGGTGGAGGGGTTACCAGCCCCTCGCACCCGTCCAGAGCCCCCGTTTAGCCCCTGTGGTGGACACATATGCCATGAGGAGAGGAGCCAATCACAATTGGACCTCCCCCCACAGCACTGTCCATGACAGAGTTGCCCGTCCGGCACCGCGAGGAGGTAGGGGGTTGTTTTGCCGGACTCACACAGACACACACACACACAGACAAAAACAAACACACAGACACACACACACACACAGACACACACCCAGACACACACATAGACAAACACACAGACACACGCAAAGACAAACACACACACACACAAAAACAGACGCACAGACAAAAACACACAAAACAGACACACACACAGACACACACATAGACAAACACACAGACACACACAGACAAAAACGACAGGCGATATCCGAGGCCAGGCTCAAGGAATTGCACACACAAAGCTCGAGAGGATTGAATGCGTGTGGTACCGTGCGTACACGTGTCTGTGTCTGTGTGTGTCTGTGTCTAATGGGAGCGGTGGTGTAGCGGTTAGCGCTGAGCTCCGCTATGAACGCAGCGACCCGAGTTCGATTCCCGCTCACGGCCAACACCGGTGACGATTATCTGAACCGGTCCTGGGCCTCCCCTAGGTCGACTCAGCCTCAAATGAGTACCCGGTGCGCTGTGTCAATATCGCCACTGGGGAGACAAAGGCGGTCGGGCGTGGTGCTGGCCACCCACCCCCTCGTGTGCCGTTCCGGCCTTCATAGGTGCTGCTCGCTGACAGCACTTGCCCCAACAGTCTGTTACAGGCTACACGGGGGATCTTTGTCTTTGTATACCGTGTCAACCCATACGGTTTGCCACGTATTTTTGTGCAGGGAAATTGAGTTTTCAGGTCCATACGGCGTGCAACCGTTTGTGCAGTCACCACGGCGCCTAGTGCCAGGCCAGGTGCACTTTTAAAGCCACGTGAAGTGTCGTCGAAGGCTCGCTGCTGACAGGAGGTCACGGGACAGACCCAGCAGGTGCCATGGGTTTGCTGACTCAGACGACTGGCCGATGCACCACCTGTGCCCCCGACGGTGCCAGGCTAGGTGCAGGAGGTCACGGGACAGACCCAGCAGGTTCCATGGGTTTGCTGACTCAGACGACTGGCCGATGCACCACCTGTGCCCCCGACGGTGCCAGGCTAGGTGCAGTAGGTCACGGGACAGACCCAGCAGGTGCCATGGGTTTGCTGACTGAGACGACTGGCCGATGCACCACCTGTGCCCCCGACGGTGCCAGGCTAGGTGCAGGAGGTCACGGGACAGACCCAGCAGGTGCCATGGGTTTACTGACTGAGACGACTGGCCGATGCACCACCTGTGCCCCCGACGGTGCCAGGCTAGGTGCAGGAGGTCACGGGACAGACCCAGCAAGTGCCATGGGTTTGCTGACTGAGATGAGTTGCCGATGCACCACCAGCTGTACCCCCTACTGTTCCAACTTGCTGCAATTTTATACGCCCGGCGCTCCGCTCGTTGTTGTGAGCGTCGCGGCTCTGCCCTTCCGTTGTTGTTGGAAGACGACTGCCTCCAACTGACCGGTAGCAGCAGCGTCCTTCACGAGCCTTCTCTCGAGTCAGATAACAATTTCAAAAACAAAGCTACCCCGTAGAGCCTTAACAAACCGTTGGGCCAAGCGCTATTAGCGACAACCTATGAAGGCCGGCACGGCACACGAGGGGGTGGGTTGCCAACACCACGCCCGGCCGCCTTTGTTTCCCTGATGGAAATGTTTTATTTACACATCGCACTAGGTACTCATTTGAGGCTGAGTCCACCTAGAGGCGGCCTAGGACCGGTTCAGATAATCGCTATCGCTGGTGTTGGCCGTGAGTGGGAATCGAACTCTGGTCGCCGGGTTCGTAGCACAGGGGGCTAACCGCTACGCACAAAGACGAAGACCCCCCCGTGTAGCCTTCACAGACTGTAGGGGCAAGTGCTGTTAGCGAGCACCTATGAAGACGATTGATTTAAAAGTTGCATAACTCCTCCAATGGCTTCCGAATATCGGAAGGGAAGAGCGTTCCAGACGGCCGCAGCAAGCGCATCTCTGAAAGCGCCGTGCGATGTGGAGGTAACGACCCAAGGACGTTGCCGCTGTGGGTTGTCCGGTGGAGGGGATAGGGCCAGGCGAGCTTGAGAACATTCGCTGTTGACTTTCATAGGTGCTCACTAATAGCAAGCGCTGTTAGCGAGCACCTATGAAGGCCGGCACGGCACACGAGGGGGTGGGTGGCCAGCACCACGCCCGACCGCCTTTGTCTCCCCAGTAGCGATGTTAACACACCGCACCAGGTACTCACTTAAGGCCGAGTCGACCTAGGGGAGGCCCAGGACCGGTTCAGACAATCGTCACCGGTGTTGGCCGTGAGCGGGAATTGAACTCGGGGTCGCCGGGTTCGTAGCGCAGCGTAGCGCTAAGCGCCATACGCACGCAGGCACACACGAAGTGTACGTTCGGAGAGAGAGAGGAGTAAGTAGGTCGTCCACCGGAGGGTGAGAGAGGGAGATGGAGCAGCGATTGATGAAACCTGTCCGCGTGCAGGTCAGCTGGGCGGATGAATGCGTCAACACCGCAGGGATCAAGGCTTGGGGACGCCTTGATCCAGCAGTGGATCGACCATGGCTGGTGATGGATTGTGGAGGCCTTCAACCAGCAGTGGATGGATCATGGCTGGTGATGAATTGGAGAGGCCTTCAACCAGCAGTGGATTAGCCATGGCTGGTGATGGATTGGAGAGGCCTTCAACCAGCAGTGGATCGACCATGGCTGGTGATGGATTGTGGAGGCCTTCATCCAGCAGTGGATCGACCATGGCTGGTGATGAATTGGAGAGGCCTTCAACCAGCAGTGGATCGACCATGGCTGGTGATGGATTGGAGAGGCCTTCATCCAGCAGTAGATGGATCATGGCTGGTGATGGATTGGAATGGCTTTCAACCAGCAGTGGATGTATCATGGCTGTATTGCATGGTGAGTGGGCATCTGCTCTCCCCAAATCATTATTCGAGTCCCTCTCTCTCTCTCTCCCCTCCACTCTCCACGTCTCACTCTCTTTTTTTTACGATCAGAGGAAACAACAAGAAGATGCTCGGTGTAGTCGGCACTTTGGCTTGTTCATCATTTCGCTTTTTTTTCAATGCTTTGCTTTATGTGCCCCCCCCCCTCCCCTCTGTTTAAATGAAATATTTCACAAAAGATTTCACGCTCTGCTCTCCTCCTCCTTCTTACCCCTTCCCTCTCTCTCTACCCCCTCTCTCTACCCCCTCTCTCTACCCCCCCCCCCTCTCTATCTACCCCATCTCTCCCTACTCTACAGTGAGGGAAAAAAGTATTTGATCCCCTGCTGATTTTCTACGTTTGCCCACTGACAAAGAAATGATCAGTCTATCATTTTAACGGTAGGATTATTTGAACAGTGAGAATAACAAGAAAATCCAGAAAAAACGCATGTCAAAATGTTATAAATTGATTTGCATTTTAATGAGGGAAATAAGTATTTGACCCCCTCAATCAGAAAGATTTCTGGCTCCCAGGTGTCTTTTATACAGGTAACGAGCTGAGATTAGGAGCACACTCTTAAAGGGAGTGCTCCTAATCTCAGCTTGTTACCTATATTAAAGACACCTGTCCACAGAAGCAATCAATCAGATTCTAAACTCTCCACCATGGCCAAGACCAAAGAGCTCTCCAAGGATGTCACGGACAAGATTGTAGATCTACACAAGGCTGGAATGGGCTACAAGACCATTGCAAAGCAGCTTGGTGAGAAGGTGACAACAGTTGGTGCGATTATTCGCAAATGGAAGAAACACAAAAGAACTGTCAATCTCCCTCGGCCTGGGGCTCCATGCAAGATCTCACCTCGTGGAGTTGCAATGATCATGAGAACGGTGAGGAATCAGCCCAGAACTACACGGGAGGATATTGTCAATGATCTCAAGGCAGCTGGAACCATAGTCACCAAGAAAACAATTGGTAACACACTACGCCGTGAAGGACTGAAATCCTGCAGCGCCCGCAAGGTCCCCCTGCTCAAGAAAGCACATATACATGCCCGTCTGAAGTTTGCCAATTAACATCTGAATGATTCAGAGGACAACTGGGTGAAAGTGTTGTGGTCAGATGAGACCAAAATGGAGCTCTTAGGCATCAACTCAACTCGCCGTGTTTGGAGGAGGAGGAATGCTGCCTATGACCCCAAGAACACCATCCCCACCGTCAAACATGGAGGTGGAAACATTATGCTTTGGGGGTGTTCTCCTGCTAAGGAGACAGGACAACTTCACCGCATCAAAGGGACGATGGACGGGGCCATGTACCGTCAAATCTTGGGTGAGAACCTCCTTCCCTCAGCCAGGGCATTGAAAATGGGTCGTGGATGGGTATTACAGCATGACAATGACCCAAAACACACGGTCAACGCAACAAAGGAGTGGTTCAAGAAGAAGCACATAAAGGTCCTGGAGTGGCCTAGCCAGTCTCCAGACCTTAATCCCATAGAAAATCTGTGGAGGGAGCTGAAGGTTCGAGTTGCCAAACGTCAGCCTCGAAACCTTAATGACTTGGAGAAGATCTGCAAAGAGGAGTGGGACAAAATCCCTCCTAAGATGTGTGCAAACCTGGTGGCCAACTACAAGAAACGTCTGACCTCTGTGATTGCCAACAAGGGTTTTGCCACCAAGTACTAAGTCATGTTTTGCAGAGGGGTCAAATACTTATTTCCCTCATTAAAATGCAAATCAATTTATAACATTTTTGACATGCGTTTTTCTGGATTTGTTGTTGTTATTCTGTCTCTCACTGTTCAAATAAACCTACCATTAAAATTATAGACTGATCATTTTTTTGTCAGTGGGCAAACGTATAAAATCAGCAGGGGATCAAATGCTTTTTTTCCCTCACTGTATGTCTATGTTCCCCCTGTTTTCTATGTACATATTTGTTAAAAAAAAATGTTACGACAAAGCGCCGCATCTGCACCCAGCCCTTCTCGCAGTCCTCCGTCTCTCTCTCTCTCTCTACCCTCCCCTGCCGCTCTGTGCGCTCAACCTTCATTTGCATTCACACCACGAACTTCTTCACATCGGTGTCGGAGGGCTGATCCGGCGCGTGGTTGGTTGGTGGTGGTGGTGGAGGAGGAGGTGGAGGAGGTGGAGGTCGAGGGGAGATGATGGAGGAGGTGGGGGAGGAGAGATTCTGGCGGGACGAGCGGTTCGCAATTTGATACGGGCGGTGGTGGCGGCGTTTCTCAAATCCGCGTGGTGCGTGCTTCAATATCAGTCGTCATCGTATCCGAGGAGGAGGTGGTGGAAGACGAATAAGAGGAGGAGGGAGGCGAGGCCGTGGATGTGGCAGCGGGATTATGCGTGGTGATCGCACGCACACGCGCGCATACACACACACAGACGCGCGCGCACACACACATACAGACACGCGCGCACACACACACACGCGCGCATACACACACACACAGACACGCGCGCACGCACACACAGACACGCGCGCACACACACACAGACCGGCACGTCACCTAACGAATGTGGTGGTCGCGGTGGTGGCAGTGGTGGTGGTGATATTCTGAACCCGTGGCTCGAGAAAGCAGCAGCAGCAGGAGGATCAGGATCATCCATTCATGCATCCATTGTGGGTGTGCTCAATGATGACATCGCCTCGTCTGCGTCCGCGTTGCGCTTGCACCACCACGCACGCAGCTCTGCTGCAGCACGAGCTGCACTAGCAGCAGCAGTAGCAACAGCAGCAGCACGAGCAGCAGTAGTAGCAGCAGTAGTAGCAGCAGCACGAGTAGCAGCAGCAGCACGAGCAGCAGTAGTAGCAGCAGCGGTAGTAGCAGCAGCAGTAGCAGCAGCAGTAGTAGCAGCAGCAGTAGTAGCAGCAGCACGAGTAGCAGCAGCAGCACGACTAGCAGTAGTAGCAGCAGCGGTAGTAGCAGCAGCACGAGCAGCAGCAGCACGAGCAGCAGCAGTAGTAGTATCTTCCGGCTTCTCTCGCGATCAGCAGCGGATTCCAAGCCATGCAGCAGCAGCAGCTGCAGCTGAAAGAGCGTGTGCACGATCCATCATACAACGCCTGGAAGCTCATTCAGAAACAACAGCAGCAGCATAAGCAACATTGAGGGAACGCTCCCACCGTAGAGCATTTGTCGGTTCACCACAGCACCATCAGCATCATCCGCGGCGACAGCATCATCAGCAGCATCATCATCATCAACAGTAGCAGCATAAGCAGCAGCATTAGCAGAATCATCATCAGCATCATCGTCATCAGCAATATCATCATCATCAACAGCAGCAGCAACATCATCAGCAGCATCATCAGAAGCAGCAGCATCAGCAGCAGCACCAGCAGCATCAGCAGCATCAGCAGCATCATCATCAGCAGCATCAGCAGCATCAGCAGCAACATCATCACCAGCAGCATCATCACCAGCGGCAGCAGCATCGGGCGGCTTGCAAGTTCATTCATGCGGATGCAGAGCGAAGGCGAGAGACCTCCACATCTCAGCCGACTACTGCGGTGCTGAGCCCTAGACCCGGCAGGAGCGTCCCGCCTAGCCTGATCGTCACATCTCGGTGGCATCGTCAAGCGCTCAATACGGCTCGGTGAGCACACGGGCCGCCTGGAACACAGTAGGTCAATTTCATCATCATCAGCAGCAGCAGCAGCAACATCATCAGCAGCAGCGGTAGCAGCAGCAGCAGCACCGTCAACAGTGTGACAGTAGCAATAATCGCAGCATTGGCTGTATAATCATCAGCAGCAGCAGTAGTAACAGCAGCAGCAGCAGAACTATCACTAGCAGCAATAGCATCATCAGCTGCACCATAGTCATCATCATCAGCTGCCCCATAGTCATCATCATCAGCTGCCCCGTAGTCATCATCATCATCAGCTGCACCATAGTCATCAGCAGCAGCATCATCATCAGCATGAAGCTCGTTCGTGGCGCCCGGTAGGAGGAGCGCGAGCGAGCGAGGCGCGCTCTGCGTGGAAGAACAATCAAAGCAGCAGTAGCGGCGGCGGCGGCGGTGGCAGTGACGCCGGTTCGGATACAACCACGGGCGCTCCTCAACATCTGAACGTCGCGGTGCCGGCTGCCGTCCGCTTGCTTCGCCACAACCAGCAGCACCGCCACAACCAGCACCGCCACCACCACAAGCAGCACCTCCACAACCAGCACCGCCACAACCAGCAGTGCCACAACCAGCACCACAAGGAGCAGGGACAGCGCAAGCTCGCCTCCCGAGACGCGCCAACAGGCGCACGCGCGTAAGCGAGCCAACGAGCCAAGCGACCGTGCCGAACCGAGCCGAAACCGAACCGAGCCGAAACCGAGCCGAGCCGAAGCCGAACCGAGCCGAAGCCGAGCCCTCCCATTCCGCAGGAGCTCTCCGGCCTCTACGGGGCCTGCCGAGGATGCGTGCTGAGCGGCCTCGCCATGGGGCTGTGTGACCGAGGAGTCCAGACGCTCTTCACGACCGGTGGCGCCTTCGCTGCCTTTGGCCTCATGAGCATCGCCGTGGGCACGGACTTTTGGCTCTACTCACGGGGCAACTGCCGCAGCAAGGCCGGAGCCGGCGAGAACGACACCAGCGTGAAGAATGAGGAGGTGATGACCCACTCGGGGCTGTGGAGGACCTGCTGCCTTGAAGGTAAACACACACAGACGCACACAACAAGACGAACTCGGGAGCCCCAAGAGGTTGAGGGTTTTTTTTAGTTGTTGTTGTTGTGAGTCTCGCCTCGTCATCTCTTTGCGATTTCTGACTAAACAATAACAAACAAAATGAAACAAATCACGACGTTTCGGGCGCAGCACAAGCGTTCGTCGTCACCTGATGCGCCCAAAAACGTCGTGATTTATTTTACTTTCTACCCACGTGACTTTACCAAAAGAACCGAAGACTATGGATTCCTGCAGTCACGAAAGCTTCAAATCAAGATTAATAACAAACAAAACAAACCAAAAAAAACCACGAGGATATTCGCCCGGCGATGTTGGACGTCGGTGCCTCGCCGAAACCTCACGGGACTGAACATTGTGTGAATATCCTCGTCTCGTCGTGGGGTCTGCCCCCTCCAAACGCGCAACCGAGGCGAGTAACTAATTGGCGTCTCTCGTCTCACGTGACGCGACCTTTAACTGATTGGCTGTGTGGTCGGGTGGCTGGCGGCTTCACGACACATCGATTTACTCTCCCCGGCGTTGATCGTTCGCAGGCAGCGCTCCTCATTGCAAAGGCCCCCCATCGGTGCCACTGGTGGGCCAATCGGTGGCCCGTACTGGTGGGCCAATCGGTGGCCCGTACTGGTGGGCCAATGGGTGGCTCGTACTGGTGGGCCACCGGTGGCCTGAACTGGTGGGCCAATCGGTGGCCCGTACTGGTGGGCCAATGGGTGGCCCGTACTGGTGGGCCAATCGGTGGCCTGAACTGGTGGGCCAATCGGTGGCCCGTACTGGTGGGCCAATGGGTGGCCTGTACTGGAGGGCCAATCGGTGGCCCGTACTGATGGGCCACCGGTACGGCGCACTGATGGGCCAATCAGTGGCCCGTACTGGTGGGCCAATCGGTGGCCCGTACTGGTGGGCCAATCGGTGGCCTGTACTGGAGGGCCAATCGGTGGCCCGTACTGGTGGCCCACCGATGCGTCGCACTGATGGCCACTGGTGACTCGCTAATGCGGCCCCCTGATATGCGGCCCCCTCTCCCCGACAATACACACATAGTGACACCACTCCCCACTACCCCACCCACCCCATCATCACCATCATCACCGCCATCAACAAAGCTGCTGCTGTCACAACACCCCCCGCAATGGTTTCAAATGGTGGTGGCGGCGGGGGCCCTCGCTCACTCGCACACCGATGATGTCTCATCGGTCAAAGTGACCCCCCCGCCCTCCCACCAGCTCTAAACATTGGTGAAGAACACCGATCTCCTCCGATGTTGTCACCCCCCACCTCCTCCACATCGAGAATCAAGTGCTGCCCCCTCTTCTCTCTCCCCCCCTACCGCCGAGGCCTACTATAAAACCTCGTGCCACGGCAGCTCTCTCGCCTACTTCAGCAGTTTTGTTCTTGCTGTGGTTGTCCCACCTGATGACGATTGCTTGTGTTGCGATCGAAACGTCATGATCTATTATTTGTCTACCCACGTGACTTTACCGAAGGAACCAAAGAGTGTGGATTCCTTACAGTCACGAAAGCTTCAAAAACAAGATTTAACAACGCGCGTCTCGAACAGCGCGGTTCCTTGGAAGCCTCGACTGCAGCCTTGCACCCCCGTCTGGTTCTCGATCATTATATATTTATTTAAAAACAAATTTACGACGTCAATAAACGCCGAGGCCTTGATGAAACAGAGTTAAGTTGCCACTTTCGTTTGCCAACGGGCGGCGCGATTTGCGTTTTGGATGATTTACCTTCTTGGACTAAGAAATCTGGCCACGTCTCGCTTAGCCCTCACAAAGGGGCATCTCGCACCCCCCCCCAGGGAGTGCGAGATGCCCCCCAGGTTAAGAAGAAGAATAAGAACCACCGCTCTCAATTATTTAGCTGCTGCTGCTATGAATTCTCACATGACGATGGCGATGATGATGATGATTTGGGCCACTGCGATGGACAGCGATAGTCACACGCGCAAAAAGTCGCCTCTGAAAAAGCGGGGCTTCACTTTGTGAATAAAAGTTGAGTTTAACACGCAGTAGTAGCAAGGCTTTAGCGACCAATGTTATCCATAATAGAGGATTTGGGGTGGGGGGGGGGGGCGGCTAGATCGCGTGAATGTAAATGTGTCGTTAAACCCGCCACCACACGACCACACAGCCCAATGCGTAAGGGGTTTGTCACCTAGACAGAGCGTGACGATTAGTTACTAGGTCGTGTGTTGGAGAGTAAACCCACTACAACGTTTACAATGAAAGTGTATAGTGTAGTGTATAGTGTAGTGTGTAATGTAGTGTATAGTGTAGTATACTAGTACAGCACACACCGGACGTGTGTTGGAGAGTAAACCCACTATAACATTTACATTTATAGTGTAGTTGTATAGTGTAGTGTAATGTGTAGTATATAGTATCGTATATAGTGTAGTGTATAGTGTAGTATACTAGTTCAGCACACACCAGTTGTGTGTTGGAGAGTAAACCGACTACAACATTTACAATTATTGTGTAAATTTTGATTTAAAGCTTTCGTGACTGCAGGGATTCATATTTTTGGTTCTTTCGGTAAAGTCACGTAGAAGGGAAACAATAAAATAATAAAAATATAAAACGATAAAATTCTCACGACGTTTCGACTACAACACAAGCAATCATCATCAGTTTTGAAAACTACATCAAGAAAATTTGAAAAAAGTGGCGGTTTTTTAATGCATATCCGACCAGGAACACATAGCCAGTGAACTCAAGCACGTACACCAAGCTCTTAAGGCTAATGGTTATTCCGACTACACAATCCGCAAAGCTATCACTTCAACCATGAAGAAGGACCCTCTTGAGGAGCCTTTCAAAACCATCACCTTACCCTACATTGTGGGGATCACAAAAAATATCTCCAAAATCTTGAATAAACACAAGATCCGGGTCCGATTCAACACATAACATAACATCCGTAATCTGGTTCCGTCTGTAAAAGATGTGATTCCGGACATACAGTACCCTGGCGTCTACAAACTAAGTTGCCTCTGTGGTAGTAGTTACATTGGAGAAACCAAACGACATGTCTCGGACCGCATTCGTGAACACAAAGCAGACCTAAAACACGGTAGGACCAACACCTCGGCCATGGCAGATCATTGTTATAATTCAGTAGGTTCACATGACATTGACTTCTCCAAGACAGAGGTTCTCTGCAATCCATCTGGCTACCATGAGAGATTCGTCCATGAGGCTATCCACATATACAAACACAGAGACAATTTCAACCGAGAAGATGGATTCTGGCTTAGCAATCATTGTAAGGATTTGATAAACCATTTCGGGTCTTAATTGATTGTTCACGCTTAAGGTGGCTTTCAGACCGCATCCATTATTTTTCGTCCCCCCCCTCCTCTTTTCCGAACATAGATGGACTCGTCCATCTGAACAAACTGTCAAATCGCTCTCCGTGGTGCAAACGTTAAAAAAGCCGCCACTTTTTTCAAATGTTCTTGATGTGGTTTTCACACCTGATGGTGATTGCTTGTGTTGCAGTCGAAACGTCGTGAGAATTTTATTGTTTTATATTTGTATTATTTTATTGTTTCCCTTCTACGTGACTTTACCGAAAGAACCAAGAATATAATTATAGTGTAGTTGTATAGTGTAGTGTATAGTGTAGTGTATAGTGTAGTGTATAGTGTAGTATACTAGTACAGTTCTAACCCGTTGTGTGTTGGAGAGCAAACCCACTACAACATTTACAATTCGAGTACAGTGAGGTTCCGCCGGCAATTCGTTTAGTTTAAAGATATCGCTGGCTACACCGTGATCAAGAGACTTGTGCGGCAGCTAGAGGGCGACAGTGAGACTAGTCGACATCTAAATCTCAATACTGGGACCCCATACTCTTTGGTTCTTTCGGTAAAGTCACGTAGGTATAAAATACAATAAATCACGACGTTTCGGGTGCAACACAAGCGTCCATCATCAGGTGAAAAAGCATGGTCTGCTGCTGAGGCAGAACCAAAGAGTATGGATTCCTGCAGTCACGAAAACTTCAAATCAACACTGGGACTCTACTTACGATCGCGTCGGGTTCCAGCTGTCTGTTAGTCGATGTGTTCGTAAGTCCAAGTTGATTCCTGTAGATTCCGAACACGTTGTATGGCGTGTACACTAAATACGGGAATGGTTTTAACAGTCGTATAATCTCCTGTAGATGTAGATGCCACTGGCTCTTCACGTTCCGCAGATGTAGATACCACTGGTTCGTCATGTTCTGCAGATGTAGATACCACTGGTTCTTCACATTCGGCAGATGTGGATGCCACTGGTTTTTTATGTTCTGCAGATGTAGATGTCACTGGTTCTTCACGTTCTGCAGATGCCACTGGTTCTCACGTTCTGCAGATGTAGATGGCACTGGTTCTTCACGTTCTACAGATGTAGATTCTGCTGGTTCTTTACATTCTGTAGATGTATATGCCACTGGTTATTCACGTTCTGCAGATGTAGATACACTGGTTATTCATATTCTGCAGATGTAGATGCGGCTGGGTCTTCAGGTTTTGCAGATGTAGATACCACTGGTTCTTCACGTTCTGCAGATTAGATGCCAATGGTTTTTCATGTTCTGCAGATTTAGATGCCACCACCATCTATTGTGCAGCATTTGAACTTATAGCTCTTGGTCCGAACGGGAAACTGTACATGTGTGCAGGTTTGTTCGTATCTCTGAAAGTTCGTAAGTCGAATGTTTGTAAGTAGAGGAGTCCTTGTACAGTCCTCTACATACTAAACTAGACTATTAAATTATTATGTTTTTCCTTTACCAGGTAAGGCCCCACTGAGCTACGTAGCTCTTTTTTTCAGAAGCGACCTGGCTTTCACAAATGATAGTTCAACGAAGTCGCTTATCACGTGGACAATTATAGCAGTCAAAATACAGAATGAGAATGATTATTTGTACCGGACAAATCCGATGAGCTATGAAGCTCTTTTTCACAGATGTCCAATAGATACTCTAAACGCATGTTGATTCTAAATATGGAAAGAAAAGCCGGAGGACCCTAGCAAAAAAAAATCCACGTGACCACAGGAGAGAGACACGTAAACTCCAAATATACAGCAGGCATCAGGTGCGGGATCGAAACCACGACCTTCTGTATACTAGGCGAGATAGTTATCATCTCCTAGCCACCGCGGGGTACACCAGAGAGACACACACACAGAGACGCAAACTCCAAATATGGAACAGGCGTGAGGGTCGGAATCGAATCCAAGACCTCCTGTATACTAGGCGAGGTAGTCAACTTCTCTCTAGCCACCGTGGCGCCCCCCACACAATGGACAAACGGCAAATCAATGTTGGATTCACTCAGTCATTTGCTCGCGTTCCAATTGGCGAGCGTTTATCCAATTCAAAGATTTCCTTCCCCCCGATGTTAGCCACGGACGGTGCGGCCGCACGAAGCTGCCAAGAAACTCGGAAGGGAGGCAAAGATGGCGTCGAGAAAAATGCGTCCACGGAATGGCACCCCCCTGGGGAGGCAGCGAGCGGTGCACGTGGATTAGAGAATGCACGCGCACGGTTGAGACATCGTCATGATCGCGTCCGTACGTCCTTGTGCAGTAGGTACGTCGAACTTCTTTCACACCGTACGTAGCCAACCGCGCTAATCAGAGGTGCCGGGGGCAAAGACAATGAACTAAACGCAAGAAGCAGTTCTAAAGAAATGAGTTCTCGATGTAGCAGAGTAGTGTAGTGTAAAGTCGTGTAATGTATCATAGTGTAGTGTATAGTGTCGTTTGTATAAGTGTATAGTGTAGCAGTGTAGTAGGCTCCACGGAGGCACACACTTGAACTTGGAGGCAACACGTTTATTCCACAACCCCAACAGGGTACTCCATAACGCACACAGGATTATGACATAGGTGGTAACTACCACTTTAAACGAGACCACAACGGGGTAGCTACATAACCAGGTCAATCACTAACACACTGCCTGACCCACGATGCCGAGCATAAAGACCGAAGACCGAGGATCGAAGAGACGTAGCACCGACGGGTTTCATTCCAACAGACAGCCCGGATTGGCCTTCAAGACCTCCCTTTTATGCCCCTGAGCGTGGCCTAGCTCCGCCCTCGGCCACGCCCCCTTCGAGATCCTACTAGAAGGTTCTGGGCAATACATCACGTGTCCCTCTTGCCACTTTTTGGCCCCCCTCATTATCCTGACCTGGTCACGTGCCCTCTCAGGTTCACCTAGACTGTAACGTCCTCAAATGCCCTCTCTCTGACAGTCACCAGAACCCTGCCAGCTAGGGCACCCTTCCATGCCATACATACTCTGGTGACAGAGAGAGGCCCTATCAGGCACAGTTAAACGCCGTAGTGACTCAATATACATCACCACAGCAGTATAATGTGTATTGTAGTGTAGTGTATAGTAGTGTAGTGTGTAGTGTAGTGTATAGTGTAATCTATAGTAGTATAGTGTTTAGTAGTGAAGTGCATAGTGTAGTAGTGTCATAATAGTGTAGTGCATAGTAGTATATAGTGTGGTGTATATTAGTGTTGGCTGATCCCCTGCTGAGGGCAGGGACGAGGGTGGTGGTGTGAGGGAAGCAGGACAAGTTAGCGGAGTACTGAGTGAGAGAGTTAGCGGAGGAATGAGTGAGAGAGTTAGCAGAGTACTGAGTGAGAGAGTTAGCGGAGAACTGAGTGAGAGAGTTAGCGGAGTACTGAGTGAGAGAGTTAGCGGAGTATTGAGTGAGAGAGTTAGCGAAGTACTAAGTAAGAGAGTTAGCAGAGTACTGAGTGAGAGAGATAGCGGAGTTCTGAGTGAGAGAGTTAGCAGAGTACTGAGTGAGAGATTTAGCGGAGAATTGAGTGAGAGAGTTAGCGGAGTACTGAGTGAGAGAGATAGCGGAGTACTGAGTGAGAGAGTTAGCGGAGTACTGAGTGAGAGAGATAGCGGAGTACAGAGTGAGAGAGTTAGCAGAGTACTGAGTGAGAGAGTTAGCGGAGTACTGAGTGAGAGAGTTAGCGGAGTACTGAGTGAGAGAGTTAGCGGAGTACTGAGTGAGAGAGATAGCGGAGTACAGAGTGAGAGAGTTAGCGGAGTATTGAGTGAGAGAGTTAGAGAAGTACTAAGTAAGAGAGTTTGCAAAGTACTGAGTGAGAGAGATAGCGGAGTTCTGAGTGAGAGAGTTAGCAGAGTACTGAGTGAGAGATTTAGCGGAGTATTGAGTCAGAGAGTTAGTGGAGTACTGAGTGAGAGAGATAGCGGAGTACTGAGTGAGAGAGTTAGCGGAGTACTGAGTGAGAGAGATAGCGGAGTACTGAGTGAGACAGTTAGCGGAGTACTGACTGAGAGAGTTAGCGGAGTACTGAGTGAGAGAGATAGCGGAGTATTGAGTTAAAGAGTTAGCGGAGTATTGAGTGAGAGTTAGCAGAGTACTGAGTGAGAGAGATAGTGGCGTACTGAGTGAGAGAGTTAGCAGAGTATTGAGTGAGAGAGTTAGCGGAGTGTTGAGTGAGAGAGTTAGCGGAGTTCTGAGTGAGAGAGTTAGCGGAGTATTGAGTGAGAGAGTTAGCGGAGTATTGAGTGAGAGAGTTAGCGGAGTATTGAGCGAGAGAGTTAGCGGTGTATGAAGTGAGAGAGATAGCGGAGTATTGAGTGAGAGAGATAGCGGAGTACTGAGTGAGAAAAATAGCGGAGTTCTGAGTGAGAGAGATAGCGGAGTACTTAGTGAGAGAGATAGTGGAGTACTGAGTGAGAGAGTTAGCGGAGTACTAAGTTAGAGAGTTAGCGGAGTACTGAGTGAGAAAGTTAGCGGAGTACTGAGTGAGAGAGTTAGCGGAGTATTGAGCGAGAGAGTTAGCAGAGTATAGAGTGAGAGAGTTAGTGGAGTTTAGAGTGAGAGAGTTAGCAGAGTATAGAGTGAGAGAGTTAGCGGAGTATGAAGTGAGAGAGATAGCGGAGTATTGAGTGAGAGAGATAGCGGAGTACTGAGTGAGAAAAATAGCGGAGTTCTGAGTGAGAGAGATAGCGGTGTACTTAGTGAGAGAGATAGCGGAGTACTGAGTGAGAGAGTTAGCGAAGTACTGAGTGACAGAGTTAGCGGAGTATTGAGTGAGAGAGTTAGCGGAGTACTGAGTGAGAGAGATAGCGGAGTGCCTAGTGAGAGAGTTAGCGGAGTATTGAGTGAGAGAGTTAGAGAAGTACTAAGTAAGAGAGTTTGCAAAGTACTGAGTGAGAGAGATAGCGGAGTTCTGAGTGAGAGAGTTAGCAGAGTACTGAGTGAGAGATTTAGCGGAGTATTGAGTCAGAGAGTTAGTGGAGTACTGAGTGAGAGAGATAGCGGAGTACTGAGTGAGAGAGTTAGCGGAGTACTGAGTGAGAGAGATAGCGGAGTACTGAGTGAGACAGTTAGCGGAGTACTGACTGAGAGAGTTAGCGGAGTACTGAGTGAGAGAGATAGCGGAGTATTGAGTGAAAGAGTTAGCGGAGTATTGAGTGAGAGTTAGCAGAGTACTGAGTGAGAGAGATAGTGGCGTACTGAGTGAGAGAGTTAGCAGAGTATTGAGTGAGAGAGTAAGCGGAGTGTTGAGTGAGAGAGTTAGCGGAGTTCTGAGTGAGAGAGTTAGCGGAGTACTGAGTGAGAGAGTAAGCGGAGTGTTGAGTGAGAGAGTTAGCAGAGTATTGAGTGAGAGAGTTAGCGGAGTACTGAGTGAGAGAGATAGCGGAGTACTGAGTGAGAGAGTTAGCGGAGTATTGAGTGCAAGACATAGCGGAGTACTGAGTGAGAGAGTTAGCGGAGTACTGAGTGAGAGAGTTAGCAGAGTATTGAGTTAGAGAGATAGCAGAGTACTGAGTGAGAGAGTTAGCGGAGTATTGAGTGAGAGAGTTAGCGGAGTATTGAGTGAGAGAGTTAGCGGAGTACTGAGTGAGAGAGATAGCGGAGTGCCTAGTGAGAGAGATAGCGGAGTACTGAGTGCGAGAGTTAGCGGAGTACTAAGTTAGAGAGTTAGCGGAGTACTGATTGAGAGAGTTAGCGGAGTACTGAGTGAGAGAGATAGCGGAGTGCCTAGTGAGAAAGTTAGCGGACTTGTGAGTGAAAGAGTTTGTGAGTATTGAGTGAGAGAGATAGCCGAGTACTAAGTTAGAGAGTTAGCAGAGTATTGAGTGAGAGAGTTAGCGGAGTACTGAGTGAGAGAGTTAGCGGAGTATTGAGTGAGAGAGTTAGCGGTGTAATGAGCGAGAGAGTTAGCGGAGTATAGAGTGAGAGAGTTAGCGGAGTATAGAGTGAGAGAGTTAGCGGAGTATAGAGTGAGAGAGTTAGCGGAGTATAAAGTGAGAGAGATAGCGGAGTATTGAGTGAGAGAGATAGCGGAGTACTGAGTGAGAATAAAAAGCGGAATTCTGAGTGAGAGAGATAGCGGAGTACTGAGAGAGAGTTTGCGAAGTACTGAGTGAGAGAATTAGCGGAGTATTCAGTCAGAGAGTTAGCGGAGTACTGAGTGAGAGAGTTAGCGGAGTACTGAGTGAGAGAGTTAACAGAGTATTGAGTGAGAGAGTTAGCGGAGTATTGAGTGAGAGAGTTAGCGGAGTATTGAGCGAGAGAGTTAGCAGAGTATAGAGTGAGAGAGTTAGTGGAGTTTAGAGTGAGAGAGTTAGCGGAGTATAGAGTGAGAGAGTTAGCGGAGTATGAAGTGAGAGAGATAGCGGAGTATTGAGTGAGAGAGATAGCGGAGTACTCAGTGAGAAAAATAGCGGAGTTCTGAGTGAGAGAGATAGCGGTGTACTTAGTGAGAGAGATAGCGGAGTACTGAGTGAGAGAGTTAGCTTATTGAGTGAGAGAGTTAGCGGAGTGCCTAGTGAGAGAGTTAGCAGAGTTCTGAGTGAGAGAGTTAGCGGAGTTCTGAGTGAGAGAGTTAGCGGAGTACTGAGTGAGAGAGATAGCCGAGTACTGAGTGAGAGAGTTAGCGGAGTACTAAGTTAGAGAGTTAGCGGAGTATTGAGTGAGAGAGTTAGCGGAGTATTGAGTGAGAGAGTTAGCGGAGTACTGAGTGAGAGAGATAGCGGAGTGCCTAGTGAGAGAGTTAGCGGAGTACTGAGTGAGAGAGTTAGCGGAGTGTTGAGTGAGAGAGTTAGAAGAGTGTTGAGTGAGAGAGAGAGTGGAGTATTGAGTGAGAGTTAGCGGAGTACTGAGTGAGAGAGTTAGCGGAGTACTGAGTGAGAGAGATAGCGGAGTACTGAGTGAGAGAGTTAGCGGAGTATTGATTGAGAGAGTTAGCGGAGTACTGAGTGAGAGAGTTAGCGGAGTATTGCGTGAGAGAGTTAGCGAAGTACTGAGTGGGAGAGATAGCAGAGTACTGAGTGAGAGAGTTAGCGGAGTATTGAGTGAGAGAGTTAGCGGAGTATTGAGTGAGAGAGTTAGCGGAGTACTGAGTGAGAGAGTTAGTGCATTTCTGACTGAGAGAGATAACGGAGTACTGAGTGAGAGAGTTAGCTGAGTACTGAGTGAGAAAGTGTTTGACACGTAGGCTTTCGCGACCAATATTATTCATAATAAAGGTTAGATCGCGTTATTTATAAATGTGTCGTAACCTTCCATCACCCGACACGGCCAATCAGCAAAAAATTTTCACGTTGACAAAAGACAAATAATTCACTACTTTAGCCCACCGGTGTGTTGAAGAGTGAATCCACAACATTTACAGTTTGAGTACGACGTTTCGCTGGTAATTACATCCAGCATCATCGGGCAATTCGCCAGAATTGGTACTGAGTGAGAGAGTTAGCGGAGTTCTGAGTGAGAAAGATAGCGGAGTATTGAGTGAGAGAGATAGCAGAGAATTGAGTGACAGAGTTAGTGGAGTACTGAGTGAGAGAGATAGCGGAGCACTGAGTGAGAGAGTTAGCGGAGTACTGAGTGAGACAGATAGCGGAGTGCCTAGTGAGAGACTTAGCGGAGTATTGAATGAGAGAGTTAGCGGAGTATTGAGTCAGAGAGTTAGCGGAGTATTGAGTGAGAGAGTTAGCGGAGTATAGAGTGAGAGAGTTAGCGGAGTATAGAGTGAGAGAGTTAGCGGAGTATAGAGTGAGAGAGTTAGGGGAGTATAAAGTGAGAGAGATAGCGGAGTATTGAGTGAGAGAGTTAGCAGAGTACTGAATGAGAGTTAGCGGAGTACTGAGTGAGAGAGTTAGCGGAGTACTGAGTGAGAGAGATAGCGGAGGACTGAGTGAGAGAGTTAGCAGAGTACTGAGTGAGAGTTAGCGGAGTACTGAGTGAGAGATATAGTGGCGTACTGAGTGAGAGAGATAGCGGAGTACTGAGTGAGAGAGTTAGCGGAGTACTAAGTTAGAGAATTAGCAGAGTATTGAGTGAGAGAGTTAGCGGTGTATTGAGTGGGAGAGATAGCGGAGTATTGAGTGAGAGAGTTAGTGGAGTTCTGAGTGAGAGAGTTAGCGGAGTACTGAGTGAGAGAGATAGCGGAGTACTGAGTGAGAGAGTTAGCGGAGTACTAAGTTAGAGAGTTAGCGGAGTACTGAGTGAGAGAGAAAGTGGAGTACTGAGTGAGAGAGATAGTGGAGTGCCTAGTGAGAGAGTTAGCGGAGTATTGAGTGAGAGAGTTAGCGGAGTATTGAGTGAGAGAGTTGGCGGAGTATTGAGTGAGAGCGTTAGCAGAGTACAGATTGAGAGAGCTAGCAGAGTATAGAGTGAGAGAGTTAGCGGAGTATAGAGTGAGAGAGTTAGCGGAGTATAGCGTGAGAGAGTTAGCGGAGTATAGAGTGAGAGAGTTAGCGGAGTATTGAGTGAGAAAGTTAGCGGAGTATTGAGTGAAAGAGTTAGCGAAGTATAGCGTGAGAGAGTTAGCGGAGTATAGAGTGAGAGAGTTAGCGGAGTATAGAGTGAGAGAGTTGGCGGAGTATAAAGTGAGAGAGATAGCGGAGTATTGAGTGAGAGAGATAGTGGAGTACTGAGTGAGAGAGTTAGGGGAGTACTGAGTGAGACAGATAGCAGAGTGCCTAGTGAGAGACTTAGCGGAGTATTGAATGAGAGAGTTAGCGGAGTATTGAGTCAGAGAGTTAGCGGAGTATTGAGTGAGAGAGTTAGCAGAGTATTGAGTGAGAGAGTTAGCGGAGTATAGAGTGAGAGAGTTAGCGGAGTATAGAGTGAGAGAGTTAGGGGAGTATAAAGTGAGAGAGATAGCAGAGTACTGAGTGAGAGGGTTAGCGGAGTATTGAGTGAGAGAGTTAGCAGAGTACTGAGTGAGAGAGTTAGCGGAGTACCAAGTTAGAGAGTTAGCGGAGTACTGAGTGAGAGAGTTAGCGGAGTACTGACTGAGAGAGATAGCGGAGGACTGAGTGAGAAAGTTAGCAGAGTACTGAGTGAGAGAGTTAGCGGAGTGTTGCGTGAGAGAGTTAAAAGAGTGTTGAGTGAGAGAGAGAGTGGAGTATTGAGTGAGAGAGATAGTGGAGTACTGAGTGAGAGAGTTAGGGGAGTACTGAGTGAGACAGATAGCAGAGTGCCTAGTGAGAGACTTAGCGGAGTATTGAATGAGAGAGTTAGCGGAGTATTGAGTCAGAGAGTTAGCGGAGTATTGAGTGAGAGAGTTAGCAGAGTATAGAGTGAGAGAGTTAGCGGAGTATAGAGTGAGAGAGTTAGCGGAGTATAGAGTGAGAGAGTTAGGGGAGTATAAAGTGAGAGAGATAGCGGAGTATTGAGTGAGAGAGATAGCAGAGTACTGAGTGAGAGAGATAGCGGAGTACTGAGTGAGAGAGATAGCGGAGTACTGAGTGAGAGAGTTAGCGAAGTACTGAGTGAGAGAGTTAGCGGAGTATTGAGTGAGAGAGATAGCAGAGTACTGAGTGAGAGAGTTAGCGGAGTATTGAGTGAGAGAGTTAGCAGAGTACTGAGTGAGAGAGTTAGCGGAGTACCATGTTAGAGAGTTAGCGGAGTACTTAGTGAGAGAGTTAGCGGAGTACTGACTGAGAGAGATAGCGGAGGACTGAGTGAGAGTGTTAGCAGAGTACTGAGTGAGAGAGTTAGCGGAGTGTTGCGTGAGAGAGTTAGAAGAGTGTTGAGTGAGAGAGAGAGTGGAGTATTGAGTGAGAGTTAGCGGAGTACTGAGTGAGAGAGTTAGCGGAGTACTGAGTGAGAGAGATAGCGGAGTACTGAGTGAGAGAGTTAGCGGAGTATTGAGTGAGAGAGTTAGCGGAGTACTGAGTGAGAGAGTTAGCGGAGTATTGCGTGAGAGAGTTAGCGAAGTACTGAGTGAGAGAGATAGCAGAGTACTGAGTGAGAGAGTTAGCGGAGTATTAAGTGAGAGAGTTAGCGGAGTATTGAGTGAGAGAGTTAGCGGAGTACTGAGTGAGAGAGTTAGCGCATTTCTGAGTGAGAGAGATAACGGAGTACTGAGTGAGAGAGTTAGCTGAGTACTGAGTGAGAAAGTTTGACACGTAGGCTTTCGCGACCAATATTATTCATAATAAAGGTTAGATCGCGTTATTTATAAATGTGTCGTAATCCTCCACAACCCGACACGGCCAATCAGCAAAAAAGTGTCACGTTGACAAAAGACAAATCATTCACTACTTTAGCCCACCGGTGTGTTGAAGAGTGAATCCACAACATTTACAGTTTGAGTACGACGTTTCGCTGGTAATTACATCCAGCATCATCGGGCAATTCGCCAGAATTGGTACTGAGTGAGAGAGTTAGCGGAGTTCTGAGTGAGAAAGATAGCGGAGTATTGAGTGAGAGAGATAGCAGAGAATTGAGTGACAGAGTTAGTGGAGTACTGAGTGAGAGAGATGGCGGAGTATTGAGTGAGAGATTTAGCGGAGTACTGAGTGAAACAGATAGCGGAGTGCCTAGTGAGAGACTTAGCGGAGTATTGAATGAGAGAGTTAGCGGAGTATTGAGTCAAAGAGTTAGCGGAGTATTGAGTGAGAGAGTTAGAGGAGTATAGAGTGAGAGAGTTAGCGGAGTATAGAGTGAGAGAGTTAGCGGAGTATAGAGGGAGAGAGTTAGGGGAGTATGAAGTGAGAAAGATAGCGGAGTATTGAGTGAGAGAGATAGCGGAGTACTGAGTGAGAGAGATAGCGGAGTACTGAGTGAGAGAGATAGCGGAGTACTGAGTGAGAGAGTTAGCGAAGTACTGAGTGAGAGAGTTAGCGGAGTATTGAGTGAGAGAGATAGCGGAGTACTGAGTCAGAGAGTTAGCGGAGTACTAAGTTAGAGAATTAGCAGAGTATTGAGTGAGAGAGTTAGCGGAGTATTGAATGGGAGAGATAGCGGAGTATTGAGTGAGAGAGTTAGCGGAGTTCTGAGTGAGAGAGTTAGCGGAGTACTGAGTGAGAGAGATAGCGGAGTACTGAGTGACAGAGTTAGCAGAGTACTAAGTTAGAGAGTTAGCGGAGTACTGAGTGAGAGAGTTAGTGGAGTACTGAGTGAGAGAGATAGCGGAGTGCCTAGTGAGAGAGTTAGCGGAGTATTGAGTGAGAGAGTTAGCGGAGTATTGAGTGAGAGAGTTAGCGGAGTATTGAGTGAGAGAGATAGCGGAGTATTGAGTAAAAGAGTAAGCGGAGTATTGAGTGAGAGTTAGCGGAGTACTGAGTGAGAGATATAGTGGCGTACTGAGTGAGAGAGTTAGCAGAGTATTGAGTGAGAGAGTTAGCGGAGTGTTGAGTGAGAGAGTTAGCGGAGTTCTGAGTGAGAGAGTTAGCAGAGTACTGAGTGAGAGAAATAGCGGAGTACCTGAGTGAGAGAGATAGCGGAGTACTGAGTGAGAGAGTTAGCGGAGTACTAAGTTAGAGATATAGCAGAGTATTGAGTGAGAGAGTTAGCGGAGTATTGAGTGGGAGAGATAGCGGAGTATTGAGTGAGAGAGTTAGCGGAGTTCTGAGTGAGAGAGTTAGCAGAGTACTGAGTGAGAGAGTTAGCGGAGTACTGAGTGAGAGAGATAGCGAAGGACTGAGTGAGAGAGTTAGCAGAGCACTGAGTGAGAGAGTTAGCAGAGTACTGAGTGAGAGAGTTAGCGGAGTACTGAGTGAAAGAGTTAGCGGAGTACTGAGTGAGAGAGATAGCGGAGTATTGAGTAAAAGAGTAAGCGGAGTATTGAGTGAGAGTTAGCGGAGTACTGAGTGAGAGATATAGTGGCGTACTGAGTGAGAGAGTTAGCAGAGTATTGAGTGAGAGAGTTAGCGGAGTGTTGAGTGAGAGAGTTAGCGGAGTTCTGAGTGAGAGAGTTAGCAGAGTACTGAGTGAGAGAAATAGCGGAGTACCTGAGTGAGAGAGATAGCGGAGTACTGAGTGAGAGAGTTAGCGGAGTACTAAGTTAGAGATATAGCAGAGTATTGAGTGAGAGAGTTAGCGGAGTATTGAGTGGGAGAGATAGCGGAGTATTGAGTGAGAGAGTTAGCGGAGTTCTGAGTGAGAGAGATAGCAGAGTACTGAGTGAGAGAGATAGCGGAGTACTGAGTGAGAGAGTTAGCGGAGTACTAAGTTAGAGAGTTAGCGGAGTACTGAGTGAGAGAGTTAGTGGAGTACTGAGTGAGAGAGATAGCAGAGTGCCTAGTGAGAGAGTTAGCGGAGTATTGAGTGAGAGAGTTAGCGGAGTATTGAGTGAGAGAGTTAGTGGAGTATTGAGTGAGAGCGTTAGCAGAGTATAGATTGAGAGAGTTAGCGGAGTATAGAGTGAGAGAGTTAGCGGAGTATAGAGTGAGAGAGTTAGCGGAGTATAGCGTGAGAGAGTTGGCGGAGTATGAAGTGAGAGAGATAGCGGAGTATTGAGTGAGAGAGATAGTGGAGTACTGAGTGAGAGAGTTAGGGGAGTACTGAGTGAGACAGATAGCAGAGTGCCTAGTGAGAGACTTAGCGGAGTATTGAATGAGAGAGTTAGCGGAGTATTGAGTCAGATAGTTAGCGGAGTATTGAGTGAGAGAGTTAGCAGAGTATAGAGTGAGAGAGTTAGCGGAGTATAGAGTGAGAGAGTTAGCGGAGTATAGAGTGAGAGAGTTAGGGGAGTATAAAGTGAGAGAGATAGCGGAGTATTGAGTGAGGGAGATAGCGGAGTACTGAGTGAGAGAGATAGCGGAGTACTGAGTGAGAGAGATAGCAAAGTACTGAGTGAGAGAGTTAGCGAAGTACTGAGTGAGAGAGTTAGCGGAGTATTGAGTGAGAGAGATAGCGGAGTACTGAGTGAGAGAGTTAGCGGAGTACTGAGTAAGAGAGATAGCGGAGGACTGAGTGAGAGAGTTAGCAGAGTACTGAGTGAGAGTTAGCGGAGTACTGAGTGAGAGATATAGTGGCGTACTGAGTGAGAGAGATAGCGGAGCACTGAGTGAGAGAGTTAGCGGAGTACTAAGTTAGAGAATTAGCAGAGTATTGAGTGAGAGAGTTAGCGGAGTATTGAGTGGGAGAGATAGCGGAGTATTGAGTGAGAGAGTTAGCGGAGTTCTGAGTGAGAGAGTTAGCGGAGTACTGAGTGAGAGAGATAGCGGAGTACTGAGTGAGAGAGTTAGCGGAGTACTAAGTTAGAGAGTTAGTGGAGTACTGAGTGAGAGAGAAAGTGGAGTACTGAGTGAGAGAGATAGCGGAGTGCCTAGTGAGAGAGTTAGCGGAGTATTGAGTGAGAGAGTTAGCGGAGTATTGAGTGAGAGAGTTGGCGGAGTATTGAGTGAGAGCGTTAGCAAAGTACAGATTGAGAGAGCTAGCAGAGTATAGAGTGAGAGAGTTAGCGGAGTATAGAGTGAGAGAGTTAGCGGAGTATAGCGTGAGAGAGTTAGCGGAGTATAGAGTGAGAGAGTTAGCGGAGTATTGAGTGAGAAAGTTAGCGGAGTATTGAGTGAAAGAGTTAGCGAAGTATAGCGTGAGAGAGTTAGCGGAGTATAGAGTGAGAGAGTTAGCGGAGTATAGAGTGAGAGAGTTGGCGGAGTATAAAGTGAGAGAGATAGCGGAGTATTGAGTGAGAGAGATAGTGGAGTACTGAGTGAGAGAGTTAGGGGAGTACTGAGTGAGACAGATAGCAGAGTGCCTAGTGAGAGACTTAGCGGAGTATTGAATGAGAGAGTTAGCGGAGTATTGAGTCAGAGAGTTAGCGGAGTATTGAGTGAGAGAGTTAGCAGAGTATAGAGTGAGAGAGTTAGCGGAGTATAGAGTGAGAGAGTTAGCGGAGTATAGAGTGAGAGAGTTAGGGGAGTATAAAGTGAGAGAGATAGCAGAGTACTGAGTGAGAGGGTTAGTGGAGTATTGAGTGAGAGAGTTAGCAGAGTACTGAGTGAGAGAGTTAGCGGAGTACCAAGTTAGAGAGTTAGCGGAGTACTGAGTGAGAGAGTTAGCGGAGTACTGACTGAGAGAGATAGCGGAGGACTGAGTGAGAGAGTTAGCAGAGTACTGAGTGAGAGAGTTAGCGGAGTGTTGCGTGAGAGAGTTAAAAGAGTGTTGAGTGAGAGAGAGAGTGGAGTATTGAGTGAGAGAGATAGTGGAGTACTGAGTGAGAGAGTTAGGGGAGTACTGAGTGAGACAGATAGCAGAGTGCCTAGTGAGAGACTTAGCGGAGTATTGAATGAGAGAGTTAGCGGAGTATTGAGTCATAGAGTTAGCGGAGTATTGAGTGAGAGAGTTAGCAGAGTATAGAGTGAGAGAGTTAGCGGAGTATAGAGTGAGAGAGTTAGCGGAGTATAGAGTGAGAGAGTTAGGGGAGTATAAAGTGAGAGAGATAGCGGAGTATTGAGTGAGAGAGATAGCAGAGTACTGAGTGAGAGAGATAGCGGAGTACTGAGTGAGAGAGATAGCGGAGTACTGAGTGAGAGAGTTAGCGAAGTACTGAGTGAGAGAGTTAGCGGAGTATTGAGTGAGAGAGATAGCAGAGTACTGAGTGAGAGAGTTAGCGGAGTATTGAGTGAGAGAGTTAGCAGAGTACTGAGTGAGAGAGTTAGCGGAGTACCAAGTTAGAGAGTTAGTGGAGTACTGAGTGAGAGAGTTAGCGGAGTACTGACTGAGAGAGATAGCGGAGGACTGAGTGAGAGTGTTAGCAGAGTACTGAGTGAGAGAGTTAGCGGAGTGTTGCGTGAGAGAGTTAGAAGAGTGTTGAGTGAGAGAGAGAGTGGAGTATTGAGTGAGAGTTAGCGGAGTACTGAGTGAGAGAGTTAGCGGAGTACTGAGTGAGAGAGATAGCGGAGTACTGAGTGAGAGAGTTAGCGGAGTATTGAGTGAGAGAGTTAGCGGAGTACTGAGTGAGAGAGTTAGCGGAGTATTGCGTGAGAGAGTTAGCGAAGTACTGAGTGAGAGAGATAGCAGAGTACTGAGTGAGAGAGTTAGCGGAGTATTAAGTGAGAGAGTTAGCGGAGTATTGAGTGAGAGAGTTAGCGGAGTACTGAGTGAGAGAGTTAGCGCATTTCTGAGTGAGAGAGATAACGGAGTACTGAGTGAGAGAGTTAGCTGAGTAGTGAGTGAGAAAGTTTGACACGTAGGCTTTCGCGACCAATATTATTCATAATAAAGGTTAGATCGCGTTATTTATAAATGTGTCGTAATCCTCCACCACCCGACACGGCCAATCAGCAAAAAAGTGTCACGTTGACAAAAGACAAATAATTCACTACTTTAGCCCACCGGTGTGTTGAAGAGTGAATCCACAACATTTACAGTTTGAGTACGACGTTTCGCTGGTAATTACATCCAGCATCATCGGGCAATTCGCCAGAATTGGTACTGAGTGAGAGAGTTAGCGGAGTTCTGAGTGAGAAAGATAGCGGAGTATTGAGTGAGAGAGATAGCAGAGAATTGAGTGACAGAGTTAGTGGAGTACTGAGTGAGAGAGATGGCGGAGTACTGAGTGAGAGATTTAGCGGAGTACTGAGTGAAACAGATAGCGGAGTGCCTAGTGAGAGACTTAGCGGAGTATTGAATGAGAGAGTTAGCGGAGTATTGAGTCAAAGAGTTAGCGGAGTATTGAGTGAGAGAGTTAGAGGAGTATAGAGTGAGAGAGTTAGCGGAGTATAGAGTGAGAGAGTTAGCAGAGTATAGAGGGAGAGAGTTAGGGGAGTATGAAGTGAGAGAGATAGCGGAGTATTGAGTGAGAGAGATAGCGGAGTACTGAGTGAGAGAGATAGCGGAGTACTGAGTGAGAGAGATAGCGGAGTACTGAGTGAGAGAGTTAGCGAAGTACTGAGTGAGAGAGTTAGCGGAGTATTGAGTGAGAGAGATAGCGGAGTACTGAATGAGAGAGTTAGCGGAGTACTAATTTAGAGAATTAGAAGAGTATTGAGTGAGAGAGTTAGCGGAGTATTGAATGGGAGAGATAGCGGAGTATTGAGTGAGAGAGTTAGCGGAGTACTGAGTGAGAGAGATAGCGGAGTACTGAGTGACAGAGTTAGCGGAGTACTAAGTTAGAGAGTTAGCGGAGTACTGAGTGAGAGAGTTAGTGGAGTACTGAGTGAGAGAGATAGCGGAGTGCCTAGTGAGAGAGTTAGCGGAGTATTGAGTGAGAGAGTTAGCGGAGTATTGAGTGAGAGAGTTAGCGGAGTATTGAGTGAGAGCGTTAGCAGAGTATAGATTGAGAGAGTTAGCGGAGTATAGAGTGAGAGAGTTAGCGGAGTATAGAGTGAGAGAGTTAGCGGAGTATAGCGTGAGAGAGTTAGCGGAGTATAGAGTGAGAGCGTTAGCGGAGTATTGAGTGAGAAAGTTAGCGGAGTATTGAGTGAGAGAGTTAGTGAAGTATAGCGTGAGAGAGTTAGTGGAGTATAGAGTGAGAGAGTTAGCGGAGTATAGAGTGAGAGAGTTGGCGGAGTATGAAGTGAGAGAGATAGCGGAGTATTGAGTGAGAGAGATATTGGAGTACTGAGTGAGAGAGTTAGGGGAGTACTGAGTGAGACAGATAGCAGAGTGCCTAGTGAGAGACTTAGCGGAGTATTGAATGAGAGAGTTAGCGGAGTATTGAGTCAGAGAGTTAGCGGAGTATTGAGTGAGAGAGTTAGCAGAGTATAGAGTGAGAGAGTTAGCGGAGTATAGAGTGAGAGAGTTAGCGGAGTATAGAGTGAGAGAGTTAGGGGAGTATAAAGTGAGAGAGATAGCGGATTATTGAGTGAGAGAGATAGCGGAGTACTGAGTGAGAGAGATAGCGGAGTACTGAGTGAGAGAGATAGCGGAGTACTGAGTGAGAGAGTTAGCGAAGTACTGAGTGAGAGAGTTAGCGGAGTATTGAGTGAGAGAGATAGCGGAGTACTGAGTGAGAGAGTTAGCGGAGTAATGAGTGAGAGAGTTAGCGAAGTACTGAGTGAGAGAGTTAGCGGAGTATTGAGTGAGAGAGATAGCGGAGTACTGAGTGAGAGAGTTAGCGGAGTACTGAGTGAGAGAGTTAGCAGAGTTCCAAGTTAGAGAGTTAGCGGAGTACTGAGTGAGAGAGTTAGCGGAGTACTGATTGAGAGAGATAGCGGAGGACTGAGTGAGAGAGTTAGCAGAGTACTGAGTGAGAGAGTTAGCAGAGTACTGAGTGAGAGAGTTAGCGGAGTACTGAGTGAAAGAGATAGTGGCGTACTGGGTGAGAGAGTTAGCAGAGTATTGAGTGAGAGAGTTAGCGGAGTGTTGAGTGAGAGAGTTAGCGGAGTTCTGAGTGAGAGAGTTAGCAGAGTACTGAGTGAGAGAGATAGCGGAGAACTGAGTGAGAGAGATAGCGGAGTACTGAGTGAGAGAGTTAGCGGAGTACTAAGTTAGAGAATTAGCAGAGTATTGAGTGAGAGAGTTAGCGGAGTATTGAGTGGGAGAGATAGCGGAGTATTAAGTGAGAGAGTTAGCGGAGTTCTGAGTGAGAGAGTTAGCGGAGTACTGAGTGAGAGAGATAGCGGAGTACTGAGTGAGAGAGTTAGCGGAGTACTAAGTTAGAGAGTTAGCGGAGTACTGAGTGAGAGAGTTAGTGGAGTACTGAGTGAGAGAGTTAGCGGAGTATTAAGTGAGAGAGTTAGCGGAGTATTGAGTGAGAGAGTTAGCGGAGTACTGAGTGAGAGAGTTAGCGCATTTCTGAGTGAAAGAGATAACGGAGTACTGAGTGAGAGAGTTAGCTGAGTACTGAGTGAGAAAGTTTGACACGTAGGCTTTCGCGACCAATATTATTCATAATAAAGGTTAGATCGCGTTATTTATAAATGCGTCGTAATCCTCCACCACCCGACACGGCCAATCAGCAAAAAAGTGTCACGTTGACAAAAGACAAATAATTCACTACTTTAGCCCACCGGTGTGTTGAAGAGTGAATCCACAACATTTACAGTTTGAGTACGACGTTTCGCTGGTAATTACATCCAGCATCATCGGGCAATTCGCCAGAATTGGTACTGAGTGAGAGAGTTAGCGGAGTTCTGAGTGAGAAAGATAGCGGAGTATTGAGTTAGAGAGAAAGCAGAGAATTGAGTGACAGAGTTAGTGGAGTACTGAGTGAGAGATATGGCGGAGTACTGAGTGAGAGATTTAGCGGAGTACTGAGTGAAACAGATAGCGGAGTGCCTAGTGAGAGACTTAGCGGAGTATTGAATGAGAGAGTTAGCGGAGTATTGAGTCAAAGAGTTAGCGGAGTATTGAGTGAGAGAGTTAGAGGAGTATAGAGTGAGAGAGTTAGCGGAGTATAGAGTGAGAGAGTTAACGGAGTATAGAGGGAGAGAGTTAGGGGAGTATGAAGTGAGAGAGATAGCGGAGTATTGAGTGAGAGAGATAGCGAAGTACTGAGTGAGAGAGATAGCGGAGTACTGAGTGAGAGAGATAACGGAGTACTGAATGAGAGAGTTAGCGAAGTACTGAGTGAGAGAGTTAGCGGAGTATTGAGTGAGAGAGATAGCGGAGTACTGAGTGAGAGAGTTAGCGGAGTATTGAGTGAGAGAGTTAGCGAAGTACTGAGTGAGAGAGTTAGCGGAGTATTGAGTGAGAGAGATAGCGGAGTACTGAGTGAGAGAGTTAGCGGAGTACTGAGTGAGAGAGTTAGCAGAGTACCAAGTTAGAGAGTTAGCGGAGTACTGAGTGAGAGAGTTAGCGGAGTACTGATTGAGAGAGATAGCGGAGGACTGAGTGAGAGAGTTAGCAGAGTACTGAGTGAGAGAGTTAGCAGAGTACTGAGTAAGAGAGTTAGCGGAGTACTGAGTGAAAGAGTTAGTGGAGTACTGAGTGAGAGAGATAGTGGCGTACTGGGTGAGAGAGTTAGCAGAGTATTGAGTGAGAGAGTTAGCGGAGTGTTGAGTGAGAGAGTTAGCGGAGTTCTGAGTGAGAGAGTTAGCAGAGTACTGAGTGAGAGAGATAGCGGAGAACTGAGTGAGAGAGATAGCGGAGTACTGAGTGAGAGAGTTAGCGGAATACTAAGTTAGAGAATTAGCAGAGTATTGAGTGAGAGAGTTAGCGGAGTATTGAGTGGGAGAGATAGCGGAGTATTAAGTGAGAGAGTTAGCGGAGTTCTGAGTGAGAGAGTTAGCGGAGTACTGAGTGAGAGAGATAGCGGAGTACTGAGTGAGAGAGTTAGCGGAGTACTAAGTTAGAGAGTTAGCGGAGTACTGAGTGAGAGAGTTAGTGGAGTACTGAGTGAGAGAGTTAGCGGAGTATTAAGTGAGAGAGTTAGCGGAGTATTGAGTGAGAGAGTTAGCGGAGTACTGAGTGAGAGAGTTAGCGCATTTCTGAGTGAGAGAGATAACGGAGTACTGAGTGAGAGAGTTAGCTGAGTACTGAGTGAGAAAGTTTGACACGTAGGCTTTCGCGACCAATATTATTCATAATAAAGGTTAGATCGCGTTATTTATAAATGTGTCGTAATCCTCCACCACCCGACACGGCCAATCAGCAAAAAAGTGTCACGTTGACAAAAGACAAATAATTCACTACTTTAGCCCACCGGTGTGTTGAAGAGTGAATCCACAACATTTACAGTTTGAGTACGACGTTTCGCTGGTAATTACATCCAGCATCATCGGGCAATTCGCCAGAATTGGTACTGAGTGAGAGAGTTAGCAGAGTTCTGAGTGAGAAAGATAGCGGAGTATTGAGTGAGAGAGATAGCAGAGAATTGAGTGACAGAGTTAGTGGAGTACTGAGTGAGAGATATGGCGGAGTACTGAGTGAGAGATTTAGCGGAGTACTGAGTGAAACAGATAGCGGAGTGCCTAGTGAGAGACTTAGCGGAGTATTGAATGAGAGAGTTAGCGGAGTATTGAGTCAAAGAGTTAGCGGAGTATTGAGTGAGAGAGTTAGAGGAGTATAGAGTGAGAGAGTTAGCGGAGTATAGAGTGAGAGAGTTAGCGGAGTATAGAGGGAGAGAGTTAGGGGAGTATGAAGTGAGAGAGATAGCGGAGTATTGAGTGAGAGAGATAGCGAAGTACTGAGTGAGAGAGATAGCGGAGTACTGAGTGAGAGAGATAGCGGAGTACTGAATGAGAGAGTTAGCGGAGTACTAAGTTAGAGAATTAGTAGAGTATTGAGTGAGAGAGTTAGCGGAGTATTAAATGGGAGAGATAGCAGAGTATTGAGTGAGAGAGTTAGCGGAGTTCTGAGTGAGAGAGTTAGCGGAGTACTGAGTGAGAGAGATAGCGGAGTACTGAGTGACAGAGTTAGCGGAGTACTAAGTTAGAGAGTTAGCGGAGTACTGAGTGAGAGAGTTAGTGGAGTACTGAGTGAGAGAGTTAGCGGAGTATTGAGTGAGAGAGTTAGCGGAGTATTGAGTGAGAGAGTTAGCGGAGTATTGAGTGAGAGCGTTAGCAGAGTATAGATTGAGAGAGTTAGCGGAGTATAGAGTGAGAGAGTTAGCGGAGTATAGAGTGAGAGAGTTAGCGGAGTATAGCGTGAGAGAGTTAGCGGAGTATAGAGTGAGAGCGTTAGCGGAGTATTGAGTGAGAAAGTTAGCGGAGTATTGAGTGAGAGAGTTAGTGAAGTATAGCGTGAGAGAGTTAGTGGAGTATAGAGTGAGAGAGTTAGCGGAGTATAGAGTGAGAGAGTTGGCGGAGTATGAAGTGAGAGAGATAGCGGAGTATTGAGTGAGAGAGATATTGGAGTACTGAGTGAGAGAGTTAGGGGAGTACTGAGTGAGACAGATAGCAGAGTGCCTAGTGAGAGACTTAGCGGAGTATTGAATGAGAGAGTTAGCGGAGTATTGAGTCAGAGAGTTAGCAGAGTATTGAGTGAGAGAGTTAGCAGAGTATAGAGTGAGAGAGTTAGCGGAGTATAGAGTGAGAGAGTTAGCGGAGTATAGAGTGAGAGAGTTAGGGTAGTATAAAGTGAGAGAGATAGCGGAGTATTGAGTGAGAGAGATAGCAGAGTACTGAGTGAGAGAGATAGCGGAGTACTGAGTGAGAGAGATAGCGGAGTACTGAGTGAGAGCGTTAGCGAAGTACTGAGTGAGAGAGTTAGCGGAGTATTGAGTGAGAGAGATAGCGGAGTACTGAGTGAGAGAGTTAGCGGAGTATTGAGTGAGAGAGTTAGCGAAGTACTGAGTGAGAGAGTTAGCGGAGTATTGAGTGAGAGAGATAGCGGAGTACTGAGTGAGAGAGTTAGCGGAGTACTGAGTGAGAGAGTTAGCAGAGTACCAAGTTAGAGAGTTAGCGGAGTACTGAGTGAGAGAGTTAGCGGAGTACTGATTGAGAGAGATAGCGGAGGACTGAGTGAGAGAGTTAGCAGAGTACTGAGTGAGAGAGTTAGCAGAGTACTGAGTGAGAGAGTTAGCGGAGTACTGAGTGAAAGAGTTAGCGGAGTACTGAGTGAGAGAGATAGCGGAGTATTGAGTAAAAGAGTAAGCGGAGTATTGAGTGAGAGTTAGCGGAGTACTGAGTGAGAGAGATAGTGGCGTACTGGGTGAGAGAGTTAGCAGAGTATTGAGTGAGAGAGTTAGCGGAGTGTTGAGTGAGAGAGTTAGCGGAGTTCTGAGTGAGAGAGTTAGCAGAGTACTGAGTGAGAGAGATTGCGGAGAACTGAGTGAGAGAGATAGCGGAGTACTGAGTGAGAGAGTTAGCGGAGTACTAAGTTAGAGAATTAGCAGAGTATTGAGTGAGAGAGTTAGCGGAGTATTGAGTGGGAGAGATAGCGGAGTATTAAGTGAGAGAGTTAGCGGAGTTCTGAGTGAGAGAGTTAGCGGAGTACTGAGTGAGAGAGATAGCAGAGTACTGAGTGAGAGAGTTAGCGGAGTACTAAGTTAGAGAGTTAGCGGAGTACTGAGTGAGAGAGTTAGTGGAGTACTGAGTGAGAGAGTTAGCGGAGTATTAAGTGAGAGAGTTAGCGGAGTATTGAGTGAGAGAGTTAGCGGAGTACTGAGTGAGAGAGTTAGCGCATTTCTGAGTGAGAGAGATAACGGAGTACTGAGTGAGAGAGTTAGCTGAGTACTGAGTGAGAAAGTTTGACACGTAGGCTTTCGCGACCAATATTATTCATAATAAAGGTTAGATCGCGTTATTTATAAATGTGTCGTAATCCTCCACCACCCGACACGGCCAATCAGCAAAAAAGTGTCACGTTGACAAAAGACAAATAATTCACTACTTTAGCCCACCGGTGTGTTGAAGAGTGAATCCACAACATTTACAGTTTGAGTACGACGTTTCGCTGGTAATTACATCCAGCATCATCGGGCAATTCGCCAGAATTGGTACTGAGTGAGAGAGTTAGCAGAGTTCTGAGTGAGAAAGATAGCGGAGTATTGAGTGAGAGAGATAGCAGAGAATTGAGTGACAGAGTTAGTGGAGTACTGAGTGAGAGATATGGCGGAGTACTGAGTGAGAGATTTAGCGGAGTACTGAGTGAAACAGATAGCGGAGTGCCTAGTGAGAGACTTAGCGGAGTATTGAATGAGAGAGTTAGCGGAGTATTGAGTCAAAGAGTTAGCGGAGTATTGAGTGAGAGAGTTAGAGGAGTATAGAGTGAGAGAGTTAGCGGAGTATAGAGTGAGAGAGTTAGCGGAGTATAGAGGGAGAGAGTTAGGGGAGTATGAAGTGAGAGAGATAGCGGAGTATTGAGTGAGAGAGATAGCGAAGTACTGAGTGAGAGAGATAGCGGAGTACTGAGTGAGAGAGATAGCGGAGTACTGAATGAGAGAGTTAGCGGAGTACTAAGTTAGAGAATTAGTAGAGTATTGAGTGAGAGAGTTAGCGGAGTATTGAATGGGAGAGATAGCAGAGTATTGAGTGAGAGAGTTAGCGGAGTTCTGAGTGAGAGAGTTAGCGGAGTACTGAGTGAGAGAGATAGCGGAGTACTGAGTGACAGAGTTAGCGGAGTATTGAGTGAGAGAGTTAGCGGAGTATTGAGTGAGAGAGTTAGCGGAGTATTGAGTGAGAGCGTTAGCAGAGTATAGATTGAGAGAGTTAGCGGAGTATAGAGTGAGAGAGTTAGCGGAGTATAGAGTGAGAGAGTTAGCGGAGTATAGCGTGAGAGAGTTAGCGGAGTATAGAGTGAGAGCGTTAGCGGAGTATTGAGTGAGAAAGTTAGCGGAGTATTGAGTGAGAGAGTTAGTGAAGTATAGCGTGAGAGAGTTAGTGGAGTATAGAGTGAGAGAGTTAGCGGAGTATAGAGTGAGAGAGTTGGCGGAGTATGAAGTGAGAGAGATAGCGGAGTATTGAGTGAGAGAGATATTGGAGTACTGAGTGAGAGAGTTAGGGGAGTACTGAGTGAGACAGATAGCAGAGTGCCTAGTGAGAGACTTAGCGGAGTATTGAATGAGAGAGTTAGCGGAGTATTGAGTCAGAGAGTTAGCAGAGTATTGAGTGAGAGAGTTAGCAGAGTATAGAGTGAGAGAGTTAGCGGAGTATAGAGTGAGAGAGTTAGCGGAGTATAGAGTGAGAGAGTTAGGGTAGTATAAAGTGAGAGAGATAGCGGAGTATTGAGTGAGAGAGATAGCAGAGTACTGAGTGAGAGAGATAGCGGAGTACTGAGTGAGAGAGATAGCGGAGTACTGAGTGAGAGCGTTAGCGAAGTACTGAGTGAGAGAGTTAGCGGAGTATTGAGTGAGAGAGATAGCGGAGTACTGAGTGAGAGAGTTAGCGGAGTATTGAGTGAGAGAGTTAGCGAAGTACTGAGTGAGAGAGTTAGCGGAGTATTGAGTGAGAGAGATAGCGGAGTACTGAGTGAGAGAGTTAGCGGAGTACTGAGTGAGAGAGTTAGCAGAGTACCAAGTTAGAGAGTTAGCGGAGTACTGAGTGAGAGAGTTAGCGGAGTACTGATTGAGAGAGATAGCGGAGGATTGAGTGAGAGAGTTAGCAGAGTACTGAGTGAGAGAGTTAGCAGAGTACTGAGTGAGAGAGTTAGCGGAGTACTGAGTGAAAGAGTTAGCGGAGTACTGAGTGAGAGAGATAGCGGAGTATTGAGTAAAAGAGTAAGCGGAGTATTGAGTGAGAGTTAGCGGAGTACTGAGTGAGAGAGATAGTGGCGTACTGGGTGAGAGAGTTAGCAGAGTATTGAGTGAGAGAGTTAGCGGAGTGTTGAGTGAGAGAGTTAGCGGAGTTCTGAGTGAGAGAGTTAGCAGAGTACTGAGTGAGAGAGATTGCGGAGAACTGAGTGAGAGAGATAGCGGAGTACTGAGTGAGAGAGTTAGCGGAGTACTAAGTTAGAGAATTAGCAGAGTATTGAGTGAGAGAGTTAGCGGAGTATTGAGTGGGAGAGATAGCGGAGTATTAAGTGAGAGAGTTAGCGGAGTTCTGAGTGAGAGAGTTAGCGGAGTACTGAGTGAGAGAGATAGCAGAGTACTGAGTGAGAGAGTTAGCGGAGTACTAAGTTAGAGAGTTAGCGGAGTACTGAGTGAGAGAGTTAGTGGAGTATAGCGTGAGAGAGTTAGTGGAGTATAGAGTGAGAGAGTTAGCGGAGTATAGAGTGAGAGAGTTGGCGGAGTATGAAGTGAGAGAGATAGCGGAGTATTGAGTGAGAGAGATATTGGAGTACTGAGTGAGAGAGTTAGGGGAGTACTGAGTGAGACAGATAGCAGAGTGCCTAGTGAGAGACTTAGCGGAGTATTGAATGAGAGAGTTAGCGGAGTATTGAGTCAGAGAGTTAGCAGAGTATTGAGTGAGAGAGTTAGCAGAGTATAGAGTGAGAGAGTTAGCGGAGTATAGAGTGAGAGAGTTAGCGGAGTATAGAGTGAGAGAGTTAGGGTAGTATAAAGTGAGAGAGATAGCGGAGTATTGAGTGAGAGAGATAGCAGAGTACTGAGTGAGAGAGATAGCGGAGTACTGAGTGAGAGAGATAGCGGAGTACTGAGTGAGAGCGTTAGCGAAGTACTGAGTGAGAGAGTTAGCGGAGTATTGAGTGAGAGAGATAGCGGAGTACTGAGTGAGAGAGTTAGCGGAGTATTGAGTGAGAGAGTTAGCGAAGTACTGAGTGAGAGAGTTAGCGGAGTATTGAGTGAGAGAGATAGCGGAGTACTGAGTGAGAGAGTTAGCGGAGTACTGAGTGAGAGAGTTAGCAGAGTACCAAGTTAGAGAGTTAGCGGAGTACTGAGTGAGAGAGTTAGCGGAGTACTGATTGAGAGAGATAGCGGAGGACTGAGTGAGAGAGTTAGCAGAGTACTGAGTGAGAGAGTTAGCAGAGTACTGAGTGAGAGAGTTAGCGGAGTACTGAGTGAAAGAGTTAGCGGAGTACTGAGTGAGAGAGATAGCGGAGTATTGAGTAAAAGAGTAAGCGGAGTATTGAGTGAGAGTTAGCGGAGTACTGAGTGAGAGAGATAGTGGCGTACTGGGTGAGAGAGTTAGCAGAGTATTGAGTGAGAGAGTTAGCGGAGTGTTGAGTGAGAGAGTTAGCGGAGTTCTGAGTGAGAGAGTTAGCAGAGTACTGAGTGAGAGAGATTGCGGAGAACTGAGTGAGAGAGATAGCGGAGTACTGAGTGAGAGAGTTAGCGGAGTACTAAGTTAGAGAATTAGCAGAGTATTGAGTGAGAGAGTTAGCGGAGTATTGAGTGGGAGAGATAGCGGAGTATTAAGTGAGAGAGTTAGCGGAGTTCTGAGTGAGAGAGTTAGCGGAGTACTGAGTGAGAGAGATAGCAGAGTACTGAGTGAGAGAGTTAGCGGAGTACTAAGTTAGAGAGTTAGCGGAGTACTGAGTGAGAGAGTTAGTGGAGTACTGAGTGAGAGAGTTAGCGGAGTATTAAGTGAGAGAGTTAGCGGAGTATTGAGTGAGAGAGTTAGCGGAGTACTGAGTGAGAGAGTTAGCGCATTTCTGAGTGAGAGAGATAACGGAGTACTGAGTGAGAGAGTTAGCTGAGTACTGAGTGAGAAAGTTTGACACGTAGGCTTTCGCGACCAATATTATTCATAATAAAGGTTAGATCGCGTTATTTATAAATGTGTCGTAATCCTCCACCACCCGACACGGCCAATCAGCAAAAAAGTGTCACGTTGACAAAAGACAAATAATTCACTACTTTAGCCCACCGGTGTGTTGAAGAGTGAATCCACAACATTTACAGTTTGAGTACGACGTTTCGCTGGTAATTACATCCAGCATCATCGGGCAATTCGCCAGAATTGGTACTGAGTGAGAGAGTTAGCGGAGTTCTGAGTGAGAAAGATAGCGGAGTATTGAGTGAGAGAGATAGCAGAGAATTGAGTGACAGAGTTAGTGGAGTACTGAGTGAGAGAGATAGCAGAGTACTGAGTGAGAGAGTTAGCGGAGTACTGAGTGAGACAGATAGCGGAGTGCCTAGTGAGAGACTTAGCGGAGTATTGAATGAGAGAGTTAGCGGAGTATTGAGTCAGAGAGTTAGCGGAGTATTGAGTGAGAGGGTTAGCGGAGTATAGCGTGAGAGAGTTAGCGGAGTATTGAGTGAGAGAGTTAGCGGAGTACTGAGTGAGAGAGATAGCGGAGTACTGAGTGAGAGAGTTAGCGTATTGAGTGAGAGAGTTAGCGGAGTGCCTAGTCAGAGAGTTAGCAGAGTTCTGAGTGAGAGAGTTAGCAGAGTTCTGAGTGAGAGAGTTAGCAGAGTACTGAGTGAGAGAGATAGCCGAGTACTGAGTGAGAGAGTTAGCGGAGTACTAAGTTAGAGAGTTAGCAGAGTATTGAGTGAGAGAGTTAGCGGAGTATTGAGTGAGAGAGTTAGGGGAGTACTGAGTGAGAGAGTTAGTGGAGTGTTGAGTGAGAGAGTTAGAAGAGTGTTGAGTGAGAGAGAGAGAGTGGAAATTGAGTGAGAGTTAGCGGAGTACTGAGTGAGAGAGTTAGCGGAGTACTGAGTGAGAGAGATAGCGGAGTACTGAGTGAGAGAGTTAGCGGAGTATTGAGTAAGAGAGTTAGCAAAGTACTGAGTGAGAGAGATAGCAGAGTACTGAGTGAGAGAGTTAGCGGAGTATTGAGTGAGAGAGTTAGCGGAGTATTGAGTGAGAGAGTTAGCGGAGTACTGAGTGAGAGAGTTAGCGCCTTTCTGAGTGAGAGAGATAACGGAGTACTGAGTGAGAGAGTTAGCTAAGTACTGAGTGAGAGAGTTTGACACGTAGGCTTTCGCGACCAATATTATTCATAATAAAGGTTAGATCGCGTTATTTATAAATGTGTCGTAACCCTCCACCACCCGACACGGCCAATCAGCAAAAAAGTGTCACGTTGACAAAAGACAAATAATTCACTACTTTAGCCCACTGGTGTGTTGAAGAGTGAATCCACAACATTTACAGTTTGAGTACGACGTTTCGCTGGTAATTACATCCAGCATCATCGGGCAAATCGCCAGAATTGGTACTGAGTGAGAGAGTTAGCGGAGTTCTGAGTGAGAAAGATAGCGGAGTATTGAGTGAGAGAGATAGCAGAGAATTGAGTGACAGAGTTAGTGGAGTACTGAGTGAGACAGATAGCGGAGGGCCTAGTGAGAGACTTAGCGGAGTATTGAATGAGAGAGTTAGCGGAGTATTGAGTCAGAGAGTTAGCGGAGTATTGAGTGAGAGAGTTAGCGGAGTATAGAGTGAGAGAGTTAGGGGAGTATGAAGTGAGAGAGATAGCGGAGTATTGAGTGAGAGAGATAGCGGAGTACTGAGTGAGAGAGATAGCGGAGTACTGAGTGAGAGAGATAGCGGAGTACTGAGTGAGAGAGTTAGCGTATTGAGTGAGAGAGTTAGCGGAGTGCCTAGTGAGAGAGTTAGCGGAGTTCTGAGTGAGAGAGTTAGCAGAGTTCTGAGTGAGAGAGTTAGCGGAGTACTGAGTGAGAGAGATAGCCGAGTACTGAGTGAGAGAGTTAGCGGAGTACTAAGTTAGAGAGTTAGCGGAGTATTGAGTGAGAGAGTTAGCGGAGTATTGAGTGAGAGAGTGAGCGGAGTACTGAGTGAGAGAGTTAGTGGAGTGTTGAGTGAGAGAGTTAGAAGAGTGTTGAGTGAAAGAGAGAGAGTGGAAATTGAGTGAGAGTTAGCGGAGTACTGAGTGAGAGAGTTAGCGGAGTACTGAGTGAGAGAGATAGCGGAGTACTGAGTGAGAGAGTTAGCGGAGTATTGAGTGAGAGAGTTAGCGGAGTACTGAGTGAGAGAGTTAGCGGAGTATTGCGTGAGAGAGTTAGCAAAGTACTGAGTGAGAGAGATAGCAGAGTACTGAGTGAGAGAGTTAGCGGAGTATTGAGTGAGAGAGTTAGCGGAGTATTGAGTGAGAGAGTTAGCGGAGTACTGAGTGAGAGAGTTAGCGCATTTCTGAGTGAGAGAGATAACGGAGTACTGAGTGAGAGAGTTAGCTAAGTACTGAGTGAGAGAGTTTGACACGTAGGCTTTCGCGACCAATATTATTCATAAGAAAGGTTAGATCGCGTTATTTATAAATGTGTCGTAACCCTCCACCACCCGACACGGCCAATCAGCAAAAAAGTGTCACGTTGACAAAAGACAAATAATTCACTACTTTAGCCCGCCGGTGTGTTGAAGAGTGAATCCACAACATTTACAGTTTGAGTACGACGTTTCGCTGGTAATTACATCCAGCATCATCGGGCAAATCGCCAGAATTGGTACTGAGTGAGAGAGTTAGCGGAGTTCTGAGTGAGAAAGATAGCGGAGTATTGAGTGAGAGAGATAGCAGAGAATTGAGTGACAGAGTTAGTGGAGTACTGAGTGAGACAGATAGCGGAGTGCCTAGTGAGAGACTTAGCGGAGTATTGAATGAGAGAGTTAGCGGAGTATTGAGTCAGAGAGTTAGCGGAGTATTGAGTGAGAGAGTTAGCGGAGTATAGAGTGAGAGAGTTAGTAGAGTATAGAGTGAGAGAGTTAGCGGAGTATTGAGTGAGAGAGATAGCGGAGTACTGAGTGAGAGAGATAGCGGAGTACTGAGTGAGAGAGATAGCGGAGTACTGAGTGAGAGAGTTAGCGTATTGAGTGAGATAGTTAGCGGAGTGCCTAGTGAGAGAGTTAGCGGAGTTCTGAGTGAGAGAGTTAGCAGAGTTCTGAGTGAGAGAGTTAGCGGAGTACTGAGTGAGAGAGATAGCCGAGTACTGAGTGAGAGAGTTAGCGGAGTACTAAGTTAGAGAGTTAGCGCAGTATTGAGTGAGAGAGTTAGCGGAGTATTGAGTGAGAGAGTTAGCGGAGTACTGAGTGAGAGAGTTAGTGGAGTGTTGAGTGAGAGAGTTAGAAGAGTGTTGAGTGAAAGAGTTAGTAGAGTATAGAGTGAGAGAGTTAGCGGAGTATAGAGTGAGAGAGTTAGGGGAGTATGAAGTGAGAGAGATAGCGGAGTATTGAGTGAGAGAGATAGCGGAGTACTGAGTGAGAGAGATAGCGGAGTACTGAGTGAGAGAGATAGCGGAGTACTGAGTGAGAGAGTTAGCGGAGTACCAAGTTAGAGAGTTAGCGGAGTACTGAGTGAGAGAGTTAGCGGAGTACTGAGTGAAAGAGATAGCGGAGGACTGAGTGAGAGAGTTAGCAGAGTACTGAGTGAGAGAGTTAGTAGAGTACTGAGTGAGAGAGTTAGCGGAGTACTGAGTGAGAGAGATAGTGGCGTACTGAGTGAGAGGGTTAGCAGAGTATTGAGTGAGAGAGTTAGCGGAGTGTTGAGTGTGAGAGTTAGCGGAGTTCTGAGTGAGAGAGTTAGCGGAGTACTGAGTGAGAGAGATAGCGGAGAACTGAGTGAGAGAGATAGCGGAGTATAGAGTGAGAGAGTTAGTAGAGTATAGAGTGAGAGAGTTAGCGGAGTATAGAGTGAGAGAGTTAGGGGAGTATGAAGTGAGAGAGATAGCGGAGTATTGAGTGAGAGAGATAGCGGAGTACTGAGTGAGAGAGATAGCGGAGTACTGAGTGAGAGAGATAGCGGAGTACTGAGTGAGAGAGTTAGCGGAGTACCAAGTTAGAGAGTTAGCGGAGTACTGAGTGAGAGAGTTAGCGGAGTACTGAGTGAAAGAGATAGCGGAGGACTGAGTGAGAGAGTTAGCAGAGTACTGAGTGAGAGAGTTAGCAGAGTACTGAGTGAGAGAGTTAGCGGAGTACTGAGTGAGAGAGATAGTGGCGTACTGAGTGAGAGAGTTAGCAGAGTATTGAGTGAGAGAGTTAGCGGAGTGTTGAGTGTGAGAGTTAGCGGAGTTCTGAGTGAGAGAGTTAGCGGAGTACTGAGTGAGAGAGATAGCGGAGAACTGAGTGAGAGAGATAGCGGAGTACTGAGTGAGAGAGATAGCGGAGTACTGAGTGAGAGAGTTAGCGGAGTACTAAGTTAGAGAGTTAGTGGAGTATTGAGTGAGAGCGTTAGTGGAGTACTGAGTGAGAGAGATAGCGGAGTGCCTAGTGAGAGAGTTAGCGGAGTATTGAGTGAGAGAGTTAGCGGAGTATTGAGTGAGAAAGTTACGGAGTATTGAGTGAGAGAGTTAGCGGAGTATAGCGTGAGAGAGTTAGCGGAGTATAGAGTGAGAGAGTTAGCGGAGTATATAGTGAGAGAGTTGGCGGAGTATAAAGTGAGAGAGATAGCGGAGTATTGAGTGAGAGAGATAGTGGAGTACTGAGTGAGAAAAATAGCGGAGTTCTGAGTGAGAGAGATAGTGGAGTACTGAGTGAGAGAGATAGCGAAGTACTGAGTGAGAGAGTTAGCGAAGTACTGAGTGGGAGAGTTAGCGTATTGAGTGAGAGAGTTAGCGGAGTGCCTAGTGAGAGAGTTAGCGGAGTTCTGAGTGAGAAAGTTAGCGGAGTACTGAGTGAGAGAGATAGCCGAGTACGGAGTGAGAGGGTTAGCGGAGTACTAAGTTAGAGAGTTAGCGGAGTATTGAGTGAGAGAGTTACCGGAGTATTGAGTGAAAGAGTTAGCGGAGTACTGAGTGAGAGAGATAGCGGAGTGCCTAGTGAGAGAGTTAGGGGAGTACTGAGTGAGAGCGTTAGCGGAGTGTTGAGTGAGAGAGTTAGAAGAGTGTTGAGTGAGAGAGAGAGTGGAGTATTGAGTGAGAGTTAGCGGACTACTGAGTGAGAGAGTTAGCGGAGTACTGAGTGAGAGAGATAGCGGAGTACTGAGTGAGAGTTAGCGGAGTATTGAGTGAGAGAGTTGGCGGAGTATTGAGTGAGAGAGTTAGCGGAGTATAGAGTGAGAGAGTTAGCAGAGAATAGAGTGAGAGAGTTAGCGGAGTATAGAGTGAGAGATTTAGCGGAGTATAAAGTGAGAGAGATAGCGGAGTATTGAGTGAGAGAGATAGTGGAGTACTGAGTGAGAAAAATAGCGTAGTTCTTAGTCAGAGAGATAGTGGAGTACTGAGTGAGAGAGATAGCGAGCACTGAGTGAGAGAGTTAGCGGAGTATTGAGTGAGAGAGATAGCAGAGTACCAAGTTAGAGAGTTAGCGGAGTACTGAGTGAGAGAGTTAGCGGAGTATTGAGTGAGAGAGATAGAGGAGTATTGAGTGAAAGAGTTAGCGGAGTATTGAGTGAGAGTTAGCGGAGTACTGAGTGAGAGAGATAGTGGCACACTGAGTGAGAGGGTTAGCAGAGTACTGAGTGAGAGAGTTAGCGGAGTTCGGAGTGAGAGAGTTAGCGGAGTACTGAGTGAGAGAGATAGCGGAGTACTGAGTGAGAGAGTTAGTGGAGTGTTGAGTGAGAGAGTTAGAAGAGTGTTGAGTGAAAGAGAGAGAGTGGAAATTGAGTGAGAGTTAGCGGAGTACTGAGTGAGAGAGTTAGCGGAGTACTGAGTGAGAGAGATAGCGGAGTACTGAGTGAGAGAGTTAGCGGAGTATTGAGTGAGAGAGTTAGCGGAGTACTGAGTGAGAGAGTTAGCGGAGTATTGCGTGAGAGAGTTAGCAAAGTACTGAGTGAGAGAGATAGCAGAGTACTGAGTGAGAGAGTTAGCGGAGTATTGAGTGAGAGAGTTAGCGGAGTATTGAGTGAGAGAGTTAGCGGAGTACTGAGTGAGAGAGTTAGCGCATTTCTGAGTGAGAGAGATAACGGAGTACTGAGTGAGAGAGTTAGCTAAGTACTGAGTGAGAGAGTTTGACACGTAGGCTTTCGCGACCAATATTATTCATAAGAAAGGTTAGATCGCGTTATTTATAAATGTGTCGTAACCCTCCACCACCCGACACGGCCAATCAGCAAAAAAGTGTCACGTTGACAAAAGACAAATAATTCACTACTTTAGCCCGCCGGTGTGTTGAAGAGTGAATCCACAACATTTACAGTTTGAGTACGACGTTTCGCTGGTAATTACATCCAGCATCATCGGGCAAATCGCCAGAATTGGTACTGAGTGAGAGAGTTAGCGGAGTTCTGAGTGAGAAAGATAGCGGAGTATTGAGTGAGAGAGATAGCAGAGAATTGAGTGACAGAGTTAGTGGAGTACTGAGTGAGACAGATAGCGGAGTGCCTAGTGAGAGACTTAGCGGAGTATTGAATGAGAGAGTTAGCGGAGTATTGAGTCAGAGAGTTAGCGGAGTATTGAGTGAGAGAGTTAGCGGAGTATAGAGTGAGAGAGTTAGGGGAGTATGAAGTGAGAGAGATAGCGGAGTATTGAGTGAGAGAGATAGCGGAGTACTGAGTGAGAGAGATAGCGGAGTACTGAGTGAGAGAGATAGCGGAGTACTGAGTGAGAGAGTTAGCGTATTGAGTGAGAGAGTTAGCGGAGTGCCTAGTGAGAGAGTTAGCGGAGTTCTGAGTGAGAGAGTTAGCAGAGTTCTGAGTGAGAGAGTTAGCGGAGTACTGAGTGAGAGAGATAGCCGAGTACTGAGTGAGAGAGTTAGCGGAGTACTAAGTTAGAGAGTTAGCGGAGTATTGAGTGAGAGAGTTAGCGGAGTATTGAGTGAGAGAGTTAGCGGAGTACTGAGTGAGAGAGTTAGTGGAGTGTTGAGTGAGAGAGTTAGAAGAGTGTTGAGTGAAAGAGAGAGAGTGGAAATTGAGTGAGAGTTAGCGGAGTACTGAGTGAGAGAGTTAGCGGAGTACTGAGTGAGAGAGATAGCGGAGTACTGAGTGAGAGAGTTAGCGGAGTATTGAGTGAGAGAGTTAGCGGAGTACTGAGTGAGAGAGTTAGCGGAGTATTTCGTGAGAGAGTTAGCAAAGTACTGAGTGAGAGAGATAGCAGAGTACTGAGTGAGAGAGTTAGCGGAGTATTGGTGAGAGAGTTAGCGGAGTATTGAGTGAGAGTGTTAGCGGAGTACTGAGTGAGAGAGTTAGCGCATTTCTGAGTGAGAGAGATATCGGAGTACTGAGTGAGAGAGTTAGCTGAGTACTGAGTGAGAGAGTTTGACACGTAGGCTTTCGCGACCAATATTATTCATAAGAAAGGTTAGATCGCGTTATTTATAAATGTGTCGTAACCCTCCACCACCCGACACGGCCAATCAGCAAAAAAGTGTCACGTTGACAAAAGACAAATAATTCACTACTTTAGCCCACCGGTGTGTTGAAGAGTGAATCCACAACATTTACAGTTTGAGTACGACGTTTCGCTGGTAATTACATCCAGCATCATCGGGCAAATCGCCAGAATTGGTACTGAGTGAGAGAGTTAGCGGAGTTCTGAGTGAGAAAGATAGCGGAGTATTGAGTGAGAGAGATAGCAGAGAATTGAGTGACGGAGTTAGTGGAGTACTGAGTGAGACAGATAGCGGAGTGCCTAGTGAGAGACTTAGCGGAGTATTGAATGAGAGAGTTAGCGGAGTATTGAGTCAGAGAGTTAGCGGAGTATTGAGTGAGAGAGTTAGCGGAGTATAGAGTGAGAGAGTTAGTAGAGTATAGAGTGAGAGAGTTAGCGGAGTATAGAGTGAGAGAGTTAGGGGAGTATGAAGTGAGAGAGATAGCGGAGTACTGAGTGAGAGAGATAGCGGAGTACTGAGTGAGAGAGTTAGCGTATTGAGTGAGATAGTTAGCGGAGTGCCTAGTGAGAGAGTTAGCGGAGTTCTGAGTGAGAGAGTTAGCAGAGTTCTGAGTGAGAGAGTTAGCGGAGTACTGAGTGAGAGAGATAGCCGAGTACTGAGTGAGAGAGTTAGCGGAGTACTAAGTTAGAGAGTTAGCGGAGTATTGAGTGGGAGAGTTAGCGGAGTATTGAGTGAGAGAGTTAGCGGAGTACTGAGTGAGAGAGTTAGTGGAGTGTTGAGTGAGAGAGTTAGAAGAGTGTTGAGTGAAAGAGAGAGAGTGGAAATTGAGTGAGAGTTAGTGGAGTACTGAGTGAGAGAGTTAGCGGAGTACTGAGTGAGAGAGATAGCGGAGTACTGAGTGAGAGAGTTAGCGGAGTATTGAGTGAGAGAGTTAGCGGAGTACTGAGTGAGAGAGTTAGCGGAGTATTGCGTGAGAGAGTTAGCAAAGTACTGAGTGAGAGAGATAGCAGAGTACTGAGTGAGAGAGTTAGCGGAGTATTGGTGAGAGAGTTAGCGGAGTATTGAGTGAGAGTGTTAGCGGAGTACTGAGTGAGAGAGTTAGCGCATTTCTGAGTGAGAGAGATATCGGAGTACTGAGTGAGAGAGTTAGCTGAGTACTGAGTGAGAGAGTTTGACACGTAGGCTTTCGCGACCAATATTATTCATAAGAAAGGTTAGATCGCGTTATTTATAAATGTGTCGTAATCCTCCACCACCCGACACGGCCAATCAGCAAAAAAGTGTCACGTTGACAAAAGACAAATAATTCACTACTTTAGCCCACCGGTGTGTTGAAGAGTGAATCCACAACATTTACAGTTTGAGTACGACGTTTCGCTGGTAATTACATCCAGCATCATCGGGCAAATCGCCAGAATTGGTACTGAGTGAGAGAGTTAGCGGAGTTCTGAGTGAGAAAGATAGCGGAGTATTGAGTGAGAGAGATAGCAGAGAATTGAGTGACGGAGTTAGTGGAGTACTGAGTGAGACAGATAGCGGAGTGCCTAGTGAGAGACTTAGCGGAGTATTGAATGAGAGAGTTAGCGGAGTATTGAGTCAGAGCGTTAGCGGAGTATTGAGTGAGAGAGTTAGCGGAGTATAGAGTGAGAGAGTTAGTAGAGTATAGAGTGAGAGAGTTAGCGGAGTATAGAGTGAGAGAGTTAGGGGAGTATGAAGTGAGAGAGATAGCGGAGTATTGAGTGAGAGAGATAGCGGAGTACTGAGTGAGAGAGATAGCGGAGTACTGAGTGAGAGAGATAGCGGAGTACTGAGTGAGAGAGTTAGCGGAGTACCAAGTTAGAGAGTTAGCGGAGTACTGAGTGAGAGAGTTAGCGGAGTACTGAGTGAAAGAGATAGCGGAGGACTGAGTGAGAGAGTTAGCAGAGTACTGAGTGAGAGAGTTAGTAGAGTACTGAGTGAGAGAGTTAGCGGAGTACTGAGTGAGAGAGATAGTGGCGTACTGAGTGAGAGGGTTAGCAGAGTATTGAGTGAGAGAGTTAGCGGAGTGTTGAGTGTGAGAGTTAGCGGAGTTCTGAGTGAGAGAGTTAGCGGAGTACTGAGTGAGAGAGATAGCGGAGAACTGAGTGAGAGAGATAGCGGAGTATAGAGTGAGAGAGTTAGTAGAGTATAGAGTGAGAGAGTTAGCGGAGTATAGAGTGAGAGAGTTAGGGGAGTATGAAGTGAGAGAGATAGCGGAGTATTGAGTGAGAGAGATAGCGGAGTACTGAGTGAGAGAGATAGCGGAGTACTGAGTGAGAGAGATAGCGGAGTACTGAGTGAGAGAGTTAGCGGAGTACCAAGTTAGAGAGTTAGCGGAGTACTGAGTGAGAGAGTTAGCGGAGTACTGAGTGAAAGAGATAGCGGAGGACTGAGTGAGAGAGTTAGCAGAGTACTGAGTGAGAGAGTTAGCAGAGTACTGAGTGAGAGAGTTAGCGGAGTACTGAGTGAGAGAGATAGTGGCGTACTGAGTGAGAGAGTTAGCAGAGTATTGAGTGAGAGAGTTAGCGGAGTGTTGAGTGTGAGAGTTAGCGGAGTTCTGAGTGAGAGAGTTAGCGGAGTACTGAGTGAGAGAGATAGCGGAGAACTGAGTGAGAGAGATAGCGGAGTACTGAGTGAGAGAGATAGCGGAGTACTGAGTGAGAGAGTTAGCGGAGTACTAAGTTAGAGAGTTAGTGGAGTATTGAGTGAGAGCGTTAGTGGAGTACTGAGTGAGAGAGATAGCGGAGTGCCTAGTGAGAGAGTTAGCGGAGTATTGAGTGAGAGAGTTAGCGGAGTATTGAGTGAGAAAGTTACGGAGTATTGAGTGAGAGAGTTAGCGGAGTATAGCGTGAGAGAGTTAGCGGAGTATAGAGTGAGAGAGTTAGCGGAGTATATAGTGAGAGAGTTGGCGGAGTATAAAGTGAGAGAGATAGCGGAGTATTGAGTGAGAGAGATAGTGGAGTACTGAGTGAGAAAAATAGCGGAGTTCTGAGTGAGAGAGATAGTGGAGTACTGAGTGAGAGAGATAGCGAAGTACTGAGTGAGAGAGTTAGCGAAGTACTGAGTGGGAGAGTTAGCGTATTGAGTGAGAGAGTTAGCGGAGTGCCTAGTGAGAGAGTTAGCGGAGTTCTGAGTGAGAAAGTTAGCGGAGTACTGAGTGAGAGAGATAGCCGAGTACGGAGTGAGAGGGTTAGCGGAGTACTAAGTTAGAGAGTTAGCGGAGTATTGAGTGAGAGAGTTACCGGAGTATTGAGTGAAAGAGTTAGCGGAGTACTGAGTGAGAGAGATAGCGGAGTGCCTAGTGAGAGAGTTAGGGGAGTACTGAGTGAGAGCGTTAGCGGAGTGTTGAGTGAGAGAGTTAGAAGAGTGTTGAGTGAGAGAGAGAGTGGAGTATTGAGTGAGAGTTAGCGGACTACTGAGTGAGAGAGTTAGCGGAGTACTGAGTGAGAGAGATAGCGGAGTACTGAGTGAGAGTTAGCGGAGTATTGAGTGAGAGAGTTGGCGGAGTATTGAGTGAGAGAGTTAGCGGAGTATAGAGTGAGAGAGTTAGCAGAGAATAGAGTGAGAGAGTTAGCGGAGTATAGAGTGAGAGATTTAGCGGAGTATAAAGTGAGAGAGATAGCGGAGTATTGAGTGAGAGAGATAGTGGAGTACTGAGTGAGAAAAATAGCGTAGTTCTTAGTCAGAGAGATAGTGGAGTACTGAGTGAGAGAGATAGCGAGCACTGAGTGAGAGAGTTAGCGGAGTATTGAGTGAGAGAGATAGCAGAGTACCAAGTTAGAGAGTTAGCGGAGTACTGAGTGAGAGAGTTAGCGGAGTATTGAGTGAGAGAGATAGAGGAGTATTGAGTGAAAGAGTTAGCGGAGTATTGAGTGAGAGTTAGCGGAGTACTGAGTGAGAGAGATAGTGGCACACTGAGTGAGAGGGTTAGCAGAGTACTGAGTGAGAGAGTTAGCGGAGTTCGGAGTGAGAGAGTTAGCGGAGTACTGAGTGAGAGAGATAGCGGAGTACTGAGTGAGAGAGTTAGTGGAGTGTTGAGTGAGAGAGTTAGAAGAGTGTTGAGTGAAAGAGAGAGAGTGGAAATTGAGTGAGAGTTAGCGGAGTACTGAGTGAGAGAGTTAGCGGAGTACTGAGTGAGAGAGATAGCGGAGTACTGAGTGAGAGAGTTAGCGGAGTATTGAGTGAGAGAGTTAGCGGAGTACTGAGTGAGAGAGTTAGCGGAGTATTGCGTGAGAGAGTTAGCAAAGTACTGAGTGAGAGAGATAGCAGAGTACTGAGTGAGAGAGTTAGCGGAGTATTGAGTGAGAGAGTTAGCGGAGTATTGAGTGAGAGAGTTAGCGGAGTACTGAGTGAGAGAGTTAGCGCATTTCTGAGTGAGAGAGATAACGGAGTACTGAGTGAGAGAGTTAGCTAAGTACTGAGTGAGAGAGTTTGACACGTAGGCTTTCGCGACCAATATTATTCATAAGAAAGGTTAGATCGCGTTATTTATAAATGTGTCGTAACCCTCCACCACCCGACACGGCCAATCAGCAAAAAAGTGTCACGTTGACAAAAGACAAATAATTCACTACTTTAGCCCGCCGGTGTGTTGAAGAGTGAATCCACAACATTTACAGTTTGAGTACGACGTTTCGCTGGTAATTACATCCAGCATCATCGGGCAAATCGCCAGAATTGGTACTGAGTGAGAGAGTTAGCGGAGTTCTGAGTGAGAAAGATAGCGGAGTATTGAGTGAGAGAGATAGCAGAGAATTGAGTGACAGAGTTAGTGGAGTACTGAGTGAGACAGATAGCGGAGTGCCTAGTGAGAGACTTAGCGGAGTATTGAATGAGAGAGTTAGCGGAGTATTGAGTCAGAGAGTTAGCGGAGTATTGAGTGAGAGAGTTAGCGGAGTATAGAGTGAGAGAGTTAGGGGAGTATGAAGTGAGAGAGATAGCGGAGTATTGAGTGAGAGAGATAGCGGAGTACTGAGTGAGAGAGATAGCGGAGTACTGAGTGAGAGAGATAGCGGAGTACTGAGTGAGAGAGTTAGCGTATTGAGTGAGAGAGTTAGCGGAGTGCCTAGTGAGAGAGTTAGCGGAGTTCTGAGTGAGAGAGTTAGCAGAGTTCAAAGTGAGAGAGTTAGCGGAGTACTGAGTGAGAGAGATAGCCGAGTACTGAGTGAGAGAGTTAGCGGAGTACTAAGTTAGAGAGTTAGCGGAGTATTGAGTGAGAGAGTTAGCGGAGTATTGAGTGAGAGAGTTAGCGGAGTACTGAGTGAGAGAGTTAGTGGAGTGTTGAGTGAGAGAGTTAGAAGAGTGTTGAGTGAAAGAGAGAGAGTGGAAATTGAGTGAGAGTTAGCGGAGTACTGAGTGAGAGAGTTAGCGGAGTACTGAGTGAGAGAGATAGCGGAGTACTGAGTGAGAGAGTTAGCGGAGTATTGAGTGAGAGAGTTAGCGGAGTACTGAGTGAGAGAGTTAGCGGAGTATTTCGTGAGAGAGTTAGCAAAGTACTGAGTGAGAGAGATAGCAGAGTACTGAGTGAGAGAGTTAGCGGAGTATTGGTGAGAGAGTTAGCGGAGTATTGAGTGAGAGTGTTAGCGGAGTACTGAGTGAGAGAGTTAGCGCATTTCTGAGTGAGAGAGATATCGGAGTACTGAGTGAGAGAGTTAGCTGAGTACTGAGTGAGAGAGTTTGACACGTAGGCTTTCGCGACCAATATTATTCATAAGAAAGGTTAGATCGCGTTATTTATAAATGTGTCGTAACCCTCCACCACCCGACACGGCCAATCAGCAAAAAAGTGTCACGTTGACAAAAGACAAATAATTCACTACTTTAGCCCACCGGTGTGTTGAAGAGTGAATCCACAACATTTACAGTTTGAGTACGACGTTTCGCTGGTAATTACATCCAGCATCATCGGGCAAATCGCCAGAATTGGTACTGAGTGAGAGAGTTAGCGGAGTTCTGAGTGAGAAAGATAGCGGAGTATTGAGTGAGAGAGATAGCAGAGAATTGAGTGACGGAGTTAGTGGAGTACTGAGTGAGACAGATAGCGGAGTGCCTAGTGAGAGACTTAGCGGAGTATTGAATGAGAGAGTTAGCGGAGTATTGAGTCAGAGAGTTAGCGGAGTATTGAGTGAGAGAGTTAGCGGAGTATAGAGTGAGAGAGTTAGTAGAGTATAGAGTGAGAGAGTTAGCGGAGTATAGAGTGAGAGAGTTAGGGGAGTATGAAGTGAGAGAGATAGCGGAGTACTGAGTGAGAGAGATAGCGGAGTACTGAGTGAGAGAGTTAGCGTATTGAGTGAGATAGTTAGCGGAGTGCCTAGTGAGAGAGTTAGCGGAGTTCTGAGTGAGAGAGTTAGCAGAGTTCTGAGTGAGAGAGTTAGCGGAGTACTGAGTGAGAGAGATAGCCGAGTACTGAGTGAGAGAGTTAGCGGAGTACTAAGTTAGAGAGTTAGCGGAGTATTGAGTGGGAGAGTTAGCGGAGTATTGAGTGAGAGAGTTAGCGGAGTACTGAGTGAGAGAGTTAGTGGAGTGTTGAGTGAGAGAGTTAGAAGAGTGTTGAGTGAAAGAGAGAGAGTGGAAATTGAGTGAGAGTTAGTGGAGTACTGAGTGAGAGAGTTAGCGGAGTACTGAGTGAGAGAGATAGCGGAGTACTGAGTGAGAGAGTTAGCGGAGTATTGAGTGAGAGAGTTAGCGGAGTACTGAGTGAGAGAGTTAGCGGAGTATTGCGTGAGAGAGTTAGCAAAGTACTGAGTGAGAGAGATAGCAGAGTACTGAGTGAGAGAGTTAGCGGAGTATTGGTGAGAGAGTTAGCGGAGTATTGAGTGAGAGTGTTAGCGGAGTACTGAGTGAGAGAGTTAGCGCATTTCTGAGTGAGAGAGATATCGGAGTACTGAGTGAGAGAGTTAGCTGAGTACTGAGTGAGAGAGTTTGACACGTAGGCTTTCGCGACCAATATTATTCATAAGAAAGGTTAGATCGCGTTATTTATAAATGTGTCGTAATCCTCCACCACCCGACACGGCCAATCAGCAAAAAAGTGTCACGTTGACAAAAGACAAATAATTCACTACTTTAGCCCACCGGTGTGTTGAAGAGTGAATCCACAACATTTACAGTTTGAGTACGACGTTTCGCTGGTAATTACATCCAGCATCATCGGGCAAATCGCCAGAATTGGTACTGAGTGAGAGAGTTAGCGGAGTTCTGAGTGAGAAAGATAGCGGAGTATTGAGTGAGAGAGATAGCAGAGAATTGAGTGACGGAGTTAGTGGAGTACTGAGTGAGACAGATAGCGGAGTGCCTAGTGAGAGACTTAGCGGAGTATTGAATGAGAGAGTTAGCGGAGTATTGAGTCAGAGCGTTAGCGGAGTATTGAGTGAGAGAGTTAGCGGAGTATAGAGTGAGAGAGTTAGTAGAGTATAGAGTGAGAGAGTTAGCGGAGTATAGAGTGAGAGAGTTAGGGGAGTATGAAGTGAGAGAGATAGCGGAGTATTGAGTGAGAGAGATAGCGGAGTACTGAGTGAGAGAGATAGCGGAGTACTGAGTGAGAGAGATAGCGGAGTACTGAGTGAGAGAGTTAGCGGAGTACCAAGTTAGAGAGTTAGCGGAGTACTGAGTGAGAGAGTTAGCGGAGTACTGAGTGAAAGAGATAGCGGAGGACTGAATGAGAGAGTTAGCAGAGTACTGAGTGAGAGAGTTAGTAGAGTACTGAGTGAGAGAGTTAGCGGAGTACTGAGTGAGAGAGATAGTGGCGTACTGAGTGAGAGGGTTAGCAGAGTATTGAGTGAGAGAGTTAGCGGAGTGTTGAGTGTGAGAGTTAGCGGAGTTCTGAGTGAGAGAGTTAGCGGAGTACTGAGTGAGAGAGATAGCGGAGAACTGAGTGAGAGAGATAGCGGAGTATAGAGTGAGAGAGTTAGTAGAGTATAGAGTGAGAGAGTTAGCGGAGTATAGAGTGAGAGAGTTAGGGGAGTATGAAGTGAGAGAGATAGCGGAGTATTGAGTGAGAGAGATAGCGGAGTACTGAGTGAGAGAGATAGCGGAGTACTGAGTGAGAGAGATAGCGGAGTACTGAGTGAGAGAGTTAGCGGAGTACCAAGTTAGAGAGTTAGCGGAGTACTGAGTGAGAGAGTTAGCGGAGTACTGAGTGAAAGAGATAGCGGAGGACTGAGTGAGAGAGTTAGCAGAGTACTGAGTGAGAGAGTTAGCAGAGTACTGAGTGAGAGAGTTAGCGGAGTACTGAGTGAGAGAGATAGTGGCGTACTGAGTGAGAGAGTTAGCAGAGTATTGAGTGAGAGAGTTAGCGGAGTGTTGAGTGTGAGAGTTAGCAGAGTTCTGAGTGAGAGAGTTAGCGGAGTACTGAGTGAGAGAGATAGCGGAGAACTGAGTGAGAGAGATAGCGGAGTACTGAGTGAGAGAGATAGCGGAGTACTGAGTGAGAGAGTTAGCGGAGTACTAAGTTAGAGAGTTAGTGGAGTATTGAGTGAGAGCGTTAGTGGAGTACTGAGTGAGAGAGATAGCGGAGTGCCTAGTGAGAGAGTTAGCGGAGTATTGAGTGAGAGAGTTAGCGGAGTATTGAGTGAGAAAGTTACGGAGTATTGAGTGAGAGAGTTAGCGGAGTATAGCGTGAGAGAGTTAGCGGAGTATAGAGTGAGAGAGTTAGCGGAGTATATAGTGAGAGAGTTGGCGGAGTATAAAGTGAGAGAGATAGCGGAGTATTGAGTGAGAGAGATAGTGGAGTACTGAGTGAGAAAAATAGCGGAGTTCTGAGTGAGAGAGATAGTGGAGTACTGAGTGAGAGAGATAGCGAAGTACTGAGTGAGAGAGTTAGCGAAGTACTGAGTGGGAGAGTTAGCGTATTGAGTGAGAGAGTTAGCGGAGTGCCTAGTGAGAGAGTTAGCGGAGTTCTGAGTGAGAAAGTTAGCGGAGTACTGAGTGAGAGAGATAGCCGAGTACGGAGTGAGAGGGTTAGCGGAGTACTAAGTTAGAGAGTTAGCGGAGTATTGAGTGAGAGAGTTACCGGAGTATTGAGTGAAAGAGTTAGCGGAGTACTGAGTGAGAGAGATAGCGGAGTGCCTAGTGAGAGAGTTAGGGGAGTACTGAGTGAGAGCGTTAGCGGAGTGTTGAGTGAGAGAGTTAGAAGAGTGTTGAGTGAGAGAGAGAGTGGAGTATTGAGTGAGAGTTAGCGGACTACTGAGTGAGAGAGTTAGCGGAGTACTGAGTGAGAGAGATAGCGGAGTACTGAGTGAGAGTTAGCGGAGTATTGAGTGAGAGAGTTGGCGGAGTATTGAGTGAGAGAGTTAGCGGAGTATAGAGTGAGAGAGTTAGCAGAGAATAGAGTGAGAGAGTTAGCGGAGTATAGAGTGAGAGATTTAGCGGAGTATAAAGTGAGAGAGATAGCGGAGTATTGAGTGAGAGAGATAGTGGAGTACTGAGTGAGAAAAATAGCGGAGTTCTTAGTCAGAGAGATAGTGGAGTACTGAGTGAGAGAGATAGCGAGCACTGAGTGAGAGAGTTAGCGGAGTATTGAGTGAGAGAGATAGCAGAGTACCAAGTTAGAGAGTTAGCGGAGTACTGAGTGAGAGAGTTAGCGGAGTATTGAGTGAGAGAGATAGAGGAGTATTGAGTGAAAGAGTTAGCGGAGTATTGAGTGAGAGTTAGCGGAGTACTGAGTGAGAGAGATAGTGGCACACTGAGTGAGAGGGTTAGCAGAGTACTGAGTGAGAGAGTTAGCGGAGTTCGGAGTGAGAGAGTTAGCGGAGTACTGAGTGAGAGAGATAGCGGAGTACTGAGTGAGAGAGATAGCGGTGTACTGAGTGAGAGAGTTAGCAGAGTACTAAGTTAGAGAGATATCTGAGTACTGAGTGAGAGAGTTAGCGGAGTATTAAGTTAGAGAGTTAGCGGAGTACTGAGTGAGAAAGTTAGCGGAGTACTGAGTGAGAGAGATAGTGGAGTGCCTAGTGAGAGAGTTAGCGGAGTTCTGAGTGAGAGAGTTAGCGGAGTATTGAGTGAGAGAGTTAGCGGAGTATTGAGTGAGAGAGTTAGCGGAGTACTGAGTGAGAGAGTTAGCGCATTTCTGAGTGAGAGAGATAACGGAGTACTGAGTGAGAGAGTTAGCTAAGTACTGAGTGAGAGAGTTTGACACGTAGGCTTTCGCGACCAATATTATTCATAATAAAGGTTAGATCGCGTTATTTATAAATGTGTCGTAACCCTCCACCACCCGACACGGCCAATCAGCAAAAAAGTGTCACGTTGACAAAAGACAAATAATTCACTACTTTAGCCCACCGGTGTGTTGAAGAGTGAATCCACAACATTTACAGTTTGAGTACGACGTTTCGCTGGTAATTACATCCAGCATCATCGGGCAATTCGCCAGAATTGGTACTGAGTGAGAGAGTTAGCGGAGTTCTGAGTGAGAAAGATAGTGGAGTATTGAGTGAGAGAGATAGCAGAGAATTGAGTGACAGAGTTAGTGGAGTACTGAGTGAGAGAGATAGCGGAGTACTGAGTGAGAGAGTTAGCGGAGTACTGAGTGAGACAGATAGCGGAGTGCCTAGTGAGAGACTTAGCGGAGTATTGAATGAGAGAGTTAGCGGAGTATTGAGTCAGAGAGTTAGCGGAGTATTGAGTGAGAGGGTTAGCGGAGTATAGCGTGAGAGAGTTAGCGGAGTATTGAGTGAGAGAGTTAGCGGAGTATAGAGTGAGAGAGTTGGCGGAGTATAAAGTGAGAGAGATAGTGGAGTATTGAGTGAGAGAGATAGTGGAGTACTGAGTGAGAGAGATAGCGGAGTACTGAGTGAGAGAGTTAGCGTATTGAGTGAGAGAGTTAGCGGAGTGCCTAGTGAGAGAGTTAGCGGAGTTCTGAGTGAGAGAGTTAGCAGAGTTCTGAGTGAGAGAGTTAGCAGAGTACTGAGTGAGAGAGATAGCCGAGTACTGAGTGAGAGAGTTAGCGGAGTACTAAGTTAGAGAGTTAGCAGAGTATTGAGTGAGAGAGTTAGCGGAGTATTGAGTGAGAGAGTTAGCGGAGTACTGAGTGAGAGAGTTAGCGGAGTATTGAGTGAGAGAGTTAGCGGAGTACTGAGTGAGAGAGTTAGCGGAGTATTGCGTGAGAGAGTTAGCAAAGTACTGAGTGAGAGAGATAGCAGAGTACTGAGTGAGAGAGTTAGCGGAGTATTGAGTGAGAGAGTTAGCGGAGTATTGAGTGAGAGAGTTAGCGGAGTACTGAGTGAGAGAGTTAGCGCATTTCTGAGTGAGAGAGATAACGGAGTACTGAGTGAGAGAGTTAGCTAAGTACTGAGTGAGAGAGTTTGACACGTAGGCTTTCGCGACCAATATTATTCATAATAAAGGTTAGATCGCGTTATTTATAAATGTGTCGTAACCCTCCACCACCCGACACGGCCAATCAGCAAAAAAGTGTCACGTTGACAAAAGACAAATAATTCACTACTTTAGCCCACCGGTGTGTTGAAGAGTGAATCCACAACATTTACAGTTTGAGTACGACGTTTCGCTGGTAATTACATCCAGCATCATCGGGCAATTCGCCAGAATTGGTACTGAGTGAGAGAGTTAGCGGAGTTCTGAGTGAGAAAGATAGCGGAGTATTGAGTGAGAGATATAGCAGAGAATTGAGTGACAGAGTTAGTGGAGTACTGAGTGAGAGAGATAGCGGAGTACTGAGTGAGAGAGTTAGCGGAGTACTGAGTGAGACAGATAGCGGAGTGCCTAGTGAGAGACTTAGCGGAGTATTGAATGGGAGAGTTAGCGGAGTATTGAGTCAGAGAGTTAGCGGAGTATTGAGTGAGAGGGTTAGCGGAGTATAGCGTGAGAGAGTTAGCGGAGTATTGAGTGAGAGAGTTAGCGGAGTATAGAGTGAGAGAGTTGGCGGAGTATAAAGTGAGAGAGATAGTGGAGTATTGAGTGAGAGAGATAGTGGAGTACTGAGTGAGAGAGATAGCGGAGTACTGAGTGAGAGAGTTAGCGTATTGAGTGAGAGAGTTAGCGGAGTGCCTAGTGAGAGAGTTAGCGGAGTTCTGAGTGAGAGAGTTAGCAGAGTTCTGAGTGAGAGAGTTAGCAGAGTACTGAGTGAGAGAGATAGCCGAGTACTGAGTGAGAGAGTTAGCGGAGTACTAAGTTGGAGAGTTAGCAGAGTATTGAGTGAGAGAGTTAGCGGAGTATTGAGTGAGAGAGTTAGCGGAGTACTGAGTGAGAGAGTTAGCGGAGTATTGAGTGAGAGAGTTAGCGGAGTACTGAGTGAGAGAGTTAGCGGAGTATTGCGTGAGAGAGTTAGCAAAGTACTGAGTGAGAGAGATAGCAGAGTACTGAGTGAGAGAGTTAGCGGAGTATTGAGTGAGAGAGTTAGCGGAGTATTGAGTGAGAGAGTTAGCGGAGTACTGAGTGAGAGAGTTAGCGCATTTCTGAGTGAGAGAGATAACGGAGTACTGAGTGAGAGAGTTAGCTAAGTACTGAGTGAGAGAGTTTGACACGTAGGCTTTCGCGACCAATATTATTCATAATCAAGGTTAGATCGCGTTATTTATAAATGTGTCGTAACCCTCTACCACCCGACACGGCCAATCAGCAAAAAAGTGTCACTTTGACAAAAGACAAATAATTCACTACTTTAGCCCACCGGTGTGTTGAAGAGTGAATCCACAACATTTACAGTTTGAGTACGACGTTTCGCTGGTAATTACATCCAGCATCATCGGGCAAATCGCCAGAATTGGTACTGAGTGAGAGAGTTAGCGGAGTTCTGAGTGAGAAAGATAGCGGAGTATTGAGTGAGAGAGATAGCAGAGAATTGAGTGACAGAGTTAGTGGAGTACTGATTGAGACAGATAGCGGAGTGCCTAGTGAGAGACTTAGCGGAGTATTGAATGAGAGAGTTAGCGGAGTATTGAGTCAGAGAGTTAGCGGAGTATTGAGTGAGAGAGTTAGCAGAGTATAGAGTGAGAGAGTTAGGGGAGTATGAAGTGAGAGAGATAGCGGAGTATTGAGTGAGAGAGATAGCGGAGTACTGAGTGAGAGAGATAGCGGAGTACTGAGTGAGAGAGATAGCGGAGTACTGAGTGAGAGAGATAGCGGAGTACTGAGTGAAAGAGTTAGCGTATTGAGTGAGAGAGTTAGCGGAGTGCCTAGTGAGAGAGTTAGTGGAGTTCTGAGTGAGAGAGTTAGCAGAGTTCTGAGTGAGAGAGTTAGCGGAGTACTGAGTGAGAGAGATAGCCGAGTACTGAGTGAGAGAGTTAGCGGAGTACTAAGTTAGAGAGTTAGCGGAGTATTGAGTGAGAGAGTTAGCGGAGTATTGAGTGAGAGAGTTAGCGGAGTACTGAGTGAGAGAGTTAGTGGAGTGTTGAGTGAGAGAGTTAGAAGAGTGTTGAGTGAGAGAGAGAGAGTGGAAATTGAGTGAGAGTTAGCGGAGTACTGAGTGAGAGAGTTAGCGGAGTACTGAGTGAGAGAGATAGCGGAGTACTGAGTGAGAGAGTTAGCGGAGTATTGAGTGAGAGAGTTAGCGGAGTACTGAGTGAGAGAGTTAGCGGAGTATTGCGTGAGAGAGTTAGCAAAGTACTGAGTGAGAGAGATAGCAGAGTACTGAGTGAGAGAGTTAGCGGAGTATTGGTGAGAGAGTTAGCGGAGTATTGAGTGAGAGTGTTAGCGGAGTACTGAGTGAGAGAGTTAGCGCATTTCTGAGTGAGAGAGATATCGGAGTAGTGAGTGAGAGAGTTAGCTGAGTACTGAGTGAGAGAGTTTGACACGTAGGCTTTCGCGACCAATATTATTCATAAGAAAGGTTAGATCGCGTTATTTATAAATGTGTCGTAACCCTCCACCACCCGACACGGCCAATCAGCAAAAAAGTGTCACGTTGACAAAAGACAAATAATTCACTACTTTAGCCCACCGGTGTGTTGAAGAGTGAATCCACAACATTTACAGTTTGAGTACGACGTTTCGCTGGTAATTACATCCAGCATCATCGGGCAAATCGCCAGAATTGGTACTGAGTGAGAGAGTTAGCGGAGTTCTGAGTGAGAAAGATAGCGGAGTATTGAGTGAGAGAGATAGCAGAGAATTGAGTGACGGAGTTAGTGGAGTACTGAGTGAGACAGATAGCGGAGTGCCTAGTGAGAGACTTAGCGGAGTATTGAATGAGAGAGTTAGCGGAGTATTGAGTCAGAGAGTTAGCGGAGTATTGAGTGAGAGAGTTAGCGGAGTATAGAGTGAGAGAGTTAGTAGAGTATAGAGTGAGAGAGTTAGCGGAGTATAGAGTGAGAGAGTTAGGGGAGTATGAAGTGAGAGAGATAGCGGAGTATTGAGTGAGAGAGATAGCGGAGTACTGAGTGAGAGAGATAGCGGAGTACTGAGTGAGAGAGATAGCGGAATACTGAGTGAGAGAGTTAGCGGAGTACCAAGTTAGAGAGTTAGCGGAGTACTGAGTGAGAGAGTTAGCGGAGTACTGAGTGAAAGAGATAGCGGAGGACTGAGTGAGAGAGTTAGCAGAGTACTGAGTGAGAGAGTTAGCAGAGTACTGAGTGAGAGAGTTAGCGGAGTACTGAGTGAGAGAGATAGTGGCGTACTGAGTGAGAGAGTTAGCAGAGTATTGAGTGAGAGAGTTAGCGGAGTGTTGAGTGTGAGAGTTAGCGGAGTTCTGAGTGAGAGAGTTAGCGGAGTACTGAGTGAGAGAGATAGCGGAGAACTGAGTGAGAGAGATAGCGGAGTACTGAGTGAGAGAGATAGCGGAGTACTGAGTGAGAGAGTTAGCGGAGTACTAAGTTAGAGAGTTAGCGGAGTACTGAGTGAGAGCGTTAGTGGAGTACTGAGTGAGAGAGATAGCGGAGTGCCTAGTGAGAGAGTTAGCGGAGTATTGAGTGAGAGAGTTAGCGGAGTATTGAGTGAGAAAGTTACGGAGTATTGAGTGAGAGAGTTAGCGGAGTATAGCGTGAGAGAGTTAGCGGAGTATAGAGTGAGAGAGTTAGCGGAGTATATAGTGAGAGAGTTGGCGGAGTATAAAGTGAGAGAGATAGCGGAGTATTGAGTGAGAGAGATAGTGGAGTACTGAGTGAGAAAAATAGCGGAGTTCTGAGTGAGAGAGATAGTGGAGTACTGAGTGAGAGAGATAGCGGAGTACTGAGTGAGAGAGTTAGCGAAGTACTGAGTGGGAGAGTTAGCGTATTGAGTGAGAGAGTTAGCGGAGTGCCTAGTGAGAGAGTTAGCGGAGTTCTGAGTGAGAGAGTTAGCGGAGTACTGAGTGAGAGAGATAGCCGAGTACGGAGTGAGAGAGTTAGGGGAGTACTGAGTGAGAGCGTTAGCGGAGTGTTGAGTGAGAGAGTTAGAAGTGTGTTGAGTGAGAGAGAGAGTGGAGTATTGAGTGAGAGTTAGCGGACTACTGAGTGAGAGAGTTAGCGGAGTACTGAGTGAGAGAGATAGCGGAGTACTGAGTGAGAGTTAGCGGAGTATTGTGTGAGAGAGTTGGCGGAGTATTGAGTGAGAGAGTTAGCGGAGTATAGAGTGAGAGAGTTAGCAGAGAATAGAGTGAGAGAGTTAGCGGAGTATAGAGTGAGAGATTTAGCGGAGTATAAAGTGAGAGAGATAGCGGAGTATTGAGTGAGAGAGATAGTGGAGTACTGAGTGAGAAAAATAGCGGAGTTCTTAGTCAGAGAGATAGTGGAGTACTGAGTGAGAGAAATAGCGAGTACTGAGTGAGAGAGTTAGCGGAGTATTGAGTGAGAGAGATAGCAGAGTACCAAGTTAGAGAGTTAGCGGAGTACTGAGTGAGAGAGTTAGCGGAGTATTGAGTGAGAGAGATAGAGGAGTATTGAGTGAAAGAGTTAGCGGAGTATTGAGTGAGAGTTAGCGGAGTACTGAGTGAGAGAGATAGTGGCACACTGAGTGAGAGGGTTAGCAGAGTACTGAGTGAGAGAGTTAGCGGAGTTCGGAGTGAGAGAGTTAGCGGAGTACTGAGTGAGAGAGATAGCAGAGTACTAAGTTAGAGAGATAGCAGAGTATTGAGTGAGAGAGTTAGCGGAGAATTGAGTGAGAGAGATAGCTGAGTACTGAGTGAGAGAGTTAGCGGAGTATTAAGTTAGAAAGTTAGCGGAGTACTGAGTGAGAAAGTTAGCGGAGTACTGAGTGAGAGAGATAGTGGAGTGCCTAGTGAGAGAGTTAGCGGAGTTCTGAGTGAGAGAGTTAGCGGAGTACTGAGTGAGAGAGATAGCCGAGTACTGAGTGAGAGAGTTAGCGGAGTACTAAGTTAGAGAGTTAGTGGAGTATTGAGTGAGAGAGTTAGCGGAGTATTGAGCGAGAGAGTTAGCGGAGTATAGAGTGAGAGAGTTAGCGGAGTTTAGAGTGAGAGAGTTAGCGGAGTATAGATTGAGAGAGTTAGCGGAGTATGAAGTGAGAGAGATAGCGGAGTATTGAGTGAGAGAAATAGTGGAGTACTGAGTGAGAAAAATAGCGGAGTTCTGAGTGAGAGAGATAGCGGAGTACTTAGTGAGAGAGATAGCGGAGTACTGAGTGAGAGAATTAGCGGAGTATTGAGTGAGAGAGATAGCGGAGTACTCAGTGAGATAGCTAGTGGAGTATTGAGTGCAAGAGATAGCGGAGTACTGAGTGAGAGAGTTAGCGGAGTCCTGAGTGAGAGAGTTAGTGGAGTATTGAGTGAGAGAGATAGCGGAGTACTGAGTGAGAGAGTTAGCGGAGTATTAAGTGAGAGGGTTAGCGGAGTACTGAGTGAGAGAGATAGCGGAGTGTCTAATGAGAGAGTTAACAGAGTACTGAGTGAGAGAGTTAGCGGAGTATTGAGTGAGAGAGATAGCTGAGTACTGAGTGCGAGAGTTAGCGGAGTGCTGAGTGAGAGAAATAGCGGAGTGCCTAGTGAGAAAGTTAGCGGACTTCTGAGTGAGAGAGTTAGCGAGTACTGAGTGAGAGAGATAGCCGAGTCCAGAGTGAGAGAGTTAGCGGAGTACTAAGTTAGAGAGTTAGCGGAGTATTTAGTGAGAGAGTTAGCAGAGTATTGAGTGAGAGAGTTAGCGGTGTATTGAGCGAGAGGGTTTACGGAGTATATATAGTGAGAGAGTTAGTGGAGTATAGAGTGAGAGAGTTAGCGGAGTATGAAGTGAGAGAGATAGCGGAGTATTGAGTGAGAGAGATAGCGGAGTACTGAGTGAGAAAAATAGCGGAATTCTGGGTGAGAGAGATAGCGGAGTACTGAGAGAGAGAGTTAGCGAAGTACTGAGTGAGAGAGTTAGCGGAGTATTGAATGAGAGAGATAGCGGAGTACTGAGTGAGAGAGTGGAGAATTGAGTGAGAGTTAGCGGAGTACTGAGTGAGAGAGATAGCGGAGTGCCTAGTGAGAGAGTTAGCACATTATTGAGTTAGAGAGTTAGTGGAGTGTTGAGTGAGAGAGTTAGCGGAGTTCTGAGTGAGATAGTTAGCGGAGTATTGAGTGAGAGAGTAAGCGGAGTATAGAGTGAAAGAGTTAGCGGAGTATAGAGTGAGAGAGTTAGCGGAGTATAAAGTGAGAGAGATAGCGGAGTTCTGAGTGAGAAAGATAGTGGAGTACTGAGTGAGAGAGATAGCGGAGTGCCGAGTGAGAGAGTTAGCGGAGTACTGAGTGAGAGAGTTAGCGGAGTATTGAGTGAGAGAGTTAGCGGAGTACTGAGTGAGAGAGATAGCGGAGTGCCTAGTGAGAGAGTTAGCGGAGTACTGAGTGAGAGAGTTAGTGGAGTATTGAGTTAGAGAGTTAGCGGAGTATTGAGTGAGAGAGATAGCGGAGTACTGAGTGAGAGAGTTAGCGGAGTACTAAGTTAGAGAGTTAGCGGAGTACTGAGTGAGAAAGTTAGCGGAGTACTGAGTGAGAGAGATAGAAGAGTGCCTAGTGAGAGAGTTAGCGGAGTTCTGAGTGAGAGAGTTAGCGGAGTACTGAGTGAGAGAGATAGCGGAGTACTGAGTGAGAGAGTTAGCGAAGTACTGAGTGGGAGAGTTAGCGTATTGACTGAGAGAGTTAGCGGAGTGCCTAGTGAGAGAGTTAGCGGAGTACTGAGTGAGAGAGTTAGCGGAGTACCAAGTTAGAGAGTTAGCGGAATTACTGAGTGAGAGAGTTAGCGGAGTACTGAGTGAAAGAGATAGCGGAGGACTGAGTGAGAGAGTTAGCAGAGTACTGAGTGAGAGAGTTAGCAGAGTACTGAGTGAGAGAGTTAGCGGAGTACTGAGTGAGAGAGATAGTGGCGTACTGAGTGAGAGAGTTAGCAGAGTATTGAGTGAGAGAGTTAGCGGAGTGTTGAGTGTGAGAGTTAGCGGAGTTCTGAGTGAGAGAGTTAGCGGAGTACTGAGTGAGAGAGATAGCGGAGAACTGAGTGAGAGAGATAGCGGAGTACTGAGTGAGAGAGATAGCGGAGTACTGAGTGAGAGCGTTAGTGGAGTACTGAGTGAGAGAGATAGCGGAGTGCCTAGTGAGAGAGTTAGCGGAGTATTGAGTGAGAGAGTTAGCGGAGGATTGAGTGAGAAAGTTACGGAGTATTGAGTGAGAGAGTTAGCGGAGTATAGCGTGAGAGAGTTAGCGGAGTATAGAGTGAGAGAGTTAGCGGAGTATATAGTGAGAGAGTTGGCGGAGTATAAAGTGAGAGAGATAGCGGAGTATTGAGTGAGAGAGATAGTGGAGTACTGAGTGAGAAAAATAGCGGAGTTCTGAGTGAGAGAGATAGTGGAGTACTGAGTGAGAGAGATAGCGGAGTACTGAGTGAGAGAGTTAGCGAAGTACTGAGTGGGAGAGTTAGCGTATTGAGTGAGAGAGTTAGCGGAGTGCCTAGTGAGAGAGTTAGCGGAGTTCTGAGTGAGAGAGTTAGCGGAGTACTGAGTGAGAGAGATAGCCGAGTACGGAGTGAGAGGGTTAGTGGAGTACTAAGTTAGAGAGTTAGCGGAGTATTGAGTGAAAGAGTTAGCGGAGTACTGAGTGAGAGAGATAGCGGAGTGCCTAGTGAGAGAGTTAGGGGAGTACTGAGTGAGAGCGTTAGCGGAGTGTTGAGTGAGAGAGTTAGAAGAGTGTTGAGTGAGAGAGAGAGTGGAGTATTGAGTGAGAGTTAGCGGACTACTGAGTGAGAGAGTTAGCGGAGTACTGAGTGAGAGAGATAGCGGAGTACTGAGTGAGAGTTAGCGGAGTATTGAGTGAGAGAGTTGGCGGAGTATTGAGTGAGAAAGTTAGCGGAGTATAGAGTGAGAGAGTTAGCAGAGAATAGAGTGAGATAGTTAGCGGAGTATAGAGTGAGAGATTTAGCGGAGTATAAAGTGAGAGAGATAGTGGAGTATTGAGTGAGAGAGATAGTGGAGTACTGAGTGAGAAAAATAGCGGAGTTCTTAAGCAGAGAGATAGTGGAGTACTGAGTGAGAGAGATAGCGAGTACTGAGTGAGAGAATTAGCGGAGTATTGAGTGAAAGAGATAGCAGAGTACCAAGTTAGAGATTTAGCGGAGTACTGAGTGAGAGAGTTAGCGGAGTATTGAGTGAGAGAGATAGAGGAGTATTGAGTGAAAGAGTTAGCGGAGTATTGAGTGAGAGTTAGCGGAGTACTGAGTGAGAGAGATAGTGGCACACTGAGTGAGAGGGTTAGCAGAGTACTGAGTGAGAGAGTTAGCGGAGTTCGGAGTGAGAGAGTTAGCGGAGTACTGAGTGAGAGAGATAGCGGAGTACTGAGTGAGAGAGATAGCGGTGTACTGAGTGAGAGAGTTAGCAGAGTACTAAGATAGAGAGATAGCAGAGTATTGAGTGAGAGAGTTAGCGGAGAATTGAGTGAGAGAGATAGCTGAGTACTGAGTGAGAGAGTTAGCGGAGTATTAAGTTAGAAAGTTAGCGGAGTACTGAGTGAGAAAGTTAGCGGAGTACTGAGTGAGAGAGATAGTGGAGTGCCTAGTGAGAGAGTTAGCGGAGTTCTGAGTGAGAGAGTTAGCGGAGTATTGAGTGAGAGAGTTAGCAGAGTACTGAGTAAGAGAGATAGCGGAGTGCCTAGTGAGAGAGTTAGTGGAGTACTGAGTGAGAGAGTTAGTGGAGGATTGAGTTAGAGAGTTAGCGGAGTATTGAGTGAGAGAGATAGCGGAGTACTGAGTGAGAGAGTTAGCAGAGTACTAAGTTAGAGAGTTAGCGGAGTACTGAGTGAGAAAGTTAGCGGAGTACTGAGTGGGAGAGAAAGCGGAGTGCCTAGTGAGAGAGTTAGCGGAGTTCTGAGTGAGAGAGTTAGCGGAGTACTGAGTGAGAGAGATAGCCGAGTACTGAGTGAGAGAGTTAGCGGAGTAGAAAGTTAGAGAGTTAGCGGGGTATTGAGTGAGAGAGTTAGTGGAGTTTAGAGTGAGAGAGTTAGCGGAGTATAGAGTGAGAGAGTTAGCGGAGTATGAAGTGAGAGAGATAGTGGAGTATTGAGTGAGACAGATAGTGGAGTACTGAGTGAGAAAAATAGCGGAGTTCTGAGTGAGAGAGATAGCGGAGTACTTAGTGAGAGAGATAGCGGAGTACTGAGTGAGAGAGTTAGCGAAGTACTGAGTGAGAGAGTTAGCGGAGTACTGAATGAGAGAGTTAGCGGAGTATTGAGTGAGAGAGATAGCGGAGTTCTGAGTGAGAGAGATAGTGGAGTACTGAGTGAGAGAGATAGCGGAGTACTGAGTGATAGAGATAGTGGAGTGCCTAGTGAGAGAGTTAGCAGAGTACTGAGTGAGAGAGTTAGCGGAGTATTGAGTGAGAGAGATAGCTGAGTACTGAGTGCGAGAGTTAGCGGAGTACTAAGTTAGAGAGTTAGCGGAGTAATGAGTGAGAGAGTTAGCGGAGTACTGAGTGAGAGAGATAGCGGAGTGCCTAATGAGAGAGTTAGCGGACTTCTGAGTGAGAGAGTTAGCGAGTACTGAGTGAGAGAGTTAGCGGAGTATTGAGTGAGAGTTAGCGGTGTATTGAGCGAGAGAGTTAGCGGAGTACTGAGTGAGAGAGATAGCGGAGTACTGAGTGAGAAAGTGAGCGAAGTACTAAGTTAGAGAGTTATTCGAGTATTGAGTGAGAGAGTTAGCGGAGTTCTGAGTGAGATAGTTAGCGGAGTACTGAGTGAGAGAGATAGCGGAGTACTGAGTGAGAAAGTGAGCGAAGTACTAAGTTAGTGAGTTATACGAGTATTGAGTGAGAGAGTTAGCGGAGTATTGAGTGAGAGCGTAAGCGGAGTATAGAGTGAAAGAGTTAGCGGAGTATAGAGTGAGAGAGTTAGTGGAGTATAAAGTGAGAGAGATAGCGGAGTTCTGAGTGAGAGAGATAGTGGAGTACTGAGTGAGAGAGATAGCGGAGTGCCTAGTGAGAGAGTTAGCGGAGTACTGAGTGAGAGAGTTAGCGGAGTATTGAGTGAGAAAGTTAGCGGAGTACTGAGTGAGAGAGATAGCGGAGTGCCTAGTGAGAGAGTTAGCTGAGTACTGAGTGAGAGAGTTAGCGGAGTATTGAGTGAGAGAGTTAGCGGACTATTGAGTGAGAGATATAGCGGAGTACTGAGTGAGAGAGTTAGCGGAGTATTGAGTGAGAGAGTTAGCGGAGTATTGAGTGAGAGAGTTAGCGGAGTATTGAGCGAGAGAGTTAGCAGAATATAGAGTGAGAGAGTTAGTGGAGTTTAGAGTGAGAGAGTTAGCGGAGTATAGAGTGAGAGAGTTAGCGGAGTATGAAGTGAGAGAGATAGCGGAGTGTTGAGTGAGAGAGATAGCACAGTACTGAGTGAGAAAAATAGCGGAGTCCTGAGTGAGAGAGATAGCGGAGTACTTAGTGAGAGAGATAGCGGAGTACTGAGTGAGAGAGTTAGCGAAGTACTGAGTGAGAGAGTTAGCGGAGTATTGAGTGAGAGAGTTAGCGGAGTACTGAGTGAGAGAGTTAGCGGAGTATTGAGTGAGAGAGATAGCGGAGTACTGAGTGAGAGAGTTAGCGGAGTACTGAGTGAGAGAGATAGCGGAGTGCCTAGTGAGAGAGATAGCGGAGTATTGAGTGAGAGAGATAGCGGAGTACTGAGTGAGAGAGTTAGCGGAGTCCTGAGTGAGAGAGATAGCGGAGTACTTAGTGAGAGAGATAGCGGAGTACTGAGTGAGAGAGTTAGCGAAGTACTGAGTGAGAGAGTTAGCGGAGTATTGAGTGAGAGAGTTAGCAGAGTACTGAGTGAGAGAGTTAGCGGAGTATTGAGTGAGATAGATAGCTGAGTACTGAGTGCGAGAGTTAGCGGAGTACTAAGTTAGAGAGTTAGCGGAGTAGTGAGTGAGAGAGTTAGCGGAGTACTGAGTGAGAGAGATAGCGGAGTGCCTAGTGAGAGAGTTAGCGGACTTCTGAGTGAGGGAGTTAGCGAGTACTGAGTGAGAGAGTTAGCGGAGTACTAAGTTAGAGAGTTAGCGGAGTATTGAGTGAGAGAGTTAGCGGAGTATTGAGTGAGAGAGTTAGCGGTGTATTGAGCGTGAGAGTTAGCGGAGTATAGAGTGATAGATTTAGCGGAGTATAGAGTGAGAGAGTTAGCGGAGTATAGAGTGAGAGAGTTAGTGGAGTATAAAGTGAGAGAGATAGCGGAGTATTGAGTGAGAAAGATAGCGGAGTACTGAGTGAGAAAAATAGCGGAATTCGTAGTGAGAGAGATAGCGGAGTACTTAGTTAGAGAGAGAGCGGAGTACTGAGTGAGAGAGTTAGCCAAGTACTGAGTGAGAGAGTTAGCGGAGTATTGAGTGAGAGAGTTAGCGGAGTACTGAGTGAGAGAGTTAGCGGAGTATTGAGTGAGAGAGATAGCGGAGTACTGAGTGAGAGAGATAGCGGAGTATTGAGTGAGAGAGTTAGTGGAGTACCGAGTGAGAGAGATAGCGGAGTGCCCAGTGAGAGAGTTAGCAGAGTACTGAGTGAGAGAGTTAGCCGAGTATTGAGTGAGAGAGTTAGCGGAGTACTGATTGAGAGAGATAGCAGAGAATTGAGTGAGAGAGTTAGCAGAGAATTGAGTGAGAGAGATAGCGGAGTACTGAGTCAGAGAGATAGCGGAGTATTGAGTGAGAGAGTTAGCGCAGTTCTGAGTGAGAGAGATAGTGGAGTTCTGAGTGAGAGAGTTAGCGGAGTTCTGAGTGAGAGAGTTAGTGGCGATCTGAGTGAGAGAGAGAGCGGAGTATTGAGTGAGAGAGTTAGTGGAGTACTGAGTGAGAGAGTTAGCGGAGTACTTAGTGAGAGAGATAGCGGAGTACTGAGTGACAGAGATAGGGGAGTATTGAGTGAGAGAGTTAGCGGAATATTGAGTGAGAGAGTTATCGAAGTACTGAGTGAGAGAGTTAGCGGAGTATTTAGTGAGAGAGTTAGCGGAGTACTGAGTGAGAGAGTTAGCGGAGTATTGAGTGAGAGAGATAGCAGAGTACTGAGTGAGAGAGTTAGCGGAGTATTGAGTGAGAGAGTTAGCGGAGACCTGAGTGAGAGAGATAGCGGAGTGCTTAGTGAGAGAGTTAGCAGAGTACTGAGTGAGAGAGTTAGCGGAGTATTGAGTGAGAGAGATAGCTGAGTACTGAGTGCGAGAGTTAGCGGAGTACTAAGTTAGAGAGTTAGCGGAGTACTGAGTGAGAGAGTTAGTGGAGTACTGAGTGAGAGAGTTAGCGGAGTACTGAGTGAGAGAGATAGCGGAGTACTGAGTGAGAAAGTGAGCGAAGTACTAAGTTAGAGAGTTATACGAGTATTGAGTGAGAGAGTTAGCGGAGTTCTGAGTGAGATAGTTGGCGGAGTACTGAGTGAGAGAGATAGCGGAGTATTGAGTGAGAGAGTTAGCGGAGAATTGAGTGAGAGAGTAAGCGGAGTATAGAGTGAAAGAGTTAGCGGAGTATAGAGTGAGAGAGTTAGCGGAGTATAAAGTGAGAAAGATAGCGGAGTTCTGAGTGAGAGAGATAGTGGAGTACTGAGTGAGAGAGATAGCGGAGTGCCTAGTCAGAGAGTTAGCGGAGTACTGAGTGAGAGAGTTAGAGGAGTATTGAGTGAGAGAGTTAGCGGAGTACTGAGTGAGAGAGATAGCGGAGTGCCTAGTGAGAGAGTTAGCGGAGTACTGAGTGAGAGAGTTAGCGGAGTATTGAGTGAGAGAGTTAGCGGAGTATTGAGTGAGAGAGATAGCGGAGTACTGAGTGAGAGAGTTAGCGGAGTACTAAGTTAGAGAGTTAGCGGAGTACTGAGTGAGAAAGTTAGCGGAGTACTGAGTGAGAGAGATAGCGGAGTGCCTAGTGAGAGAGTTAGCGGAGTTCTGAGTGAGATAGTTAGCGGAGTACTGAGTGAGAGAGATAGCGGAGTACTGAGTGAGAAAGTGAGCGAAGTACTAAGTTAGAGAGTTATACGAGTATTGAGTGAGAGAGTTAGCGGAGTATTGAGTGAGAGAGTTAGCGGAGTATAGAGTGAAAGAGTTAGCGGAGTATAGAGTGAGAGAGTTAGCGGAATATGAAGTGAGAGAGATAGCGGAGTTCTGAGTGAGAGAGATAGTGGAGTACTGAGTTAGAGAGATAGCGGAGTGCCTAGTGAGAGAGTTAGCGGAGTACTGAGTGAGAGAGTTAGCGGAGGATTGAGTTAGAGAGTTAGCGGAGTATTGAGTGAGAGAGATAGCGGAGTACTGAGTGAGAGAGAAAGCGGAGTGCCTAGTGAGAGAGTTAGCGGAGTTCTGAGTGAGAGAGTTAGCGGAGTACTGAGTGAGAGAGATAGCCGAGTACTGAGTGAGAGAGTTAGCGGAGTACTAAGTTAGAGAGTTAGCGGGGTATTGAGTGAGAGAGTTAGTGGAGTATTGAGTGAAAGAGTTAGCGGAGTATAGAGTGAGAGAGATAGCGGAGTGCTTAGTGAGAGAGTTAGTGGAGTATTGAGTTAGAGAGTTAGCGGAGTATTGAGTGAGAGAGATAGCGGAGTACTGAGTGAGAGAGATAGCGGAGTGCCTAGTGAGAGAGTTAGCGGAGTTCTGAGTGAGAGAGTTAGCGGAGTACTGAGTGAGAGAGTTAGCGGAGTACTAAGTTAGAGAGTTAGTGGAGTATTGAGTGAGAGAGTTAGCGGAGTATTGAGTGAGAGAGTTAGCGGAGTACTGAGTGAGAGAGATAGCGGAGTGCCTAGTGAGAGAGTTAGCGGAGTACTGAGTGAGAGAGATAGCGGAGTGCCTAGTGAGAGAGTTAGCGGAGTACTGAGTGAGAGAGTTAACGGAGTGTTGAGTGAGAGAGAGAGTGGAGTATTGAGTGAGAGTTAGCGGAGTACTGAGTGAGAGAGTTAGCGGAGTACTGAGTGAGAGAGATAGCGGAGTACTGAGTGAGAGAGTTAGCAGAGTATTGAGTGAGAGAGATAGCAGAGTATTGAGTGAGAGAGATAGCGGAGTGCCTAGTGAAAGAGATTGCGGAGTACTGAGTGAGAGAGTTAGCGGAGTACTGAGTGAGAGAGTTAGCGGAGTACTGAGTGAGAGAGATAGTGGAGTATTGAGTGAGAGAGATAGCGGAGTACTGAGTGAGAGAGATAGCGGAGTACTGAGTGAGAGAGATAGTGGCATACTGAGTGAGAGGGTTAGCAGAGTACTGAGTGAGAGAGTTAGCGGAGTATTGAGTGAGAGAGTTAGCGGAGTATTGAGTGAGAGAGTTAGCGGAGTATAGAGTGAGAGAGTTAGCAGAGTATAGAGTGAGAGAGTTAGCGGAGTATAGAGTGAGAGAGTTAGCGGAGTATAAAGTGAGAGAGATAGCGGAGTATTGAGTGAGAGAGATAGTGGAGTACTGAGTGAGAAAAATAGCGGAGTTCTTTGTCAGAGAGATAGTGGAGTACTGAGTGAGAGAGATAGCGAGTACTGAGTGAGAGAGTTAGCGGAGTACTGAGTGAGAGAGTTAGCGGAGTATTGAGTGAGAGAGATAGCGGAGTATTGAGTGAGAGAGATAGCGGAGTGCCTAGTGAAAGAGATTGCGGAGTACTGAGTGAGAGAGTTAGCGGAGTACTGAGTGAGAGAGTTAGCGGAGTACTGAGTGAGAGAGATAGCGGAGTATTGAGTGAGAGAGATAGCGGAGTACTGAGTGAGAGAGATAGCGGAGTACTGAGTGAGAGAGTTAGCAGAGTATTGAGTGAGAGAGATAGCAGAGTATTGAGCGAGAGAGTTAGCAGAATATAGAGTGAGAGAGTTAGTGGAGTTTAGAGTGAGAGAGTTAGCGGAGTATAGAGTGAGAGAGTTAGCGGAGTATGAAGTGAGAGAGATAGCGGAGTATTGAGTGAGAGAGATAGCACAGTACTGAGTGAGAAAAATAGCGGAGTCCTGAGTGAGAGAGATAGCGGAGTACTTAGTGAGAGAGATAGCGGAGTACTGAGTGAGAGAGTTAGCGAAGTACTGAGTGAGAGAGTTAGCGGAGTATTGAGTGAGAGAGTTAGCGGAGTACTGAGTGAGAGAGTTAGCGGAGTATTGAGTGAGAGAGATAGCGGAGTACTGAGTGAGAGAGTTAGCGGAGTACTGAGTGAGAGAGATAGCGGAGTGCCTAGTGAGAGAGATAGCGGAGTATTGAGTGAGAGAGATAGCGGAGTACTGAGTGAGAGAGTTAGCGGAGTCCTGAGTGAGAGATAGCGGAGTACTTAGTGAGAGAGATAGCGGAGTACTGAGTGAGAGAGTTAGCGAAGTACTGAGTGAGAGAGTTAGCGGAGTATTGAGTGAGAGAGTTAGCAGAGTACTGAGTGAGAGAGTTAGCGGAGTATTGAGTGAGATAGATAGCTGAGTACTGAGTGCGAGAGTTAGCGGAGTACTAAGTTAGAGAGTTAGCGGAGTACTGAGTGAGAGAGTTAGCGGAGTACTGAGTGAGAGAGATAGCGGAGTGCCTAGTGAGAGAGTTAGCGGACTTCTGAGTGAGGGAGTTAGCGAGTACTGAGTGAGAGAGTTAGCGGAGTACTAAGTTAGAGAGTTAGCGGAGTATTGAGTGAGAGAGTTAGCGGAGTATTGAGTGAGAGAGTTAGCGGTGTATTGAGCGTGAGAGTTAGCGGAGTATAGAGTGATAGATTTAGCGGAGTATAGAGTGAGAGAGTTAGCGGAGTATAGAGTGAGAGAGTTAGTGGAGTATAAAGTGAGAGAGATAGCGGAGTATTGAGTGAGAAAGATAGCGGAGTACTGAGTGAGAAAAATAGCGGAATTCGTAGTGAGAGAGATAGCGGAGTACTTAGTTAGAGAGAGAGCGGAGTACTGAGTGAGAGAGTTAGCCAAGTACTGAGTGAGAGAGTTAGCGGAGTATTGAGTGAGAGAGTTAGCGGAGTACTGAGTGAGAGAGTTAGCGGAGTATTGAGTGAGAGAGATAGCGGAGTACTGAGTGAGAGAGATAGCGGAGTATTGAGTGAGAGAGTTAGTGGAGTACCGAGTGAGAGAGATAGCGGAGTGCCCAGTGAGAGAGTTAGCAGAGTACTGAGTGAGAGAGTTAGCCGAGTATTGAGTGAGAGAGTTAGCGGAGTACTGATTGAGAGAGATAGCAGAGAATTGAGTGAGAGAGTTAGCAGAGAATTGAGTGAGAGAGATAGCGGAGTACTGAGTCAGAGAGATAGCGGAGTATTGAGTGAGAGAGTTAGCGCAGTTCTGAGTGAGAGAGATAGTGGAGTTCTGAGTGAGAGAGTTAGCGGAGTTCTGAGTGAGAGAGTTAGTGGCGATCTGAGTGAGAGAGAGAGCGGAGTATTGAGTGAGAGAGTTAGTGGAGTACTGAGTGAGAGAGTTAGCGGAGTACTTAGTGAGAGAGATAGCGGAGTACTGAGTGACAGAGTTAGGGGAGTATTGAGTGAGAGAGTTAGCGGAATATTGAGTGAGAGAGTTATCGAAGTACTGAGTGAGAGAGTTAGCGGAGTATTGAGTGAGAGAGTTAGCGGAGTACTGAGTGAGAGAGTTAGCGGAGTATTGAGTGAGAGAGATAGCAGAGTACTGAGTGAGAGAGTTAGCGGAGTATTGAGTGAGAGAGTTAGCGGAGACCTGAGTGAGAGAGATAGCGGAGTGCTTAGTGAGAGAGTTAGCAGAGTACTGAGTGAGAGAGTTAGCGGAGTATTGAGTGAGAGAGATAGCTGAGTACTGAGTGCGAGAGTTAGCGGAGTACTAAGTTAGAGAGTTAGCGGAGTACTGAGTGAGAGAGTTAGTGGAGTACTGAGTGAGAGAGTTAGCGGAGTACTGAGTGAGAGAGATAGCGGAGTACTGAGTGAGAAAGTGAGCGAAGTACTAAGTTAGAGAGTTATACGAGTATTGAGTGAGAGAGTTAGCGGAGTTCTGAGTGAGATAGTTGGCGGAGTACTGAGTGAGAGAGATAGCGGAGTATTGAGTGAGAGAGTTAGCGGAGAATTGAGTGAGAGAGTAAGCGGAGTATAGAGTGAAAGAGTTAGCGGAGTATAGAGTGAGAGAGTTAGCGGAGTATAAAGTGAGAAAGATAGCGGAGTTCTGAGTGAGAGAGATAGTGGAGTACTGAGTGAGAGAGATAGCGGAGTGCCTAGTCAGAGAGTTAGCGGAGTACTGAGTGAGAGAGTTAGAGGAGTATTGAGTGAGAGAGTTAGCGGAGTACTGAGTGAGAGAGATAGCGGAGTGCCTAGTGAGAGAGTTAGCGGAGTACTGAGTGAGAGAGTTAGCGGAGTATTGAGTGAGAGAGTTAGCGGAGTATTGAGTGAGAGAGATAGCGGAGTACTGAGTGAGAGAGTTAGCGGAGTACTAAGTTAGAGAGTTAGCGGAGTACTGAGTGAGAAAGTTAGCGGAGTACTGAGTGAGAGAGATAGCGGAGTGCCTAGTGAGAGAGTTAGCGGAGTTCTGAGTGAGATAGTTAGCGGAGTACTGAGTGAGAGAGATAGCGGAGTACTGAGTGAGAAAGTGAGCGAAGTACTAAGTTAGAGAGTTATACGAGTATTGAGTGAGAGAGTTAGCGGAGTATTGAGTGAGAGAGTTAGCGGAGTATAGAGTGAAAGAGTTAGCGGAGTATAGAGTGAGAGAGTTAGCGGAATATGAAGTGAGAGAGATAGCGGAGTTCTGAGTGAGAGAGATAGTAGAGTACTGAGTTAGAGAGATAGCGGAGTGCCTAGTGAGAGAGTTAGCGGAGTACTGAGTAAGAGAGTTAGCGGAGGATTGAGTTAGAGAGTTAGCGGAGTATTGAGTGAGAGAGATAGCGGAGTACTGAGTGAGAGAGAAAGCGGAGTGCCTAGTGAGAGAGTTAGCGGAGTTCTGAGTGAGAGAGTTAGCGGAGTACTGAGTGAGAGAGATAGCCGAGTACTGAGTGAGAGAGTTAGCGGAGTACTAAGTTAGAGAGTTAGCGGGGTATTGAGTGAGAGAGTTAGTGGAGTATTGAGTGAAAGAGTTAGCGGAGTATAGAGTGAGAGAGATAGCGGAGTGCTTAGTGAGAGAGTTAGTGGAGTATTGAGTTAGAAAGTTAGCGGAGTATTGAGTGAGAGAGATAGCGGAGTACTGAGTGAGAGAGATAGCGGAGTGCCTAGTGAGAGAGTTAGCGGAGTTCTGAGTGAGAGAGTTAGCGGAGTACTGAGTGAGAGAGTTAGCGGAGTACTAAGTTAGAGAGTTAGTGGAGTATTGAGTGAGAGAGTTAGCGGAGTATTGAGTGAGAGAGTTAGCGGAGTACTGAGTGAGAGAGATAGCGGAGTGCCTAGTGAGAGAGTTAGCGGAGTACTGAGTGAGAGAGATAGCGGAGTGCCTAGTGAGAGAGTTAGCGGAGTACTGAGTGAGAGAGTTAACGGAGTGTTGAGTGAGAGAGAGAGTGGAGTATTGAGTGAGAGTTAGCGGAGTACTGAGTGAGAGAGTTAGCGGAGTACTGAGTGAGAGAGATAGCGGAGTACTGAGTGAGAGAGTTAGCAGAGTATTGAGTGAGAGAGATAGCAGAGTATTGAGTGAGAGAGATAGCGGAGTGCCTAGTGAAAGAGATTGCGGAGTACTGAGTGAGAGAGTTAGCGGAGTACTGAGTGAGAGAGTTAGCGGAGTACTGAGTGAGAGAGATAGTGGAGTATTGAGTGAGAGAGATAGCGGAGTACTGAGTGAGAGAGATAGCGGAGTACTGAGTGAGAGAGATAGTGGCATACTGAGTGAGAGGGTTAGCAGAGTACTGAGTGAGAGAGTTAGCGGAGTATTGAGTGAGAGAGTTAGCGGAGTATTGAGTGAGAGAGTTAGCGGAGTATAGAGTGAGAGAGTTAGCAGAGTATAGAGTGAGAGAGTTAGCGGAGTATAGAGTGAGAGAGTTAGCGGAGTATAAAGTGAGAGAGATAGCGGAGTATTGAGTGAGAGAGATAGTGGAGTACTGAGTGAGAAAAATAGCGGAGTTCTTAGTCAGAGAGATAGTGGAGTACTGAGTGAGAGAGATAGCGAGTACTGAGTGAGAGAGTTAGCGGAGTACTGAGTGAGAGAGTTAGCGGAGTATTGAGTGAGAGAGATAGCGGAGTATTGAGTGAGAGAGATAGCGGAGTGCCTAGTGAAAGAGATTGCGGAGTACTGAGTGAGAGAGTTAGCGGAGTACTGAGTGAGAGAGTTAGCGGAGTACTGAGTGAGAGAGATAGCGGAGTATTGAGTGAGAGAGATAGCGGAGTACTGAGTGAGAGAGATAGCGGAGTACTGAGTGAGAGAGATAGTGGCATACTGAGTGAGGGGGTTAGCAGAGTACTGAGTGAGAGTGTTAGCGGAGTTCGGAGTGAGAGAGTTAGCAGAGTACTGAGTGAGAGAGATAGCGGAGTACTGAGTGAGAGAGATAGCGGAGTACTGAGTGAGAGAGATAGCGGAGTGCCTAGTGAGAGAGTTAGCGGAGTTCTGAGTGAGAGAGTTAGCGGAGTACTGAGTGAGAGAGATAGCCGAGTACTGAGTGCGAGAGTTAGCGGAGTACTAAGTTAGAGAGTTAGCGGAGTATTGAGTGAGAGAGTTAGTGGAGTATTGAGTGAGAGAGTTAGCGGAGTACTGAGTGAGAGAGATAGCGGAGTGCCTAGTGAGAGAGTTAGCGGAGTACTGAGTGAGAGAGATAGCGGAGTGCCTAGTGAGAGAGTTAGCGGAGTACTGAGTGAGAGAGTTAACGGAGTGTTGAGTGAGAGAGAGAGTGGAGTATTGAGTGAGAGTTAGCGGAGTACTGAGTGAGAGAGTTAGCGGAGTACTGAGTGAGAGAGATAGCGGAGTACTGAGTGAGAGAGTTAGCAGAGTATTGAGTGAGAGAGATAGCGGAGTATTGAGTGAGAGAGATAGTGGAGTGCCTAGTGAAAGAGATTGCGGAGTACTGAGTGAGAGAGTTAGCGGAGTACTGAGTGAGAGAGTTAGCGGAGTACTGAGTGAGAGAGATAGCGGAGTATTGAGTGAGAGAGATAGCGGAGTACTGAGTGAGAGAGATAGCGGAGTATAGAGTGAGAGAGATAGCGGAGTGCTTTGTGAGAGAGTTAGTGGAGTATTGAGTTAGAGAGTTAGCGGAGTATTGAGTGAGAGAGATAGCGGAGTACTGAGTGAGAGAGATAGCGGAGTGCCTAGTGAGAGAGTTAGTGGAGTTCTGAGTGAGAGAGTTAGCGGAGTACTGAGTGAGAGAGTTAGCGGAGTACTAAGTTAGAGAGTTAGTGGAGTATTGAGTGAGAGAGATAGTGGAGTACTGAGTGAGAAAAATAGCGGAGTTCTTAGTCAGAGAGATAGTGGAGTACTGAGTGAGAGAGATAGCGAGTACTGAGTGAGAGAGTTAGCGGAGTACTGAGTGAGAGAGTTAGCGGAGTATTGAGTGAGAGAGATAGCGGAGTATTGAGTGAGAGAGATAGCGGAGTGCCTAGTGAAAGAGATTGCGGAGTACTGAGTGAGAGAGTTAGCGGAGTACTGAGTGAGAGAGTTAGCGGAGTACTGAGTGAGAGAGATAGCGGAGTATTGAGTGAGAGAGATAGCGGAGTACTGAGTGAGAGAGATAGCGGAGTACTGAGTGAGAGAGATAGCGGAGTGCCTAGTGAGAGAGTTAGCGGAGTACTGAGTGAGAGAGTTAGTGGAGGATTGAGTTAGAGAGTTAGCGGAGTATTGAGTGAGAGAGATAGCGGAGTACTGAGTGAGAGAGTTAGCGGAGTAGTAAGTTAGAGAGTTAGCGGAGTACTGAGTGAGAAAGTTAGCGGAGTACTGAGTGAGAGAGAAAGCGGAGTGCCTAGTGAGAGAGTTAGCGGAGTTCTGAGTGAGAGAGTTAGCGGAGTACTGAGTGAGAGAGATAGCCGAGTACTGAGTGAGAGAGTTAGCGGAGTAGTAAGTTAGAGAGTTAGTGGGGTATTGAGTGAGAGAGTTAGCGGAGTATTGAGTGAGAGAGTTAGTGGAGTTTAGAGTGAGAGAGTTAGCGGAGTATAGAGTGAGAGAGTTAGCGGAGTATGAAGTGAGAGAGATAGTGGAGTATTGAGTGAGAGAGATAGCGGAGTACTGAGTGAGACAAATAGCGGAGTTCTGAGTGAGAGAGATAGCGGAGTACTTAGTGAGAGAGATAGCGGAGTACTGAGTGAGAAAGTTAGCGAAGTACTGAGTGAGAGAGTTAGCGGAGTATTGAGTGATAGAGTTAGCGGAGTACTGAATGAGAGAGTTAGCGGAGTATTGAGTGAGAGAGATAGCGGAGTACTGAGTGAGAGAGTTAGCGGAGTACTGAGTGAGAGAGATAGTGGAGTGCCTAGTGAGAGAGTTAGCAGAGTACTGAGTGAGAGAGTTAGCGGAGTATTGAGTGAGAGAGTTAGCGGAGTACTGAGTGAGAGAGTTAGCGGAGTACTGAGTGAGAGAGATAGCGGATTGCCTAATGAGAGTGTTAGCGGACTTCTGAGTGAGAGAGTTAGCGAGTACTGAGTGAGAGAGTTAGTGGAGTACTAAGTTGGAGAGTTAGCGGAGTATTGAGTGAGAGCGTTAGCGGAGTATTGAGTGAGAGTTAGCGGTGTATTGAGCGAGAGAGTTAGCGGAGTACTGAGTGAGAGAGATAGCGGAGTACTGAGTGAGAAAGTGAGCGAAGTACTAAGTTAGAGAGTTATTCGAATATTGACTGAGAGAGTTAGCGGAGTTCTGAGTGAGATAGTTAGCGGAGTACTGAGTGAGAGAGATAGCGGAGTACTGAGTGAGAAAGTGAGCGAAGTACTAAGTTAGTGAGTTATACGAGTATTGAGTGAGAGAGTTAGCGGAGTATTGAGTGAGAGAGTAAGCGGAGTATAGAGTGAAAGAGTTAGCGGAATATAGAGTGAGAGAGTTAGTGGAGTATAAAGTGAGAGAGATAGCGGAGTTCTGAGTGAGAGAGATAGTGGAGTACTGAGTGAGAGAGATAGCGGAGTGCCTAGTGAGAGAGTTAGCGGAGTACTGAGTGAGAGAGTTAGCGGAGTATTGAGTGAGAAAGTTAGCGGAGTACTGAGTGAGAGAGATAGCGGAGTGCCTAGTGAGAGAGTTAGTGGAGTACTGAGTGAGAGAGTTAGCGGAGTATTGAGTGAGAGAGTTAGCGGAGTATTGAATGAGAGAGATAGCGGAGTACTGAGTGAGAGAGATAGCGGAGTGCCTAGTGAGAGAGTTAGCTGAGTTCTGAGTGAGAGAGTTAGCGGAGTACTGAATGAGAGAGATAACCGAGTACTGAGTGAGAGATTTAGCGGAGTACTAAGTTAGAGAGTTAGCGGAGTATTGAGTGAGAGAGTTAGCGGAGTATTGAGTGAGAGAGTTAGCGGAGTATTGAGCGAGAGAGTTAGCAGAATATAGAGTGAGAGAGTTAGTGGAGTTTAGAGTGAGAGAGTTAGCGAAGTATAGAGTGAGAGAGTTAGCGGAGTATGAAGTGAGAGAGATAGCGGAGTATTGAGTGAGAGCGATAGCGGAGTACTGAGTGAGAAAAATAGCGGAGTCCTGAGTGAGAGAGATAGCGGAGTACTTAGTGAGAGAGATAGCGGAGTACTGAGTGAGAGAGTTAGCGAAGTACTGAGTGAGAGAGTTAGCGGAGTATTGAGTGAGAGGGTTAGCGGAGTACTGAGTGAGAGAGTTAGCGGAGTATTGAGTGAGAGAGATAGCGGAGTACTGAGTGAGAGAGTTAGTGGAGTACTGAGTGAGAGAGATAGCGGAGTGCCTAGTGAGAGAGTTAGCGGAGTACTGAGTGAGAGAGTTAGTGGAGGATTGAGTTAGAGAGTTAGCGGAGTATTGAGTGAGAGAGATAGCGGAGTAGTAAGTTAGAGAGTTAGCGGAGTACTGAGTGAGAAAGTTTGCGGAGTACTGAGTGAGAGAGAAAGCGGAGTGCCTAGTGAGAGAGTTAGCGGAGTTCTGAGTGAGAGAGTTAGCGGAGTACTGAGTGAGAGAGATAGCCGAGTACTGAGTGAGAGAGTTAGCGGAGTAGTAAGTTAGAGAGTTAGTGGGGTATTGAGTGAGAGAGTTAGCGGAGTATTGAGTGAGAGAGTTAGTGGAGTTTAGAGTGAGAGAGTTAGCGGAGTATAGAGTGAGAGAGTTAGCGGAGTATGAAGTGAGAGAGATAGTGGAGTATTGAGTGAGAGAGATAGCGGAGTACTGAGTGAGAAAAATAGCGGAGTTCTGAGTGAGAGAGATAGCGGAGTACTTAGTGAGAGAGATAGCGAAGTACTGAGTGAGAGAGTTAGCGAAGTACTGAGTGAGAGAGTTAGCGGAGTATTGAGTGATAGAGTTAGCGGAGTACTGAATGAGAGAGTTAGCGGAGTATTGAGTGAGAGAGATAGCGGAGTACTGAGTGAGAGAGTTAGCGGAGTACTGAGTGAGAGAGATAGTGGAGTGCCTAGTGAGAGAGTTAGCAGAGTACTGAGTGAGAGAGTTAGCGGAGTGTTGAGTGAGAGAGTTAGCGGAGTACTGAGTGAGAGAGTTAGCGGAGTACTGAGTGAGAGAGATAGCGGATTGCCTAATGAGAGAGTTAGCGGACTTCTGAGTGAGAGAGTTAGCGAGTACTGAGTGAGAGAGTTAGTGGAGTACTAAGTTGGAGAGTTAGCGGAGTATTGAGTGAGAGAGTTAGCGGAGTATTGAGTGAGAGTTAGCGGTGTATTGAGCGAGAGAGTTAGCGGAGTACTGAGTGAGAGAGATAGCGGAGTACTGAGTGAGAAAGTGAGCGAAGTACTAAGTTAGAGAGTTATTCGAGTATTGAGTGAGAGAGTTAGCGGAGTTCTGAGTGAGATAGTTAGCGGAGTACTGAGTGAGAGAGATAGCGGAGTACTGAGTGAGAAATTGAGCGAAGTACTAAGTTAGTGAGTTATACGAGTATTGAGTGAGAGAGTTAGCGGAGTATTGAGTGAGAGAGTAAGCAGAGTATAGAGTGAAAGAGTTAGCGGAGTATAGAGTGAGAGAGTTAGTGGAGTATAAAGTGAGAGAGATAGCGGAGTACTAAGTTAGAGAGTTAGCGGAGTCCTGAGTGAGAGAGTTAGCGGAGTATTGAGTGAGAGGGTTAGCGGAGTACTGAGTGAGAGAGTTAGCGGAGTATTGAGTGAGAGAGTTAGCGGAGTACTGAGTGAGAGAGTTAGCGAAGTACTGAGTGAGAGAGTTAGCGGAGTATTGAGTGAGAGGGTTAGCGGAGTACTGAGTGAGAGAGTTAGCGGAGTATTGAGTGAGAGAGATAGCGGAGTACTGAGTGAGAGAGTTAGCGGAGTATTGAGTGAGAGAGTTAGTGGAGTACTGAGTGAGAGAGATAGCGGAGTGCCTAGTGAGAGAGTTAGCTGAGTACTGAGTGCGAGAGTTAGCGGAGTACTAAGTTAGAGAGTTAGCGGAGTACTGAGTGAGAGAGTTAGCGGAGTACTGAGTGAGAGAGTTAGCAGAGTACTGAGTGAGAGAGATAGCGGAGTGCCTAGTGAGAGAGTTAGCGGACTTCTGAGTGAGGGAGTTAGCGAGTACTGAGTGAGAGAGATAGCCGAGTACTGAGTGAGAGAGTTAGCGGAGTACTAAGTTAGAGAGTTAGCGGAGTATTGAGTGAGAGAGTTAGCGGAGTATTGAGTGAGAGAGTTAGCGGTGTATTGAGCGTGAGAGTTAGCGGAGTATAGAGTGATAGATTTAGAGGAGTATAGAGTGAGAGAGTTAGCGGAGTATAGAGTGAGAGAGTTAGCGGAGTATAAAGTGAGAGAGATAGCGGAGTATTGAGTGAGAAAGATAGCGGAGTACTGAGTGAGAAAAATAGCGGAATTCGGAGTGAGAGAGATAGTGGAGTACTTAGTTAGAGAGAGAGCGGAGTACTGAGTGAGAGAGTTAGCGAAGTACTGAGTGAGAGAGTTAGCGGAGTATTGAGTGAGAGAGTTAGCGGAGTACTGAGTGAGAGAGTTAGCGGAGTATTGAGTGAGAGAGATAGCGGAGTACTGAGTGAGAGAGATAGCGGAGTATTGAGTGAGAGAGTTAGCGGAGTACCGAGTGAGAGAGATAGCGGAGTGCCCAGTGAGAGAGTTATCAGAGTACTGAGTGAGAGAGTTAGCGGAGTATTGAGTGAGAGAGTTAGCGGAGTACTGATTGAGAGAGATAGCAGAGAATTGAGTGAGAGAGTTAGCAGAGAATTGAGTGAGAGAGATAGCGGAGTACTGAGTCAGAGAGATAGCGGAGTATTGAGTGAGAGCGTTAGCGCAGTTCTGAGTGAGAGAGATAGTGGAGTTCTGAGTGAGTGAGTTAGCGGAGTTCTGAGTGAGAGAGTTAGTGGCGATCTGAGTGAGAGAGAGAGCAGAGTATTGAGTGAGAGAGTTAGTGGAGTACTGAGTGAGAGAGTTAGCGGAGTACTGAGTGAGAGAGTTAGCGGAGTACTGAGTGAGAGAGATAGTCTAGTGCCTAGTGAGAGAGTTAGCAGAGTACTGAGTGAGAGAGTTAGCGGAGTATTGAGTGAGAGAGATAGCTGAGTACTGAGTGCGAGAGTTAGCGGAGTACTAAGTTAGAGAGTTAGCGGAGTACTGAGTGAGAGAGTTAGCGGAGTACTGAGTGTGAGAGATAGCGGAGTGCCTAATGAGAGAGTTAGCGGACTTCTGAGTGAGAGAGTTAGCGAGTACTGAGTGAGAGAGTTAGCGGAGTACTAAGTTGGAGAGTTAGCGGAGTATTGAATGAGAGAGTTAGCGGACTTCTGAGTGAGAGAGTTAGCGAGTACTGAGTGAGAGAGTTAGCGGAGTATTGAGTGAGAAAGTTAGCGGAGTATTGAGTGAGAGTTAGCGGTGTATTGAGCGAGAGAGTTAGCGGAGTACTGAGTGAGAGAGATAGCGGAGTACTGAGTGAGAAAGTGAGCGAAGTACTAAGTTAGAGAGTTATTCGAGTATTGAGTGAGAGAGTTAGCGGAGTTCTGAGTGAGATAGTTAGCGGAGTACTGAGTGAGAGAGATAGCGGAGTACTGAGTGAGAAAGTGAGCGAAGTACTAAGTTAGTGAGTTATACGAGTATTGAGTGAGAGAGTTAGCGGAGTATTGAGTGAGAGAGTAAGCGGAGTATAGAGTGAAAGAGTTAGCGGAATATAGAGTGAGAGAGTTAGTGGAGTATAAAGTGAGAGAGATAGCGGAGTTCTGAGTGAGAGAGATAGTGGAGTACTGAGTGAGAGAGATAGCGGAGTGCCTAGTGAGAGAGTTAGCGGAGTACTGAGTGAGAGAGTTAGCGGAGTATTGAGTGAGAAAGTTAGCGGAGTACTGAGTGAGAGAGATAGCGGAGTGCCTAGTGAGAGAGTTAGTGGAGTACTGAGTGAGAGAGTTAGCGGAGTATTGAGTGAGAGAGTTAGCGGAGTATTGAATGAGAGAGATAGCGGAGTACTGAGTGAGAGAGATAGCGGAGTGCCTAGTGAGAGAGTTAGCTGAGTTCTGAGTGAGAGAGTTAGCGGAGTACTGAATGAGAGAGATAACCGAGTACTGAGTGAGAGATTTAGCGGAGTACTAAGTTAGAGAGTTAGCGGAGTATTGAGTGAGAGAGTTAGCGGAGTTTTGAGTGAGAGAGTTAGCGGAGTATTGAGCGAGAGAGTTAGCAGAATATAGAGTGAGAGAGTTAGTGGAGTTTAGAGTGAGAGAGTTAGCGAAGTATAGAGTGAGAGAGTTAGCGGAGTATGAAGTGAGAGAGATAGCGGAGTATTGAGTGAGAGCGATAGCGGAGTACTGAGTGAGAAAAATAGCGGAGTCCTGAGTGAGAGAGATAGCGGAGTACTTAGTGAGAGAGATAGCGGAGTACTGAGTGAGAGAGTTAGCGAAGTACTGAGTGAGAGAGTTAGCGGAGTATTGAGTGAGAGGGTTAGCGGAGTACTGAGTGAGAGAGTTAGCGGAGTATTGAGTGAGAGAGATAGCGGAGTACTGAGTGAGAGAGTTAGTGGAGTACTGAGTGAGAGAGATAGCGGAGTGCCTAGTGAGAGAGTTAGCGGAGTACTGAGTGAGAGAGTTAGTGGAGGATTGAGTTAGAGAGTTAGCGGAGTATTGAGTGAGAGAGATAGCGGAGTAGTAAGTTAGAGAGTTAGCGGAGTACTGAGTGAGAAAGTTTGCGGAGTACTGAGTGAGAGAGAAAGCGGAGTGCCTAGTGAGAGAGTTAGCGGAGTTCTGAGTGAGAGAGTTAGCGGAGTACTGAGTGAGAGAGATAGCCGAGTACTGAGTGAGAGAGTTAGCGGAGTAGTAAGTTAGAGAGTTAGTGGGGTATTGAGTGAGAGAGTTAGCGGAGTATTGAGTGAGAGAGTTAGTGGAGTTTAGAGTGAGAGAGTTAGCGGAGTATAGAGTGAGAGAGTTAGCGGAGTATGAAGTGAGAGAGATAGTGGAGTATTGAGTGAGAGAGATAGCGGAGTACTGAGTGAGAAAAATAGCGGAGTTCTGAGTGAGAGAGATAGCGGAGTACTTAGTGAGAGAGATAGCGAAGTACTGAGTGAGAGAGTTAGCGAAGTACTGAGTGAGAGAGTTAGCGGAGTATTGAGTGATAGAGTTAGCGGAGTACTGAATGAGAGAGTTAGCGGAGTATTGAGTGAGAGAGATAGCGGAGTACTGAGTGAGAGAGTTAGCGGAGTACTGAGTGAGAGAGATAGTGGAGTGCCTAGTGAGAGAGTTAGCAGAGTACTGAGTGAGAGAGTTAGCGGAGTGTTGAGTGAGAGAGTTAGCGGAGTACTGAGTGAGAGAGTTAGCGGAGTACTGAGTGAGAGAGATAGCGGATTGCCTAATGAGAGAGTTAGCGGACTTCTGAGTGAGAGAGTTAGCGAGTACTGAGTGAGAGAGTTAGTGGAGTACTAAGTTGGAGAGTTAGCGGAGTATTGAGTGAGAGAGTTAGCGGAGTATTGAGTGAGAGTTAGCGGTGTATTGAGCGAGAGAGTTAGCGGAGTACTGAGTGAGAGAGATAGCGGAGTACTGAGTGAGAAAGTGAGCGAAGTACTAAGTTAGAGAGTTATTCGAGTATTGAGTGAGAGAGTTAGCGGAGTTCTGAGTGAGATAGTTAGCGGAGTACTGAGTGAGAGAGATAGCGGAGTACTGAGTGAGAAATTGAGCGAAGTACTAAGTTAGTGAGTTATACGAGTATTGAGTGAGAGAGTTAGCGGAGTATTGAGTGAGAGAGTAAGCGGAGTATAGAGTGAAAGAGTTAGCGGAGTATAGAGTGAGAGAGTTAGTGGAGTATAAAGTGAGAGAGATAGCGGAGTACTAAGTTAGAGAGTTAGCGGAGTCCTGAGTGAGAGAGTTAGCGGAGTATTGAGTGAGAGGGTTAGCGGAGTACTGAGTGAGAGAGTTAGCGGAGTATTGAGTGAGAGAGTTAGCGGAGTACTGAGTGAGAGAGTTAGCGAAGTACTGAGTGAGAGAGTTAGCGGAGTATTGAGTGAGAGGGTTAGCGGAGTACTGAGTGAGAGAGTTAGCGGAGTATTGAGTGAGAGAGATAGCGGAGTACTGAGTGAGAGAGTTAGCGGAGTATTGAGTGAGAGAGTTAGTGGAGTACTGAGTGAGAGAGATAGCGGAGTGCCTAGTGAGAGAGTTAGCTGAGTACTGAGTGCGAGAGTTAGCGGAGTACTAAGTTAGAGAGTTAGCGGAGTACTGAGTGAGAGAGTTAGCGGAGTACTGAGTGAGAGAGTTAGCAGAGTACTGAGTGAGAGAGATAGCGGAGTGCCTAGTGAGAGAGTTAGCGGACTTCTGAGTGAGGGAGTTAGCGAGTACTGAGTGAGAGAGATAGCCGAGTACTGAGTGAGAGAGTTAGCGGAGTACTAAGTTAGAGAGTTAGCGGAGTATTGAGTGAGAGAGTTAGCGGAGTATTGAGTGAGAGAGTTAGCGGTGTATTGAGCGTGAGAGTTAGCGGAGTATAGAGTGATAGATTTAGAGGAGTATAGAGTGAGAGAGTTAGCGGAGTATAGAGTGAGAGAGTTAGCGGAGTATAAAGTGAGAGAGATAGCGGAGTATTGAGTGAGAAAGATAGCGGAGTACTGAGTGAGAAAAATAGCGGAATTCGGAGTGAGAGAGATAGTGGAGTACTTAGTTAGAGAGAGAGCGGAGTACTGAGTGAGAGAGTTAGCGAAGTACTGAGTGAGAGAGTTAGCGGAGTATTGAGTGAGAGAGTTAGCGGAGTACTGAGTGAGAGAGTTAGCGGAGTATTGAGTGAGAGAGATAGCGGAGTACTGAGTGAGAGAGATAGCGGAGTATTGAGTGAGAGAGTTAGCGGAGTACCGAGTGAGAGAGATAGCGGAGTGCCCAGTGAGAGAGTTATCAGAGTACTGAGTGAGAGAGTTAGCGGAGTATTGAGTGAGAGAGTTAGCGGAGTACTGATTGAGAGAGATAGCAGAGAATTGAGTGAGAGAGTTAGCAGAGAATTGAGTGAGAGAGATAGCGGAGTACTGAGTCAGAGAGATAGCGGAGTATTGAGTGAGAGCATTAGCGCAGTTCTGAGTGAGGGAGATAGTGGAGTTCTGAGTGAGAGAGTTAGCGGAGTTCTGAGTGAGAGAGTTAGTGGCGATCTGAGTGAGAGAGAGAGCAGAGTATTGAGTGAGAGAGTTAGTGGAGTACTGAGTGAGAGAGTTAGCGGAGTACTGAGTGAGAGAGTTAGCGGAGTACTGAGTGAGAGAGATAGTCTAGTGCCTAGTGAGAGAGTTAGCAGAGTACTGAGTGAGAGAGTTAGCGGAGTATTGAGTGAGAGAGATAGCTGAGTACTGAGTGCGAGAGTTAGCGGAGTACTAAGTTAGAGAGTTAGCGGAGTACTGAGTGAGAGAGTTAGCGGAGTACTGAGTGTGAGAGATAGCGGAGTGCCTAATGAGAGAGTTAGCGGACTTCTGAGTGAGAGAGTTAGCGAGTACTGAGTGAGAGAGTTAGCGGAGTACTAAGTTGGAGAGTTAGCGGAGTATTGAATGAGAGAGTTAGCGGACTTCTGAGTGAGAGAGTTAGCGAGTACTGAGTGAGAGAGTTAGCGGAGTATTGAGTGAGAAAGTTAGCGGAGTATTGAGTGAGAGTTAGCGGTGTATTGAGCGAGAGAGTTAGCGGAGTACTGAGTGAGAGAGATAGCGGAGTACTGAGTGAGAAAGTGAGCGAAGTACTAAGTTAGAGAGTTATTCGAGTATTGAGTGAGAGAGTTAGCGGAGTTCTGAGTGAGATAGTTAGCGGAGTACTGAGTGAGAGAGATAGCGGAGTACTGAGTGAGAAAGTGAGCGAAGTACTAAGTTAGTGAGTTATACGAGTATTGAGTGAGAGAGTTAGCGGAGTATTGAGTGAGAGAGTAAGCGGAGTATAGAGTGAAAGAGTTAGCGGAGTATAGAGTGAGAGAGTTATTGGAGTATAAAGTGAGAGAGATAGCGGAGTTCTGAGTGAGAGAGATAGTGGAGTACTGAGTGAGAGAGATAGCGGAGTGCCTAGTGAGAGAGTTAGCGGAGTACTGAGTGAGAGAGTTAGCGGAGTATTGAGTGAGAAAGTTAGCGGAGTACTGAGTGAGAGAGATAGCGGAGTGCCTAGTGAGAGAGTTAGTGGAGTACTGAGTGAGAGAGTTAGCGGAGTATTGAGTGAGAGAGATAGCGGAGTACTGAGTGAGAGAGTTAGCGGAGTACTAAGTTAGAGAGTTAGCGGTGTACTGAGTGAGAAAGTTAGCGGAGTACTGAGTGAGAGAGATAGCGGAGTGCCTAGTGAGAGAGTTAGCTGAGTTCTGAGTGAGAGAGTTAGCGGAGTACTGAATGAGAGAGATAACCGAGTACTGAGTGAGAGATTTAGCGGAGTACTAAGTTAGAGAGTTAGCGGAGTATTGAGTGAGAGAGTTAGCGGAGTATTGAGTGAGAGAGTTAGCGGAGTATTGAGCGAGAGAGTTAGCAGAATATAGAGTGAGAGAGTTAGTGGAGTTTAGAGTGAGAGAGTTAACGGAGTATAGAGTGAGAGAGTTAGCGGAGTATGAAGTGAGAGAGATAGCGGAGTATTGAGTGAGAGCGATAGCGGAGTACTGAGTGAGAAAAATAGCGGAGTCCTGAGTGAGAGAGATAGCGGAGTACTTAGTGAGAGAGATAGCGGAGTACTGAGTGAGATAGTTAGCGAAGTACTGAGTGAGAGAGTTAGCGGAGTATTGAGTGAGAGAGTTAGCGGAGTACTGAGTGAGAGAGTTAGCGGAGTATTGAGTGAGAGAGATAGCGGAGTACTGAGTGAGAGAGTTAGCGGAGTATTGAGTGAGAGAGTTAGTGGAGTACTGAGTGAGAGAGATAGCGGAGTGCCTAGTGAGAGAGTTAGCAGAGTACTGAGTGAGAGAGTTAGCGGAGTATTGAGTGAGAGAGATAGCTGAGTACTGAGTGCGAGAGTTAGCGGAGTACTAAGTTAGAGAGTTAGCGGAGTACTGAGTGAGAGAGTTAGCGGAGTACTGAGTGAGCGAGTTAGCAGAGTACTGAGTGAGAGAGATAGCGGAGTGCCTAGTGAGAGAGTTAGCGGACTTCTGAGTGAGGGAGTTAGCGAGTACTGAGTGAGAGAGATAGCCGAGTACTGAGTGAGAGAGTTAGCGGAGTACTAAGTTACAGAGTTAGCGGAGTATTGAGTGAGAGAGTTAGTGGTGTATTGAGCGTGAGAGTTAGCGGAGTATAGAGTGATAGATTTAGCGGAGTATAGAGTGAGAGAGTTAGCGGAGTATAGAGTTAGAGAGTTAGCGGAGTATAAAGTGAGAGAGATAGCGGAGTATTGAGTGAGAAAGATAGCGGAGTACTGAGTGAGAAAAATAGCGGAATTCGGAGTGAGAGAGATAGTGGAGTACTTAGTTAGAGAGAGAGCGGAGTACTGAGTGAGAGAGTTAGCGAAGTACTGAGTGAGAGAGTTAGCGGAGTATTGAGTGAGAGAGTTAGCGGAGTACTGAGTGAGAGAGTTAGCGGAGTATTGAGTGAGAGAGATAGCGGAGTACTGAGCGAGAGAGATAGCGGAGTATTGAGTGAGAGAGTTAGCGGAGTACCGAGTGAGAGAGATAGCGGAGTGCCCAGTGAGAGAGTTATCAGAGTACTGAGTGAGAGAGTTAGCGGAGTATTGAGTGAGAGAGTTAGCGGAGTACTGATTGAGAGAGATAGCAGAGAATTGAGTGAGAGAGTTAGCAGAGAATTGAGTGAGAGGGATAGCGGAGTACTGAGTCAGAGAGATAGCGGAGTATTGAGTGAGAGTGTTAGCGCAGTTCTGAGTGAGAGAGATAGTGGAGTTCTGAGTGAGAGAGTTAGCGGAGTTCTGAGTGAGAGAGTTAGTGGCGATCTAGGTGAGAGAGAGCGGAGTATTGAGTGAGAGAGTTAGTGGAGTAATGAGTGAGAGAGTTAGCGGAGTTCTGAGTGAGAGAGATAGCGGAGTACTGAGTGAGAGAGATAGCGGAGTTCTGAGTGAGACAGTTAGCAAAGTTCTGAGTAAGAGAGTTAGCGGAGTACTGAGTGAGAGAGATAGCGGAGTAGTGAGTGACAGAGTTAGGGGAGTATTGAGTGAGAGAGTTAGCGGAATATTGAGTGAGAGAGTTATCGAAGTACTGAGTGAGAGAGTTAGCGGAGTATTGAGTGAGAGAGTTAGCGGAGTACTGAGTGAGAGAGTTAGCGGAGTATTGAGTGAGAGAGATAGTGGAGTACTGAGTGAGCGAGTTAGCGGAGTATTGAGTGAAAGAGTTAGCGGAGTATAGAGTCAGAGAGTTAGCGGAGTATAAAGTGAGAAAGATAGCGGAGTTCTGAGTGAGAGAGATAGTGGAGTACTGAGTGAGAGAGATAGTGGAGAGCCTAGTGAGAGAGTTAGGGGAGTACTGAGTGAGAGAGTTAGAGGAGTATTGAGTGAGAGAGTTAGCGGAGTACTGAGTGAGAGAGATAGCGGAGTGCCTAGTGAGAGAGTTAGCGGAGTACTGAGTGAGAGAGTTAGTGGAGTACTAAGTTAGAGAGTTAGCGGAGTACTGAGTGAGAAAGTTAGCGGAGTACTGAGTGAGAGAGATAGCGGAGTGCCTAGTGAGAGAGTTAGCGGAGTTCTGAGTGAGAGAGCTAGCAGAGTACTGAGTGAGAGAGATAGCCGAGTACTGAGTGAGAGAGTTAGTGGAGTTCTAAGTTAGAGAGTTAGCGGAGTATTGAGTGAGAGAGTTAGCGGAGTGCCTAGTGAGAGAGTTAGCAGAGTACTGAGTGAGAGAGTTAGTGGTGTGTTGAGTGAGAGGGTTAGCGGAGTTCTGAGTGAGATAGTTAGCGGAGTACTGAGTGAGAGAGATAGCGGAGTACTGAGTGAGAAAGTGAGCGAAGTACTAAGTTAGAGAGTTATACGAGTATTGAGTGAGAGAGTTAGCGGAGTATTGAGTGAGAGGGTAAGCGGAGTTTAGAGTGAAAGAGTTAGCGGAGTATAGAGTGAGAGAGATAGCGGAGTACTGAGTGAGAGAGTTAGCGCAGTATTGAGTGAGAGAGTTAGCAGAGTACTGAGTGAGAGAGATAGCGGAGTGCCTAGTGAGAGAGTTAGCGGAGTACTGAGTGAGAGAGTTAGTGGAGGATTGAGTTAGAGAGTTAGCGGAGTATTGAGTGAGAGAGGTAGCAGAGTACTGAGTGAGAGAGAAAGCGGAGTGCCTAGTGAGAGAGTTAGCGGAGTTCTGAGTGAGAGAGTTAGCGGAGTACTGAGTGAGAGAGAAAGCGGAGTGCCTAGTGAGAGAGTTAGCGGAGTTCTGAGTGAGAGAGTTAGCGGAGTACTGAGTGAGAGAGATAGCGGAGTACTAAGTTAGAGAGTTAGCGGGGAATTGAGTGAGAGAGTTAGCGGAGTATTGAGTGAGAGAGTTAGTGGAGTTTAGAGTGAGAGAGTTAGCGGAGTACTGAGTGAGAAAAATAGCGGAGTTCTGAGTGAGAGAGATAGCGGAGTACTTGGTGAGAGAGATAGCGGAGTACTGAGTGAGAGGGTTAGCGAAGTACTGAGTGAGAGGGTTAGCGGAGTATTGAGTGAGAGAGTTAGCGGAGTACTGAATGAGAGAGTTAGCGGAGTATTGAGTGAGAGAGATAGCGGAGTACTGAGTGAGAGAGTTAGCGGAGTATTGAGTGAGAGAGTTAGCGGAGTACTGAGTGAGAGAGATAGTGGAGTGCCTAGTGAGAGAGTTAGCAGAGTACTGAGTGAGAGAGTTAGCGGTGTATTGAGTGAGAGAGATAGCTGAGTACTGAGTGCGAGAGTTAGCGGAGTACTAAGTTAGAGAGTTAGCGGAGTACTGAGTGAGAGAGTTAGCGGAGTACTGAGTGAGAGAGATAGTGGAGTGCCTAATGAGAGAGTTAGCGGACTTCTGAGTGAGAGAGTTAGCGAGTACTGAGTGAGAGTGATAGCCGAGTACTGAGTGAGAGAGTTAGCGGAGTACTAAGTTGGAGAGTTAGCGGAGTATTGAGTGAGAGAGTTAGCGGAGTACTGAGTGAGAGAGATAGCGGAGTACTGAGTGAGAAAGTGAGCGAAGTACTAAGTTAGAGAGTTATTCGAGTTTTGAGTGAGAGAGTTAGCGGAGTTCTGAGTGAGATAGTTAGCGGAGTACTGAGTGAGAGAGATAGCGGAGTACTGAGTGAGAAAGTGAGCGAAGTACTAAGTTAGTGAGTTATACGAGTATTGAGTGAGAGAGTTAGCCCAGTATTGAGTGAGAGAGTAAGCGGAGTATAGAGTGAAAGAGTTAGCAGAGTATAGAGTGAGAGAGTTAGTGGAGTATAAAGTGAGAGAGATCGCGGAGTTCTGAGTGAGAGAGATAGTGGAGTACTGAGTGAGAGAGATAGCGGAGTACCTAGTGAGAGAGTTAGCGGAGTACTGAGTGAGAGAGTTAGCGGAGTATTGAGTGAGAGCGTTAGCGGAGTACTGAGTGAGAGAGATAGCGGAGTGCCTAGTGAGAGAGTTAGCGGAGTACTGAGTGAGAGAGTTAGCGGAGTATTGAGTGAGAGAGTTAGCAGAGCATTGAGTGAGAGAGATAGCGGAGTACTAAGTTAGAGAGTTAGCGGAGTATTGAGTGAGAGAGTTAGCGGAGTATTGAGTGAGAGAGTTAGCGGAGTATTGAGCGAGAGAGTTAGCAGAATATAGAGTGAGAGAGTTAGTGGAGTTTAGAGTGCGAGAGTTAGCGGAGTATAGAGTGAGAGAGTTAGCGGAGTATGAAGTGAGAGAGATAGCGGAGTATTGAGTGAGAAAAATAGCGGAGTCCTGAGTGAGAGAGATAGCGGAGTACTTAGTGAGAGGGATAGCGGAGTACTGAGTGAGAGAGTTAGCGGAGTACTGAGTGAGAGAGTTAGCGGAGTATTGAGTGAGAGAGTTAGCGGAGTACTGAGTGAGAGAGTAAGCGGAGTATTGAGTGAGAGGGATAGCGGAGTACTGAGTGAGAGCATTAGCGGAGTATTGAGTGAGAGAGTTAGCGGAGTACTGAGTGAGAGAGATAGCGGAGTGCCTAGTGAGAGAGTTAGCAGAGTACTGAGTGAGAGAGTTAGCGGAGTATTGAGTGAGAGAGATAGCTGAGTACTGAGTGCGAGAGTTAGCGGAGTACTAAGTTAGAGAGTTAGCGGAGTACTGAGTGAGAGAGTTAGCGGAGTACTGAGTGAGAGAGATAGCGGAGTGCCTAGTGAGAGAGTTAGCGGACTTCTGAGTGAGGGAGTTAGCGAGTACTGAGTGAGAGAGATAGCCGAGTACTGAGTGAGAGAGATAGCGGAGTTCTGAGTGAGGGAGTTAGCAAATTTCTGACTAAGAGAGTTAGCGGAGTACTGAGTGAGAGAGATAGCGGAGTACTGAGTGACAGAGTTAGGGGAGTATTGAGTGAGAGAGTTAGCGGAATATTGAGTGAGAGAGTTATCGAAGTACTGAGTGAGAGAGTTAGCGGAGTACTGAGTGAGAGAGTTAGCGGAGTATTGAGTGAGAGAGTTAGCGGAGTACTGAGTGAGAGAGATAGCGGAGTGCCAAGTGAGAGAGTTAGCAGGGTACTGAGTGAGAGAGTTAGCGGAGTATTGAGTGAGATAGATAGCTGAGTACTGAGTGCGAGAGTTAGCGGAGTACTAAGTTAGAGAGTTAGCGGAGTACTGAGTGAGAGAGTTAGCGGAGTACTGAGTGAGAGAGTTAGCGAAGTACTGAGTGAGAGAGATAGCGGAGTACTGAGTGAGAAAGTGAGCGAAGTACTACGTTAGAGAGTTATACGAGTATTGAGTGAGAGAGTTAGCGGAGTTCTGAGTGAGATAGTTGGTGGAGTACTGAGTGAGAGAGATAGCGCAGTATTGGGTGAGAGAGTTAGCGGAGAATTGAGTGAGAGAGTAAGCGGAGTATAGAGTGAAAGAGTTAGCGGAGTATAGAGTGAGAGAGTTAGCGGAGTATAAAGTGAGAAAGATAGCGGAGTTCTGAGTGAGAGAGATAGTGGAGTACTGAGTGAGAGGGATAGCGGAGTGCCTAGTGAGAGAGTTAGCGGAGTACTGAGTGAGAGAGTTAGAGGAGTATTGAGTGAGAGAGTTAGCGGAGTACTGAGTGAGAGAGATAGCGGAGTGCCTAGTGAGAGAGTTAGCGGAGTACTGAGTGAGAGAGTTAGCGGAGTATTGAGTGAGAGAGTTAGCGGAGTATTGAGTGAGAGAGATAGCGGAGTACTGAGTGAGAGAGTTAGCGGAGTACTAAGTTAGAGAGTTAGCGGAGTACTGAGTGAGAAAGTTAGCGGAGTACTGAGTGAGAGAGATAGCGGAGTGCCTAGTGAGAGAGTTAGCGGAGTTCTGAGTGAGAGAGCTAGCAGAGTACTGAGTGAGAGAGATAGCCGAGTACTGAGTGAGAGAGTTAGCGGAGTACTAAGTTAGAGAGTTAGCAGAGTATTGATTGAGAGAGTTAGCGGAGTATTGAGTGAGAGAGTTAGCGGAGTATTGAGCGAGAGAGTTAGCAGAATATAGAGTGAGAGAGTTAGTGGAGTTTAGTGTGAGGGAGTTAGCGGAGTATAGAGTGAGAGAGTTAGTGGAGTATGAAATGAGAGAGATAGCGGAGTATTGAGTGAGAGAGATAGCGGAGTACTGAGTGAGAAAAATAGCGGAGTTCTGAGTGAGAGAGATAGCAGAGTACTGAGTGAGAGAGATAGCCGAGTACTGAGTGAGAGAGTTAGCGGAGTACTAAGTTAGAGAGTTAGCAGAGTATTGATTGAGAGAGTTAGCGGAGTATTGAGTGAGAGAGTTAGCGGAGTATTGAGCGAGAGAGTTAGCAGAATATAGAGTGAGAGAGTTAGTGGAGTTTAGTGTGAGGGAGTTAGCGGAGTATAGAGTGAGAGAGTTAGTGGAGTATGAAATGAGAGAGATAGCGGAGTTCTGAGTGAGAGAGATAGCGGAGTACTTAGAGAGAGAGATAGCGGAGTACTGAGTGAGAGAGTTATCGAAGTACTGAGTGAGAGAGTTAGCGGAGTATTGAGTGAGAGAGTTAGTGGAGTACTGAGTGAGAGAGTTAGCAGAGTATTGAGTGAGAGAGATAGCGGAGTATTGAGTGAGAGAGTTAGCGGTGTATTGAGCGAGAGAGTTAGCGGAGTATAAAGTGAGAGAGATAGCGGAGTACTGAGTGAGAAAAATAGCGGAATTCTGAGTGAGAGAGATAGCGGAGTACTTAGTTAGAGAGATAGTGGAGTACTGAATGAGAGAGTTACGAAGTACTGAGTGAGAGAGTTAGCGGAGTATTGAGTGAGAGAGTTAGCGGAGTACTGAGTGAGAGAGTTAGCGGAGTATTGAGTGAGAGAGATAGCGGAGTACTGAGTGAGAGAGATAGCGGAGTATTGAGTGAGAGAGTTAGCGGAGTACTGAGTGAGAGAGATAGCGGAGTGCCTAGTGAGAGAGTTAGCAGAGTACTGAGTGAGAGAGTTAGCGGAGTATTGAGTGAGACAGTTAGCGGAGTGCTGATTGAGAGAGATAGCAGAGAATTGAGTGAGAGAGTTAGCAGAGAATTGAGTGAGAGAGATAGCGGAGTACTGAGTAAGAGAGTTAGCGGAGTACTGATTGAGAGAGATAGCAAATAATTGAGTGAGAGAGATAGCGGAGTATTGAGTGAGAGAATTAGCGCAGTTCTGAGTGAGAGAGATAGTAGAGTTCAGAGTGAGAGAGTTAACGGAGTTCTGAGTGAGAGAGTTAGTGGCGATCTGAGTGAGAGAGATAGCAGAATATAGAGTGAGAGAGTTAGTGGAGTTTAGTGTGAGGGAGTTAGCGGAGTATAGAGTGAGAGAGTTAGTGGAGTATGAAATGAGAGAGATAGCGGAGTTCTGAGTGAGAGAGATAGCGGAGTACTTAGAGAGAGAGATAGCGGAGTACTGAGTGAGAGAGTTATCGAAGTACTGAGTGAGAGAGTTAGCGGAGTATTGAGTGAGAGAGTTAGTGGAGTACTGAGTGAGAGAGTTAGCAGAGTATTGAGTGAGAGAGATAGCGGAGTATTGAGTGAGAGAGTTAGCGGTGTATTGAGCGAGAGAGTTAGCGGAGTATAAAGTGAGAGAGATAGCGGAGTACTGAGTGAGAAAAATAGCGGAATTCTGAGTGAGAGAGATAGCGGAGTACTTAGTTAGAGAGATAGTGGAGTACTGAATGAGAGAGTTACGAAGTACTGAGTGAGAGAGTTAGCGGAGTATTGAGTGAGAGAGTTAGCGGAGTACTGAGTGAGAGAGTTAGCGGAGTATTGAGTGAGAGAGATAGCGGAGTACTGAGTGAGAGAGATAGCGGAGTATTGAGTGAGAGAGTTAGCGGAGTACTGAGTGAGAGAGATAGCGGAGTGCCTAGTGAGAGAGTTAGCAGAGTACTGAGTGAGAGAGTTAGCGGAGTATTGAGTGAGACAGTTAGCGGAGTGCTGATTGAGAGAGATAGCAGAGAATTGAGTGAGAGAGTTAGCAGAGAATTGAGTGAGAGAGATAGCGGAGTACTGAGTAAGAGAGTTAGCGGAGTACTGATTGAGAGAGATAGCAAATAATTGAGTGAGAGAGATAGCGGAGTATTGAGTGAGAGAATTAGCGCAGTTCTGAGTGAGAGAGATAGTAGAGTTCAGAGTGAGAGAGTTAACGGAGTTCTGAGTGAGAGAGTTAGTGGCGATCTGAGTGAGAGAGATAGCGGAGTCTTGAGTGAGAGAGTTAGCGGAGTACTGAGTGAGAGGGTTAGCGGAGTAATGAGTGAGAGAGAGAGCGGAGTATTGAGTGAGAGAGTTAGTGGAGTACTGAGTGAGAGAGTTAGCGGAGTTCTAAGTGAGAGAGATAGCGGAGTACTGAGTGAGAGAGATAGCAGAGTTCTGAGTGAGAGAGTTAGCAAAGTTCGGAGTAAGAGAGTTAGCGGAGTACTGAGTGGGAGAGATAGCGGAGTACTGAGTGACAGAGTTAGGGGAGTATTGAGTGAGAGAGTTAGCGGAATATTGAGTGAGAGGGTTAGCGGAGTACTGAGTGAGAGAGTTAGCGGAGTTCTGAGTGAGAAAGATAGCGGAGTATTGAGTGAGAGAGATAGCAGAGAATTGAGTGACAGAGTTAGCGGACTTCTGAGTGAGGGAGTTAGCGAGTACTGAGTGAGAGAGATAGCCGAGTACTGAGTGAGAGAGATAGCGGAGTTCTGAGTGAGGGAGTTAGCAAATTTCTGACTAAGAGAGTTAGCGGAGTACTGAGTGAGAGAGATAGCGGAGTACTGAGTGACAGAGTTAGGGGAGTATTGAGTGAGAGAGTTAGCGGAATATTGAGTGAGAGAGTTATCGAAGTACTGAGTGAGAGAGTTAGCGGAGTACTGAGTGAGAGAGTTAGCGGAGTATTGAGTGAGAGAGTTAGCGGAGTACTGAGTGAGAGAGATAGCGGAGTGCCAAGTGAGAGAGTTAGCAGGGTACTGAGTGAGAGAGTTAGCGGAGTATTGAGTGAGATAGATAGCTGAGTACTGAGTGCGAGAGTTAGCGGAGTACTAAGTTAGAGAGTTAGCGGAGTACTGAGTGAGAGAGTTAGCGGAGTACTGAGTGAGAGAGTTAGCGAAGTACTGAGTGAGAGAGATAGCGGAGTACTGAGTGAGAAAGTGAGCGAAGTACTACGTTAGAGAGTTATACGAGTATTGAGTGAGAGAGTTAGCGGAGTTCTGAGTGAGATAGTTGGTGGAGTACTGAGTGAGAGAGATAGCGCAGTATTGGGTGAGAGAGTTAGCGGAGAATTGAGTGAGAGAGTAAGCGGAGTATAGAGTGAAAGAGTTAGCGGAGTATAGAGTGAGAGAGTTAGCGGAGTATAAAGTGAGAAAGATAGCGGAGTTCTGAGTGAGAGAGATAGTGGAGTACTGAGTGAGAGGGATAGCGGAGTGCCTAGTGAGAGAGTTAGCGGAGTACTGAGTGAGAGAGTTAGAGGAGTATTGAGTGAGAGAGTTAGCGGAGTACTGAGTGAGAGAGATAGCGGAGTGCCTAGTGAGAGAGTTAGCGGAGTACTGAGTGAGAGAGTTAGCGGAGTATTGAGTGAGAGAGTTAGCGGAGTATTGAGTGAGAGAGATAGCGGAGTACTGAGTGAGAGAGTTAGCGGAGTACTAAGTTAGAGAGTTAGCGGAGTACTGAGTGAGAAAGTTAGCGGAGTACTGAGTGAGAGAGATAGCGGAGTGCCTAGTGAGAGAGTTAGCGGAGTTCTGAGTGAGAGAGCTAGCAGAGTACTGAGTGAGAGAGATAGCCGAGTACTGAGTGAGAGAGTTAGCGGAGTACTAAGTTAGAGAGTTAGCAGAGTATTGATTGAGAGAGTTAGCGGAGTATTGAGTGAGAGAGTTAGCGGAGTATTGAGCGAGAGAGTTAGCAGAATATAGAGTGAGAGAGTTAGTGGAGTTTAGTGTGAGGGAGTTAGCGGAGTATAGAGTGAGAGAGTTAGTGGAGTATGAAATGAGAGAGATAGCGGAGTATTGAGTGAGAGAGATAGCGGAGTACTGAGTGAGAAAAATAGCGGAGTTCTGAGTGAGAGAGATAGCAGAGTACTGAGTGAGAGAGATAGCCGAGTACTGAGTGAGAGAGTTAGCGGAGTACTAAGTTAGAGAGTTAGCAGAGTATTGATTGAGAGAGTTAGCGGAGTATTGAGTGAGAGAGTTAGCGGAGTATTGAGTGAGAGAGTTAGCGGAATATTGAGTGAGAGGGTTAGCGGAGTACTGAGTGAGAGAGTTAGCGGAGTACTGAGTGAGAGAGTTAGCGGAGTACTGAGTGAGAGAGATAGCAGAGAATTGAGTGACAGAGTTAGCGGACTTCTGAGTGAGGGAGTTAGCGAGTACTGAGTGAGAGAGATAGCCGAGTACTGAGTGAGAGAGATAGCGGAGTTCTGAGTGAGGGAGTTAGCAAATTTCTGACTAAGAGAGTTAGCGGAGTACTGAGTGAGAGAGATAGCGGAGTACTGAGTGACAGAGTTAGGGGAGTATTGAGTGAGAGAGTTAGCGGAATATTGAGTGAGAGAGTTATCGAAGTACTGAGTGAGAGAGTTAGCGGAGTACTGAGTGAGAGAGTTAGCGGAGTATTGAGTGAGAGAGTTAGCGGAGTACTGAGTGAGAGAGATAGCGGAGTGCCAAGTGAGAGAGTTAGCAGGGTACTGAGTGAGAGAGTTAGCGGAGTATTGAGTGAGATAGATAGCTGAGTACTGAGTGCGAGAGTTAGCGGAGTACTAAGTTAGAGAGTTAGCGGAGTACTGAGTGAGAGAGTTAGCGGAGTACTGAGTGAGAGAGTTAGCGAAGTACTGAGTGAGAGAGATAGCGGAGTACTGAGTGAGAAAGTGAGCGAAGTACTACGTTAGAGAGTTATACGAGTATTGAGTGAGAGAGTTAGCGGAGTTCTGAGTGAGATAGTTGGTGGAGTACTGAGTGAGAGAGATAGCGCAGTATTGGGTGAGAGAGTTAGCGGAGAATTGAGTGAGAGAGTAAGCGGAGTATAGAGTGAAAGAGTTAGCGGAGTATAGAGTGAGAGAGTTAGCGGAGTATAAAGTGAGAAAGATAGCGGAGTTCTGAGTGAGAGAGATAGTGGAGTACTGAGTGAGAGGGATAGCGGAGTGCCTAGTGAGAGAGTTAGCGGAGTACTGAGTGAGAGAGTTAGAGGAGTATTGAGTGAGAGAGTTAGCGGAGTACTGAGTGAGAGAGATAGCGGAGTGCCTAGTGAGAGAGTTAGCGGAGTACTGAGTGAGAGAGTTAGCGGAGTATTGAGTGAGAGAGTTAGCGGAGTATTGAGTGAGAGAGATAGCGGAGTACTGAGTGAGAGAGTTAGCGGAGTACTAAGTTAGAGAGTTAGCGGAGTACTGAGTGAGAAAGTTAGCGGAGTACTGAGTGAGAGAGATAGCGGAGTGCCTAGTGAGAGAGTTAGCGGAGTTCTGAGTGAGAGAGCTAGCAGAGTACTGAGTGAGAGAGATAGCCGAGTACTGAGTGAGAGAGTTAGCGGAGTACTAAGTTAGAGAGTTAGCAGAGTATTGATTGAGAGAGTTAGCGGAGTATTGAGTGAGAGAGTTAGCGGAGTATTGAGCGAGAGAGTTAGCAGAATATAGAGTGAGAGAGTTAGTGGAGTTTAGTGTGAGGGAGTTAGCGGAGTATAGAGTGAGAGAGTTAGTGGAGTATGAAATGAGAGAGATAGCGGAGTATTGAGTGAGAGAGATAGCGGAGTACTGAGTGAGAAAAATAGCGGAGTTCTGAGTGAGAGAGATAGCAGAGTACTGAGTGAGAGAGATAGCCGAGTACTGAGTGAGAGAGTTAGCGGAGTACTAAGTTAGAGAGTTAGCAGAGTATTGATTGAGAGAGTTAGCGGAGTATTGAGTGAGAGAGTTAGCGGAGTATTGAGCGAGAGAGTTAGCAGAATATAGAGTGAGAGAGTTAGTGGAGTTTAGTGTGAGGGAGTTAGCGGAGTATAGAGTGAGAGAGTTAGTGGAGTATGAAATGAGAGAGATAGCGGAGTTCTGAGTGAGAGAGATAGCGGAGTACTTAGAGAGAGAGATAGCGGAGTACTGAGTGAGAGAGTTATCGAAGTACTGAGTGAGAGAGTTAGCGGAGTATTGAGTGAGAGAGTTAGTGGAGTACTGAGTGAGAGAGTTAGCAGAGTATTGAGTGAGAGAGATAGCGGAGTATTGAGTGAGAGAGTTAGCGGTGTATTGAGCGAGAGAGTTAGCGGAGTATAAAGTGAGAGAGATAGCGGAGTACTGAGTGAGAAAAATAGCGGAATTCTGAGTGAGAGAGATAGCGGAGTACTTAGTTAGAGAGATAGTGGAGTACTGAATGAGAGAGTTACGAAGTACTGAGTGAGAGAGTTAGCGGAGTATTGAGTGAGAGAGTTAGCGGAGTACTGAGTGAGAGAGTTAGCGGAGTATTGAGTGAGAGAGATAGCGGAGTACTGAGTGAGAGAGATAGCGGAGTATTGAGTGAGAGAGTTAGCGGAGTACTGAGTGAGAGAGATAGCGGAGTGCCTAGTGAGAGAGTTAGCAGAGTACTGAGTGAGAGAGTTAGCGGAGTATTGAGTGAGACAGTTAGCGGAGTGCTGATTGAGAGAGATAGCAGAGAATTGAGTGAGAGAGTTAGCAGAGAATTGAGTGAGAGAGATAGCGGAGTACTGAGTAAGAGAGTTAGCGGAGTACTGATTGAGAGAGATAGCAAATAATTGAGTGAGAGAGATAGCGGAGTATTGAGTGAGAGAATTAGCGCAGTTCTGAGTGAGAGAGATAGTAGAGTTCAGAGTGAGAGAGTTAACGGAGTTCTGAGTGAGAGAGTTAGTGGCGATCTGAGTGAGAGAGATAGCAGAATATAGAGTGAGAGAGTTAGTGGAGTTTAGTGTGAGGGAGTTAGCGGAGTATAGAGTGAGAGAGTTAGTGGAGTATGAAATGAGAGAGATAGCGGAGTTCTGAGTGAGAGAGATAGCGGAGTACTTAGAGAGAGAGATAGCGGAGTACTGAGTGAGAGAGTTATCGAAGTACTGAGTGAGAGAGTTAGCGGAGTATTGAGTGAGAGAGTTAGTGGAGTACTGAGTGAGAGAGTTAGCAGAGTATTGAGTGAGAGAGATAGCGGAGTATTGAGTGAGAGAGTTAGCGGTGTATTGAGCGAGAGAGTTAGCGGAGTATAAAGTGAGAGAGATAGCGGAGTACTGAGTGAGAAAAATAGCGGAATTCTGAGTGAGAGAGATAGCGGAGTACTTAGTTAGAGAGATAGTGGAGTACTGAATGAGAGAGTTACGAAGTACTGAGTGAGAGAGTTAGCGGAGTATTGAGTGAGAGAGTTAGCGGAGTACTGAGTGAGAGAGTTAGCGGAGTATTGAGTGAGAGAGATAGCGGAGTACTGAGTGAGAGAGATAGCGGAGTATTGAGTGAGAGAGTTAGCGGAGTACTGAGTGAGAGAGATAGCGGAGTGCCTAGTGAGAGAGTTAGCAGAGTACTGAGTGAGAGAGTTAGCGGAGTATTGAGTGAGACAGTTAGCGGAGTGCTGATTGAGAGAGATAGCAGAGAATTGAGTGAGAGAGTTAGCAGAGAATTGAGTGAGAGAGATAGCGGAGTACTGAGTAAGAGAGTTAGCGGAGTACTGATTGAGAGAGATAGCAAATAATTGAGTGAGAGAGATAGCGGAGTATTGAGTGAGAGAATTAGCGCAGTTCTGAGTGAGAGAGATAGTAGAGTTCAGAGTGAGAGAGTTAACGGAGTTCTGAGTGAGAGAGTTAGTGGCGATCTGAGTGAGAGAGATAGCGGAGTCTTGAGTGAGAGAGTTAGCGGAGTACTGAGTGAGAGGGTTAGCGGAGTAATGAGTGAGAGAGAGAGCGGAGTATTGAGTGAGAGAGTTAGTGGAGTACTGAGTGAGAGAGTTAGCGGAGTTCTAAGTGAGAGAGATAGCGGAGTACTGAGTGAGAGAGATAGCAGAGTTCTGAGTGAGAGAGTTAGCAAAGTTCGGAGTAAGAGAGTTAGCGGAGTACTGAGTGGGAGAGATAGCGGAGTACTGAGTGACAGAGTTAGGGGAGTATTGAGTGAGAGAGTTAGCGGAATATTGAGTGAGAGGGTTAGCGGAGTACTGAGTGAGAGAGTTAGCGGAGTTCTGAGTGAGAAAGATAGCGGAGTATTGAGTGAGAGAGATAGCAGAGAATTGAGTGACAGAGTTAGTGGAGTACTGAGTGAGGGAGTTAGCGGAGTACTGAGTGAGAGAGTTAGTGGAGTACTGAGTGAGAGAGTTAGTGGAGTATTGAGTGAGAGAGTTAGTGGAGTATAGAGTGAGAGAGTTGGTGGAGTACTGAGTGAGAGAGTTAGCGGAGTACTGAGTGAGAGAGATAGCGGAGCTCTGAGTGAGAGAGTTAGTGGAGTATTGAGTGAGAGAGTTAGCAGAGTATTTAGTCAGAGAGTTAGCGGAGTACTGAGTGAGAGAGATAGCGGAGTACTGAGTGAGAGAGACAGCAGAGTTCTGAGTGAGAGAGTTAGCAGACTATTGAGTGAGAGAGTTAGCGGGGTATTGAGTGAGAGAGTTAGCAGAGAATTGAGTGAGAGAGATAGCGGAGTACTGAGTGAGAGAGATAGCGGAGTATTGAGTGAGAGAGTTAGCGGAGTATTGAGTGGGAGAGTTAGCGGAGTATTGGGTGAGAGAGATAGCAGAGAAGTGAGTGAGATAGCGGAGTATTGAGTGAGAGAGTTAGTGGAGTACTGAGTGAGTGAGTTAGCGGAGTATTGAGTGAGAGAGTTAATGGAATACTGGTATGAGAGAGTTAGCGTAGTACTGAGTGAGTGAGTTAGCCGAGTTCTGAGTGAGAGAGTTAGCGGAGTATTGAGTGAGAGAGTTATCGGAGTACTGAGTGAGAGGGTTAGCGGAGTACTGAGTGAGTGAGTTAGCGGAGTACTGAGTGAGAGAGTTAGTGAAATACTGAGTGAGAGAGTTAGCGGAGTACTGAGTGAGAGAGATAGCATTGTACTGAGTGAGAGCGTTAGCGAAATACTGAGTGAGAGAGTTTGCGGAGTACTGAGTGAGAGAGATAGCGTTGTTTTGAGTGAGAGATTTAGCGGAGTACTGAGTGAGAGAGATAGTGGAGTTCAGAGTGAGAGAGTTAGCGGAGTTCTGAGTGAGAGAGTTAGCGGAGTATAGAGTGAGAGAGTTAGCGGAGTATTGAGTGAGAGAGATAGCGGAGTACTGAGTGAGAGAGATAGCGGATTACTCAGTGAGAGAGTTAGCGCATTACTGAGTGAGAGAGTTAGCGGAGTATTGCGTGAGAGAGTTAGCGAAGTACTGAGTGAGAGAGATAGCAGAGTACTGAGTGAGAGAGTTAGCGGAGTATTGAGTGAGAGAGTTAGCGGAGTATTGAGTGAGAGAGTTAGCGGAGTACTGAGTGAGAGAGTTAGCGCATTTCTGAGTGAGAGAGATAACGGAGTACTGAGTGAGAGAGTTAGCTGAGTACTGAGTGAGAGAGTTTGACACGTTGGCTTTCGCGACCAATATTATTCATAATAAAGGTTGGATCGCGTTATTTATAAATGTGTCGTAACCCTCCACCACTCGACACGGCCAAACAGCAAAAAAGTGTCACGTTGACAAAAGACAAATAATTCACTACTTTAGCCCACCGGTGTGTTGAAGAGTGAATTCACAACATTTACAGTTTGAGTACGACGTTTCGCTGGTAATTACATCCAGCATCATCGGGCAATTCGCCAGAATTGGTACTGAGTGAGAGAGTTAGCAGAGTTCTGAGTGAGAAAGATAGCGGAGTATTGAGTGAGAGAGATAGCAGAGAATTGAGTGACAGAGTTAGTGGAGTACTGAGTGAGAGAGTTAGCGGAGTACTGAGTGAGAGAGTTAGTGGAGTACTGAGAGAGAGAGTTAGTGGAGTATTGAGTGAGAGAGTTAGCGGAGTATAGAGTGAGAGAGTTAGCGGAGTACTGAGTGAGAGAGATAGCGGAGTTCTGAGTGAGAGAGTTAGTGGAGTATTGAGTGAGAGAGTTAGTAGAGTATTGAGTCAGAGAGTTAGCGGAGTACTGAGTGAGAGAGATAGCGGAGTACTGAGTGAGAGAGACAGCGGAGTTCTGAGTGAGATAGTTAGCGGAGTACTGAGTGAGAGAGATAGCGGAGTACTGAGTGAGAAAGTGAGCGAAGTACTAAGTTAGTGAGTTATACGAGTATTGAGTGAGAGAGTTAGCGGAGTATTGAGTGAGAGAGTAAGCGGAGTATAGAGTGAAAGAGTTAGCGGAGTATAGAGTGAGAGAGTTAGTGGAGTATAAAGTGAGAGAGATAGCGGAGTTCTGAGTGAGAGAGATAGTGGAGTACTGAGTGAGAGAGATAGCGGAGTGCCTAGTGAGAGAGTTAGCGGAGTACTGAGTGAGAGAGTTAGCGGAGTATTGAGTGAGAGAGTTAGCGGAGTACTGAGTGAGAGAGATAGCGGAGTGCCTAGTGAGAGAGTTAGCGGAGTACTGAGTGAGAGAGTTAGCGGAGTATTGAGTGAGAGAGTTAGCGGAGTATTGAGTGAAAGAGATAGCGGAGTACTGAGTGAGAAAGTTAGCGGAGTACTGAGTGAGAGAGATAGTGGAGTGCCTAGTGAGAGAGTTAGCTGAGTTCTGAGTGAGAGGGTTAGCAGAGTACTGAATGAGAGAGATAGCCGAGTACTGAGTGAGAGATTTAGCGGAGTACTAAGTTAGAGAGTTAGCGGAGTATTGAGTGAGAGAGTTAGCGGAGTATTGAACGAGAGAGTTAGCAGAATATAGAGTGAGAGAGTTAGTGGAGTTTAGAGTGAGAGAGTTAGCGGAGTAGAGTGAGAGAGTTAGCGGAGTATGAAGTGAGAGAGATAGCGGAGTATTGAGTGAGAGAGATAGCGGAGTACTGAGTGAGAAAAATAGCGGAGTCCTGAGTGAGAGAGATAGCGGAGTACTTAGTGAGAGAGATAGCGGAGTACTGAGTGAGAGAGTTAGTGAAGTACTGAGTGAGAGAGTTAGCGGAGTATTGAGTGAGAGAGTTAGCGGAGTACTGAGTGAGAGAGTTAGCAGTGTATTAAGTGAGAGAGATAGCGGAGTACTGAGTGAGAGAGTTAGCGGAGTATTGAGTGAGAGAGTTAGCGGAGTACTGAGTGAGAGAGATAGCGGAGTGCCTAGTGAGAGAGTTAGCAGAGTACTGAGTGCGAGAGTTAGCGGAGTACTAAGTTAGAGAGTTAGCGGAGTACTGAGTAAGAGAGTTAGCGTACTGAGTGAGAGAGTTAGCGGAGCACTGAGTGAGAGAGATAGCGGAGTGCCTAGTGAGAGAGTTAGCGGACTTCAGAGTGAGGGAGTTAGCGAGTACTGAGTGAGAGAGATAGCCGAGTACTGAGTGAGAGAGATAGCGGAGTTCTGAGTGAGAGAGTTAGCAAATTTCTGACTAAGAGAGTTAGCGGAGTACTGAGTGAGAGAGATAGCGGAGTACTGAGTGACAGAGTTAGGGGAGTATTGAGTGAGAGAGTTAGCGGAATATTGAGTGAGAGAGTTATCGAAGTACTGAGAGAGAGAGTTAGCGGAGTACTAAGTTAGAGAGTTAGCGGAGTATTGAGTGAGAGAGTTAGCGGAGTATTGAGTGAGAGAGTTAGCGGTGTATTGAGCGTGAGAGTTAGCTGAGTATAGAGTGATAGATTTAGCGGAGTATAGAGTGAGAGAGTTAGCGGAGTATAGAGTGAGAGAGTTAGCGGAGGATAAAGTGAGAGAGATAGCGGAGTATTGAGTGAGAAAGATAGCGGAGTACTGAGTGAGAAAAATAGCGGAATTCGGAGTGAGAGAGATAGCGGAGTACTTAGTTAGAGAGAGAGCGGAGTACTGAGTGAGAGAGTTAGTGAAGTACTGAGTGAGAGAGTTAGCGGAGTATTGAGTGAGAGAGTTAGCGGAGTACTGAGTGAGAGAGTTAGCGGTGTATTAAGTGAGAGAGATAGCGGAGTACTGAGTGAGAGAGTTAGCGGAGTATTGAGTGAGAGAGTTAGCGGAGTACTGAGTGAGAGAGATAGCGGAGTGCCTAGTGAGAGAGTTAGCAGAGTACTGAGTGCGAGAGTTAGCGGAGTACTAAGTTAGAGAGTTAGCGGAGTACTGAGTAAGAGAGTTAGCGTACTGAGTGAGAGAGTTAGCGGAGCACTGAGTGAGAGAGATAGCGGAGTGCCTAGTGAGAGAGTTAGCGGACTTCAGAGTGAGGGAGTTAGCGAGTACTGAGTGAGAGAGATAGCCGAGTACTGAGTGAGAGAGATAGCGGAGTTCTGAGTGAGAGAGTTAGCAAATTTCTGACTAAGAGAGTTAGCGGAGTACTGAGTGAGAGAGATAGCGGAGTACTGAGTGACAGAGTTAGGGGAGTATTGAGTGAGAGAGTTAGCGGAATATTGAGTGAGAGAGTTATCGAAGTACTGAGAGAGAGAGTTAGCGGAGTACTAAGTTAGAGAGTTAGCGGAGTATTGAGTGAGAGAGTTAGCGGAGTATTGAGTGAGAGAGTTAGCGGTGTATTGAGCGTGAGAGTTAGCGGAGTATAGAGTGATAGATTTAGCGGAGTATAGAGTGAGAGAGTTAGCGGAGTATAGAGTGAGAGAGTTAGCGGAGGATAAAGTGAGAGAGATAGCGGAGTATTGAGTGAGAAAGATAGCGGAGTACTGAGTGAGAAAAATAGCGGAATTCGGAGTGAGAGAGATAGCGGAGTACTTAGTTAGAGAGAGAGCGGAGTACTGAGTGAGAGAGTTAGCGAAGTACTGAGTGAGAGAGTTAGCAGAGTATTGAGTGAGAGAGTTAGTGGAGTACTGAGTGAGAGAGTTAGCAGATTATTGAGTGAGAGAGATAGCGGAGTATTGAGTGAGAGAGTTAGTGGTGTATTGAGCGAGAGAGTTAGCGGAGTATAAAGTGAGAGAGATAGCGGAGTATTGAGTGAGAAAGATAGCGGAGTACTGAGTGAGAAAAATAGCGGAATTCTGAGTGAGAGAGATAGCGGAGTACTTAGTGAGAGAGATAGCGGAGTACTGAATGAGAGAGTTAGCGAAGTACTGAGTGAGAGAGTTAGCGGAGTATTGAGTGAGAGGGTTAGCGGAGTACTGAGTGAGAGAGTTAGCGGAGTATTGAGTGAGAGAGATAGCGGAGTACTGAGTGAGAGAGATAGCGGAGTATTGAGTGAGAGAGTTAGCGGAGTACTGAGTGAGAGAGATAGCGGAGTGCCTAGTGAGAGAGTTAGCAGAGTACTGAGTGAGAGAGTTAGCGGAGTATTGAGTGAGACAGTTAGCGGAGTACTGATTGAGAGAGATAGCAGAGAATTGAGTGAGAGAGTTAGCAGAGAATTGAGTGAGAGAGATAGCGGAGTACTGAGTAAGAGAGTAAGCGGAGTACTGATTGAGAGAGATAGCAAATAATTGAGTGAGAGAGATAGCAGAGTATTGAGTGAGAGAATTAGCACAGTTCTGAGTGAGAGAGATAGTGGAGTTCAGAGTGAGAGAGTTAGCGGAGTTCTGAGTGAGAGAGTTAGTGGCGATCTGAGTGAGAGAGATAGCGGAGTCTTGAGTGAGAGAGTTAGCGGAGTACTGAGTGAGAGGGTTAGCGGAGTAATGAGTGAGAGAGAGAGCGGAGTATTGAGTGGGAGAGTTAGTGGAGTACTGAGTGAGAGAGTTAGCGGAGTTCTAAGTGAGAGAGATAGCGGAGTACTGAGTGACAGAGTTAGGGGAGTATTGAGTGAGAGAGTTAGCGGAATATTGAGTGAGAGAGTTAGCGGAGTTCTGAGTGAGAAAGATAGCGGAGTATTGAGTGAGAGAGATAGCAGAGAATTGAGTGACAGAGTTAGTGGAGTACTGAGTGAGGGAGTTAGCGGAGTACTGAGTGAGAGAGTTAGTGGAGTACTGAGTGAGAGAGTTAGTGGAGTATTGAGTGAGAGAGTTAGCGGAGTATAGAGTGAGAGAGTTAGTGGAGTACTGAGTGAGAGAGTTAGCGGAGTACTGAGTGAGAGAGATAGCGGAGCTCTGAGTGAGAGAGTTAGTGGAGTATTGAGTGAGAGAGTTAGCAGAGTATTTAGTCAGAGAGTTAGCGGAGTACTGAGTGAGAGAGATAGCGGAGTACTGAGTGAGAGAGACAGCGGAGTTCTGAGTGAGAGAGTTAGCAGACTATTGAGTGAGAGAGTTAGCGGGGTATTGAGTGAGAGAGTTAGCAGAGAATTGAGTGAGAGAGATAGCGGAGTACTGAGTGAGAGAGATAGCGGAGTATTGAGTGAGAGAGTTAGAGGAGTATTGAGTGGGAGAGTTAGCGGAATATTGGGTGAGAGAGATAGCAGAGAAGTGAGTGAGATAGCGGAGTATTGAGTGAGAGAGTTAGTGGAGTACTGATTGAGTGAGTTAGCGGAGTATTGAGTGAGAGAGTTAATGGAATACTGGTATGAGAGAGTTAGCGTAGTACTGAGTGAGTGAGTTAGCCGAGTTCTGAGTGAGAGAGTTAGCGGAGTATTGAGCGAGAGAGTTATCGGAGTACTGAGTGAGAGGGTTAGCGGAGTACTGAGTGAGTGAGTTAGCGGAGTACTGAGTGAGAGAGTTAGCGAAATACTGAGTGAGAGAGTTAGCAGAGTACTGAGTGAGAGAGATAGCATTGTACTGAGTGAGAGAGTTAGCGAAATACTGAGTGAGAGAGTTTGCGGAGTACTGAGTGAGAGAGATAGCGTTGTTTTGAGTGAGAGATTTAGCGGAGTACTGAGTGAGAGAGATAGCGGAGTACTGAGTGAGAGAGTTAGTGGAGTATTGAGTGAGAGAGTTAGCGGAGTATAGAGTGAGAGAGTTAGCGGAGTACTGAGTGAGAGAGATAGCGGATTACTCAGTGAGAGAGTTAGCGCATTACTGAGTGAGAGAGTTAGCGGAGTATTGCGTGAGAGAGTTAGCGAAGTACTGAGTGAGAGAGATAGCAGAGTACTGAGTGAGAGAGTTAGCGGAGTATTGAGTGAGAGAGTTAGCAGAGTATTGAGTGAGAGAGTTAGCGGAGTACTGAGTGAGAGAGTTAGCGCATTTCTGAGTGAGAGAGATAACGGAGTACTGAGTGACAGAGTTAGCTGAGTACTGAGTGAGAGAGTTTGACACGTTGGCTTTCGCGACCAATATTATTCATAATAAAGGTTGGATCGCGTTATTTATAAATGTGTCGTAACCCTCCACCACTCGACACGGCCAAACAGCAAAAAAGTGTCACGTTGACAAAAGACAAATAATTCACTACTTTAGCCCACCGGTGTGTTGAAGAGTGAACTCACAACATTTACAGTTTGAGTACGACGTTTCGCTGGTAATTACATCCAGCATCATCGGGCAATTCGCCAGAATTGGTACTGAGTGAGAGAGTTAGCGGAGTTCTGAGTGAGAAAGATAGCGGAGTATTGAGTGAGAGAGATAGCAGAGAATTGAGTGACAGAGTTAGTGGAGTACTGAGTGAGAGAGTTAGCGGAGTACTGAGTGAGAGAGTTAGTGGAGTACTGAGTGAGAGAGTTAGTGGAGTATTGAGTGAGAGAGTTAGCGGAGTATAGAGTGAGAGAGTTAGCGGAGTACTGAGTGAGAGAGATAGCGGAGTTCTGAGTGAGAGAGTTAGTGGAGTATTGAGTGAGAGAGTTAGTAGAGTATTGAGTCAGAGAGTTAGCGGAGTACTGAGTGAGAGAGATAGCGGAGTACTGAGTGAGAGAGATAGCGGAGTTCTGAGTGAGATAGTTAGCGGAGTACTGAGTGAGAGAGATAGCGGAGTACTGAGTGAGAAAGTGAGCGAAGTACTAAGTTAGTGAGTTATACGAGTATTGAGTGAGAGAGTTAGCGGAGTATTGAGTGAGAGAGTAAGCGGAGTATAGAGTGAAAGAGTTAACGGAGTATAGAGTGAGAGAGTTAGTGGAGTATAAAGTGAGAGAGATAGCGGAGTTCTGAGTGAGAGAGATAGTGGAGTACTGAGTGAGAGAGATAGCGGAGTGCCTAGTGAGAGAGTTAGCGGAGTACTGAGTGAGAGAGTTAGCGGAGTATTGAGTGAGAGAGTTAGCGGAGTACTGAGTGAGAGAGATAGTGGAGTGCCTAGTGAGAGAGTTAGCGGAGTACTGAGTGAGAGAGTTAGCGGAGTATTGAGTGAGAGAGTTAGCGGAGTATTGAGTGAGAGAGATAGCGGAGTACTGAGTGAGAAAGTTAGCGGAGTACTGAGTGAGAGAGATAGCGGAGTGCCTAGTGAGAGAGTTAGCTGAGTTCTGAGTGAGAGAGTTAGCAGAGTACTGAATGAGAGAGATAGCCGAGTACTGAGTGAGAGATTTAGCGGAGTACTAAGTTAGAGAGTTAGCGGAGTATTGAGTGAGAGAGTTAGCGGAGTATTGAGTGAGAGAGTTAGCGGAGTATTGAGCGAGAGAGTTAGCAGAATATAGAGTGAGAGAGTTAGTGGAGTTTAGAGTGAGAGAGTTAGCAGAGTATAGAGTGAGAGAGTTAGCGGAGTATGAAGTGAGAGAGATAGCGGAGTACTGAGTGAGAGAGATAGCGGAGTACTGAGTGAGAAAAATAGCGGAGTCCTGAGTGAGAGAGATAGCGGAGTACTTAGTGAGAGAGATAGCGGAGTACTGAGTGAGAGAGTTAGCGAAGTACTGAGTGAGAGAGTTAGCGGAGTATTGAGTGAGAGAGTTAGCGGAGTACTGAGTGAGAGAGTTAGCGGTGTATTAAGTGAGAGAGATAGTGGAGTACTGAGTGAGAGAGTTAGTGGAGTATTGGGTGAGAGAGTTAGCGGAGTACTGAGTGAGAGAGATAGCGGAGTGCCTAGTGAGAGAGTTAGCAGAGTACTGAGTGAGAGAGTTAGCGGAGTATTGAGTGAGAGAGATACCTGAGTACTGAGTGCGAGAGTTAGCGGAGTACTAAGTTAGAGAGTTAGCGGAGTACTGAGTAAGAGAGTTAGCGGAGTATTGAGTGAGAGAGTTAGCTGTGTATTGAGCGTGAGAGTTAGCGGAGTATAGAGTGATAGATTTAGCGGAGTATAGAGTGAGTGGGTTAGCGGAGTATAGAGTGAGAGAGTTAGCGGAGGATAAAGTGAGAGAGATAGCGGAGTATTGAGTGAGAAAGATAGCGGAGTACTGAGTGAGAAAAATAGCGGAATTCGGAGTGAGAGAGATAGCGGAGTACTTAGTTAGAGAGAGAGCGGAGTACTGAGTGAGAGAGTTAGCGGAGTATTGAGTGAGACAGTTAGCGGAGTACTGATTGAGAGAGATAGCAGAGAATTGAGTGAGAGAGTTAGCAGAGAATTGAGTGAGAGAGATAGCGGAGTACTGAGTAAGAGAGTAAGCGGAGTACTGATTGAGAGAGATAGCAAATAATTGAGTGAGAGAGATAGCGGAGTACTGAGTGAGAGAGTTAGCGCATTTCTGAGTGAGAGAGATAACGGAGTACTGAGTGACAGAGTTAGCTGAGTACTGAGTGAGAGAGTTTGACACGTTGGCTTTCGCGACCAATATTATTCATAATAAAGGTTGGATCGCGTTATTTATAAATGTGTCGTAACCCTCCACCACTCGACACGGCCAAACAGCAAAAAAGTGTCACGTTGACAAAAGACAAATAATTCACTACTTAAGCCCACCGGTGTGTTGAAGAGTGAACTCACAACATTTACAGTTTGAGTACGACGTTTCGCTGGTAATTACATCCAGCATCATCGGGCAATTCGCCAGAATTGGTACTGAGTGAGAGAGTTAGCGGAGTTCTGAGTGAGAAAGATAGCGGAGTATTGAGTGAGAGAGATAGCAGAGAATTGAGTGACAGAGTTAGTGGAGTACTGAGTGAGAGAGTTAGCGGAGTACTGAGTGAGAGAGTTAGTGGAGTACTGAGTGAGAGAGTTAGTGGAGTATTGAGTGAGAGAGTTAGCGGAGTATAGAGTGAGAGAGTTAGCGGAGTACTGAGTGAGAGAGATAGCGGAGTTCTGAGTGAGAGAGTTAGTGGAGTATTGAGTGAGAGAGTTAGTAGAGTATTGAGTCAGAGAGTTAGCGGAGTACTGAGTGAGAGAGATAGCGGAGTACTGAGTGAGAGAGATAGCGGAGTTCTGAGTGAGATAGTTAGCGGAGTACTGAGTGAGAGAGATAGCGGAGTACTGAGTGAGAAAGTGAGCGAAGTACTAAGTTAGTGAGTTATACGAGTATTGAGTGAGAGAGTTAGCGGAGTATTGAGTGAGAGAGTAAGCGGAGTATAGAGTGAAAGAGTTAACGGAGTATAGAGTGAGAGAGTTAGTGGAGTATAAAGTGAGAGAGATAGCGGAGTTCTGAGTGAGAGAGATAGTGGAGTACTGAGTGAGAGAGATAGCGGAGTGCCTAGTGAGAGAGTTAGCGGAGTACTGAGTGAGAGAGTTAGCGGAGTATTGAGTGAGAGAGTTAGCGGAGTACTGAGTGAGAGAGATAGTGGAGTGCCTAGTGAGAGAGTTAGCGGAGTACTGAGTGAGAGAGTTAGCGGAGTATTGAGTGAGAGAGTTAGCGGAGTATTGAGTGAGAGAGATAGCGGAGTACTGAGTGAGAAAGTTAGCGGAGTACTGAGTGAGAGAGATAGCGGAGTGCCTAGTGAGAGAGTTAGCTGAGTTCTGAGTGAGAGAGTTAGCAGAGTACTGAATGAGAGAGATAGCCGAGTACTGAGTGAGAGATTTAGCGGAGTACTAAGTTAGAGAGTTAGCGGAGTATTGAGTGAGAGAGTTAGCGGAGTATTGAGTGAGAGAGTTAGCGGAGTATTGAGCGAGAGAGTTAGCAGAATATAGAGTGAGAGAGTTAGTGGAGTTTAGAGTGAGAGAGTTAGCAGAGTATAGAGTGAGAGAGTTAGCGGAGTATGAAGTGAGAGAGATAGCGGAGTACTGAGTGAGAGAGATAGCGGAGTACTGAGTGAGAAAAATAGCGGAGTCCTGAGTGAGAGAGATAGCGGAGTACTTAGTGAGAGAGATAGCGGAGTACTGAGTGAGAGAGTTAGCGAAGTACTGAGTGAGAGAGTTAGCGGAGTATTGAGTGAGAGAGTTAGCGGAGTACTGAGTGAGAGAGTTAGCGGTGTATTAAGTGAGAGAGATAGTGGAGTACTGAGTGAGAGAGTTAGTGGAGTATTGGGTGAGAGAGTTAGCGGAGTACTGAGTGAGAGAGATAGCGGAGTGCCTAGTGAGAGAGTTAGCAGAGTACTGAGTGAGAGAGTTAGCGGAGTATTGAGTGAGAGAGATACCTGAGTACTGAGTGCGAGAGTTAGCGGAGTACTAAGTTAGAGAGTTAGCGGAGTACTGAGTAAGAGAGTTAGCGGAGTATTGAGTGAGAGAGTTAGCTGTGTATTGAGCGTGAGAGTTAGCGGAGTATAGAGTGATAGATTTAGCGGAGTATAGAGTGAGTGGGTTAGCGGAGTATAGAGTGAGAGAGTTAGCGGAGGATAAAGTGAGAGAGATAGCGGAGTATTGAGTGAGAAAGATAGCGGAGTACTGAGTGAGAAAAATAGCGGAATTCGGAGTGAGAGAGATAGGGGAGTACTTAGTTAGAGAGAGAGCGGAGTACTGAGTGAGAGAGTTAGCGGAGTATTGAGTGAGACAGTTAGCGGAGTACTGATTGAGAGAGATAGCAGAGAATTGAGTGAGAGAGTTAGCAGAGAATTGAGTGAGAGAGATAGCGGAGTACTGAGTAAGAGAGTAAGCGGAGTACTGATTGAGAGAGATAGCAAATAATTGAGTGAGAGAGATAGCGGAGTATTGAGTGAGAGAATTAGCACAGTTCTGAGTGAGAGAGATAGTGGAGTTCAGAGTGAGAGAGTTAGCGGAGTTCTGAGTGAGAGAGTTAGTGGCGATCTGAGTGAGAGAGATAGCGGAGTCTTGAGTGAGAGAGTTAGCGGAGTACTGAGTGAGAGGGTTAGCGGAGTAATGAGTGAGAGAGAGAGCGGAGTATTGAGTGGGAGAGTTAGTGGAGTACTGAGTGAGAGAGTTAGCGGAGTTCTAAGTGAGAGAGATAGCGGAGTACTGAGTGACAGAGTTAGGGGAGTATTGAGTGAGAGAGTTAGCGGAATATTGAGTGAGAGAGTTAGCGGAGTTCTGAGTGAGAAAGATAGCGGAGTATTGAGTGAGAGAGATAGCAGAGAATTGAGTGACAGAGTTAGTGGAGTACTGAGTGAGGGAGTTAGCGGAGTACTGAGTGAGAGAGTTAGTGGAGTACTGAGTGAGAGAGTTAGTGGAGTATTGAGTGAGAGAGTTAGCGGAGTATAGAGTGAGAGAGTTAGTGGAGTACTGAGTGAGAGAGTTAGCGGAGTACTGAGTGAGAGAGATAGCGGAGCTCTGAGTGAGAGAGTTAGTGGAGTATTGAGTGAGAGAGTTAGCAGAGTATTTAGTCAGAGAGTTAGCGGAGTACTGAGTGAGAGAGATAGCGGAGTACTGAGTGAGAGAGACAGCGGAGTTCTGAGTGAGAGAGTTAGCAGACTATTGAGTGAGAGAGTTAGCGGGGTATTGAGTGAGAGAGTTAGCAGAGAATTGAGTGAGAGAGATAGCGGAGTACTGAGTGAGAGAGATAGCGAAGTATTGAGTGAGAGAGTTAGAGGAGTATTGAGTGGGAGAGTTAGCGGAGTATTGGGTGAGAGAGATAGCAGAGAAGTGAGTGAGATAGCGGAGTATTGAGTGAGAGAGTTAGTGGAGTACTGAGTGAGTGAGTTAGCGGAGTATTGAGTGAGAGAGTTAATGGAATACTGGTATGAGAGAGTTAGCGTAGTACTGAGTGAGTGAGTTAGCCGAGTTCTGAGTGAGAGAGTTAGCGGAGTATTGAGCGAGAGAGTTATCGGAGTACTGAGTGAGAGGGTTAGCGGAGTACTGAGTGAGTGAGTTAGCGGAGTACTGAGTGAGAGAGTTAGCGAAATACTGAGTGAGAGAGTTAGCAGAGTACTGAGTGAGAGAGATAGCATTGTACTGAGTGAGAGAGTTAGCGAAATACTGAGTGAGAGAGTTTGCGGAGTACTGAGTGAGAGAGATAGCGTTGTTTTGAGTGAGAGATTTAGCGGAGTACTGAGTGAGAGAGATAGCGGAGTACTGAGTGAGAGAGTTAGTGGAGTATTGAGTGAGAGAGTTAGCGGAGTATAGAGTGAGAGAGTTAGCGGAGTACTGAGTGAGAGAGATAGCGGATTACTCAGTGAGAGAGTTAGCGCATTACTGAGTGAGAGAGTTAGCGGAGTATTGCGTGAGAGAGTTAGCGAAGTACTGAGTGAGAGAGATAGCAGAGTACTGAGTGAGAGAGTTAGCGGAGTATTGAGTGAGAGAGTTAGCAGAGTATTGAGTGAGAGAGTTAGCGGAGTACTGAGTGAGAGAGTTAGCGCATTTCTGAGTGAGAGAGATAACGGAGTACTGAGTGACAGAGTTAGCTGAGTACTGAGTGAGAGAGTTTGACACGTTGGCTTTCGCGACCAATATTATTCATAATAAAGGTTGGATCGCGTTATTTATAAATGTGTCGTAACCCTCCACCACTCGACACGGCCAAACAGCAAAAAAGTGTCACGTTGACAAAAGACAAATAATTCACTACTTTAGCCCACCGGTGTGTTGAAGAGTGAACTCACAACATTTACAGTTTGAGTACGACGTTTCGCTGGTAATTACATCCAGCATCATCGGGCAATTCGCCAGAATTGGTACTGAGTGAGAGAGTTAGCGGAGTTCTGAGTGAGAAAGATAGCGGAGTATTGAGTGAGAGAGATAGCATAGAATTGAGTGACAGAGTTAGTGGAGTACTGAGTGAGAGAGTTAGCGGAGTACTGAGTGAGAGAGTTAGTGGAGTACTGAGTGAGAGAGTTAGTGGAGTATTGAGTGAGAGAGTTAGCGGAGTATAGAGTGAGAGAGTTAGCGGAGTACTGAGTGAGAGAGATAGCGGAGTTCTGAGTGAGAGAGTTAGTGGAGTATTGAGTGAGAGAGTTAGTAGAGTATTGAGTCAGAGAGTTAGCGGAGTACTGAGTGAGAGAGATAGCGGAGTACTGAGTGAGAGAGATAGCGGAGTTCTGAGTGAGATAGTTAGCGGAGTACTGAGTGAGAGAGATAGCGGAGTACTGAGTGAGAAAGTGAGCGAAGTACTAAGTTAGTGAGTTATACGAGTATTGAGTGAGAGAGTTAGCGGAGTATTGAGTGAGAGAGTAAGCGGAGTATAGAGTGAAAGAGTTAACGGAGTATAGAGTGAGAGAGTTAGTGGAGTATAAAGTGAGAGAGATAGCGGAGTTCTGAGTGAGAGAGATAGTGGAGTACTGAGTGAGAGAGATAGCGGAGTGCCTAGTGAGAGAGTTAGCGGAGTACTGAGTGAGAGAGTTAGCGGAGTATTGAGTGAGAGAGTTAGCGGAGTACTGAGTGAGAGAGATAGTGGAGTGCCTAGTGAGAGAGTTAGCGGAGTACTGAGTGAGAGAGTTAGCGGAGTATTGAGTGAGAGAGTTAGCGGAGTATTGAGTGAGAGAGATAGCGGAGTACTGAGTGAGAAAGTTAGCGGAGTACTGAGTGAGAGAGATAGCGGAGTGCCTAGTGAGAGAGTTAGCTGAGTTCTGAGTGAGAGAGTTAGCAGAGTACTGAATGAGAGAGATAGCCGAGTACTGAGTGAGAGATTTAGCGGAGTACTAAGTTAGAGAGTTAGCGGAGTATTGAGTGAGAGAGTTAGCGGAGTATTGAGTGAGAGAGTTAGCGGGGTATTGAGCGAGAGAGTTAGCAGAATATAGAGTGAGAGAGTTAGTGGAGTTTAGAGTGAGAGAGTTAGCAGAGTATAGAGTGAGAGAGTTAGCGGAGTATGAAGTGAGAGAGATAGCGGAGTACTGAGTGAGAGAGATAGCGGAGTACTGAGTGAGAAAAATAGCGGAGTCCTGAGTGAGAGAGATAGCGGAGTACTTAGTGAGAGAGATACCTGAGTACTGAGTGCGAGAGTTAGCGGAGTACTAAGTTAGAGAGTTAGCGGAGTACTGAGTAAGAGAGTTAGCGGAGTATTGAGTGAGAGAGTTAGCTGTGTATTGAGCGTGAGAGTTAGCGGAGTATAGAGTGATAGATTTAGCGGAGTATAGAGTGAGTGGGTTAGCGGAGTATAGAGTGAGAGAGTTAGCGGAGGATAAAGTGAGAGAGATAGCGGAGTATTGAGTGAGAAAGATAGCGGAGTACTGAGTGAGAAAAATAGCGGAATTCGGAGTGAGAGAGATAGCGGAGTACTTAGTTAGAGAGAGAGCGGAGTACTGAGTGAGAGAGTTAGCGGAGTATTGAGTGAGACAGTTAGCGGAGTACTGATTGAGAGAGATAGCAGAGAATTGAGTGAGAGAGTTAGCAGAGAATTGAGTGAGAGAGATAGCGGAGTACTGAGTAAGAGAGTAAGCGGAGTACTGATTGAGAGAGATAGCAAATAATTGAGTGAGAGAGATAGCGGAGTACTGAGTGAGAGAGTTAGCGCATTTCTGAGTGAGAGAGATAACGGAGTACTGAGTGACAGAGTTAGCTGAGTACTGAGTGAGAGAGTTTGACACGTTGGCTTTCGCGACCAATATTATTCATAATAAAGGTTGGATCGCGTTATTTATAAATGTGTCGTAACCCTCCACCACTCGACACGGCCAAACAGCAAAAAAGTGTCACGTTGACAAAAGACAAATAATTCACTACTTTAGCCCACCGGTGTGTTGAAGAGTGAACTCACAACATTTACAGTTTGAGTACGACGTTTCGCTGGTAATTACATCCAGCATCATCGGGCAATTCGCCAGAATTGGTACTGAGTGAGAGAGTTAGCGGAGTTCTGAGTGAGAAAGATAGCGGAGTATTGAGTGAGAGAGATAGCAGAGAATTGAGTGACAGAGTTAGTGGAGTACTGAGTGAGAGAGTTAGCGGAGTACTGAGTGAGAGAGTTAGTGGAGTACTGAGTGAGAGAGTTAGTGGAGTATTGAGTGAGAGAGTTAGCGGAGTATAGAGTGAGAGAGTTAGCGGAGTACTGAGTGAGAGAGATAGCGGAGTTCTGAGTGAGAGAGTTAGTGGAGTATTGAGTGAGAGAGTTAGTAGAGTATTGAGTCAGAGAGTTAGCGGAGTACTGAGTGAGAGAGATAGCGGAGTACTGAGTGAGAGAGATAGCGGAGTTCTGAGTGAGATAGTTAGCGGAGTACTGAGTGAGAGAGATAGCGGAGTACTGAGTGAGAAAGTGAGCGAAGTACTAAGTTAGTGAGTTATACGAGTATTGAGTGAGAGAGTTAGCGGAGTATTGAGTGAGAGAGTAAGCGGAGTATAGAGTGAAAGAGTTAACGGAGTATAGAGTGAGAGAGTTAGTGGAGTATAAAGTGAGAGAGATAGCGGAGTTCTGAGTGAGAGAGATAGTGGAGTACTGAGTGAGAGAGATAGCGGAGTGCCTAGTGAGAGAGTTAGCGGAGTACTGAGTGAGAGAGTTAGCGGAGTATTGAGTGAGAGAGTTAGCGGAGTACTGAGTGAGAGAGATAGTGGAGTGCCTAGTGAGAGAGTTAGCGGAGTACTGAGTGAGAGAGTTAGCGGAGTATTGAGTGAGAGAGTTAGCGGAGTATTGAGTGAGAGAGATAGCGGAGTACTGAGTGAGAAAGTTAGCGGAGTACTGAGTGAGAGAGATAGCGGAGTGCCTAGTGAGAGAGTTAGCTGAGTTCTGAGTGAGAGAGTTAGCAGAGTACTGAATGAGAGAGATAGCCGAGTACTGAGTGAGAGATTTAGCGGAGTACTAAGTTAGAGAGTTAGCGGAGTATTGAGTGAGAGAGTTAGCGGAGTATTGAGTGAGAGAGTTAGCGGAGTATTGAGCGAGAGAGTTAGCAGAATATAGAGTGAGAGAGTTAGTGGAGTTTAGAGTGAGAGAGTTAGCAGAGTATAGAGTGAGAGAGTTAGCGGAGTATGAAGTGAGAGAGATAGCGGAGTACTGAGTGAGAGAGATAGCGGAGTACTGAGTGAGAAAAATAGCGGAGTCCTGAGTGAGAGAGATAGCGGAGTACTTAGTGAGAGAGATAGCGGAGTACTGAGTGAGAGAGTTAGCGAAGTACTGAGTGAGAGAGTTAGCGGAGTATTGAGTGAGAGAGTTAGCGGAGTACTGAGTGAGAGAGTTAGCGGTGTATTAAGTGAGAGAGATAGTGGAGTACTGAGTGAGAGAGTTAGTGGAGTATTGGGTGAGAGAGTTAGCGGAGTACTGAGTGAGAGAGATAGCGGAGTGCCTAGTGAGAGAGTTAGCAGAGTACTGAGTGAGAGAGTTAGCGGAGTATTGAGTGAGAGAGATACCTGAGTACTGAGTGCGAGAGTTAGCGGAGTACTAAGTTAGAGAGTTAGCGGAGTACTGAGTAAGAGAGTTAGCGGAGTATTGAGTGAGAGAGTTAGCTGTGTATTGAGCGTGAGAGTTAGCGGAGTATAGAGTGATAGATTTAGCGGAGTATAGAGTGAGTGGGTTAGCGGAGTATAGAGTGAGAGAGTTAGCGGAGGATAAAGTGAGAGAGATAGCGGAGTATTGAGTGAGAAAGATAGCGGAGTACTGAGTGAGAAAAATAGCGGAATTCGGAGTGAGAGAGATAGCGGAGTACTTAGTTAGAGAGAGAGCGGAGTACTGAGTGAGAGAGTTAGCGGAGTATTGAGTGAGACAGTTAGCGGAGTACTGATTGAGAGAGATAGCAGAGAATTGAGTGAGAGAGTTAGCAGAGAATTGAGTGAGAGAGATAGCGGAGTACTGAGTAAGAGAGTAAGCGGAGTACTGATTGAGAGAGATAGCAAATAATTGAGTGAGAGAGATAGCGGAGTATTGAGTGAGAGAATTAGCACAGTTCTGAGTGAGAGAGATAGTGGAGTTCAGAGTGAGAGAGTTAGCGGAGTTCTGAGTGAGAGAGTTAGTGGCGATCTGAGTGAGAGAGATAGCGGAGTCTTGAGTGAGAGAGTTAGCGGAGTACTGAGTGAGAGGGTTAGCGGAGTAATGAGTGAGAGAGAGAGCGGAGTATTGAGTGGGAGAGTTAGTGGAGTACTGAGTGAGAGAGTTAGCGGAGTTCTAAGTGAGAGAGATAGCGGAGTACTGAGTGACAGAGTTAGGGGAGTATTGAGTGAGAGAGTTAGCGGAATATTGAGTGAGAGAGTTAGCGGAGTTCTGAGTGAGAAAGATAGCGGAGTATTGAGTGAGAGAGATAGCAGAGAATTGAGTGACAGAGTTAGTGGAGTACTGAGTGAGGGAGTTAGCGGAGTACTGAGTGAGAGAGTTAGTGGAGTACTGAGTGAGAGAGTTAGTGGAGTATTGAGTGAGAGAGTTAGCGGAGTATAGAGTGAGAGAGTTAGTGGAGTACTGAGTGAGAGAGTTAGCGGAGTACTGAGTGAGAGAGATAGCGGAGCTCTGAGTGAGAGAGTTAGTGGAGTATTGAGTGAGAGAGTTAGCAGAGTATTTAGTCAGAGAGTTAGCGGAGTACTGAGTGAGAGAGATAGCGGAGTACTGAGTGAGAGAGACAGCGGAGTTCTGAGTGAGAGAGTTAGCAGACTATTGAGTGAGAGAGTTAGCGGGGTATTGAGTGAGAGAGTTAGCAGAGAATTGAGTGAGAGAGATAGCGGAGTACTGAGTGAGAGAGATAGCGGAGTATTGAGTGAGAGAGTTAGAGGAGTATTGAGTGGGAGAGTTAGCGGAGTATTCGGTGAGAGAGATAGCAGAGAAGTGAGTGAGATAGCGGAGTATTGAGTGAGAGAGTTAGTGGAGTACTGAGTGAGTGAGTTAGCGGAGTATTGAGTGAGAGAGTTAATGGAATACTGGTATGAGAGAGTTAGCGTAGTACTGAGTGAGTGAGTTTGCCGAGTTCTGAGTGAGAGAGTTAGCGGAGTATTGAGCGAGAGAGTTATCGGAGTACTGAGTGAGAGGGTTAGCGGAGTACTGAGTGAGTGAGTTAGCGGAGTACTGAGTGAGAGAGTTAGCGAAATACTGAGTGAGAGAGTTAGCAGAGTACTGAGTGAGAGAGATAGCATTGTACTGAGTGAGAGAGTTAGCGAAATACTGAGTGAGAGATTTTGCGGAGTACTGAGTGAGAGAGATAGCGTTGTTTTGAGTGAGAGATTTAGTGGAGTACTGAGTGAGAGAGATAGCGGAGTACTGAGTGAGAGAGTTAGTGGAGTATTGAGTGAGAGAGTTAGCGGAGTATAGAGTGAGAGAGTTAGCGGAGTACTGAGTGAGAGAGATAGCGGATTACTCAGTGAGAGAGTTAGCGCATTACTGAGTGAGAGAGTTAGCGGAGTATTGCGTGAGAGAGTTAGCGAAGTACTGAGTGAGAGAGATAGCAGAGTACTGAGTGAGAGAGTTAGCGGAGTATTGAGTGAGAGAGTTAGCAGAGTATTGAGTGAGAGAGTTAGCGGAGTACTGAGTGAGAGAGTTAGCGCATTTCTGAGTGAGAGAGATAACGGAGTACTGAGTGACAGAGTTAGCTGAGTACTGAGTGAGAGAGTTTGACACGTTGGCTTTCGCGACCAATATTATTCATAATAAAGGTTGGATCGCGTTATTTATAAATGTGTCGTAACCCTCCACCACTCGACACGGCCAAACAGCAAAAAAGTGTCACGTTGACAAAAGACAAATAATTCACTACTTTAGCCCACCGGTGTGTTGAAGAGTGAACTCACAACATTTACAGTTTGAGTACGACGTTTCGCTGGTAATTACATCCAGCATCATCGGGCAATTCGCCAGAATTGGTACTGAGTGAGAGAGTTAGCGGAGTTCTGAGTGAGAAAGATAGCGGAGTATTGAGTGAGAGAGATAGCATAGAATTGAGTGACAGAGTTAGTGGAGTACTGAGTGAGAGAGTTAGCGGAGTACTGAGTGAGAGAGTTAGTGGAGTACTGAGTGAGAGAGTTAGTGGAGTATTGAGTGAGAGAGTTAGCGGAGTATAGAGTGAGAGAGTTAGCGGAGTACTGAGTGAGAGAGATAGCGGAGTTCTGAGTGAGAGAGTTAGTGGAGTATTGAGTGAGAGAGTTAGTAGAGTATTGAGTCAGAGAGTTAGCGGAGTACTGAGTGAGAGAGATAGCGGAGTACTGAGTGAGAGAGATAGCGGAGTTCTGAGTGAGATAGTTAGCGGAGTACTGAGTGAGAGAGATAGCGGAGTACTGAGTGAGAAAGTGAGCGAAGTACTAAGTTAGTGAGTTATACGAGTATTGAGTGAGAGAGTTAGCGGAGTATTGAGTGAGAGAGTAAGCGGAGTATAGAGTGAAAGAGTTAACGGAGTATAGAGTGAGAGAGTTAGTGGAGTATAAAGTGAGAGAGATAGCGGAGTTCTGAGTGAGAGAGATAGTGGAGTACTGAGTGAGAGAGATAGCGGAGTGCCTAGTGAGAGAGTTAGCGGAGTACTGAGTGAGAGAGTTAGCGGAGTATTGAGTGAGAGAGTTAGCGGAGTACTGAGTGAGAGAGGTAGTGGAGTGCCTAGTGAGAGAGTTAGCGGAGTACTGAGTGAGAGAGTTAGCGGAGTATTGAGTGAGAGAGTTAGCGGAGTATTGAGTGAGAGAGATAGCGGAGTACTGAGTGAGAAAGTTAGCGGAGTACTGAGTGAGAGAGATAGCGGAGTGCCTAGTGAGAGAGTTAGCTGAGTTCTGAGTGAGAGAGTTAGCAGAGTACTGAATGAGAGAGATAGCCGAGTACTGAGTGAGAGATTTAGCGGAGTACTAAGTTAGAGAGTTAGCGGAGTATTGAGTGAGAGAGTTAGCGGAGTATTGAGTGAGAGAGTTAGCGGAGTATTGAGCGAGAGAGTTAGCAGAATATAGAGTGAGAGAGTTAGTGGAGTTTAGAGTGAGAGAGTTAGCAGAGTATAGAGTGAGAGAGTTAGCGGAGTATGAAGTGAGAGAGATAGCGGAGTACTGAGTGAGAGAGATAGCGGAGTACTGAGTGAGAAAAATAGCGGAGTCCTGAGTGAGAGAGATAGCGGAGTACTTAGTGAGAGAGATAGCGGAGTACTGAGTGAGAGAGTTAGCGAAGTACTGAGTGAGAGAGTTAGCGGAGTATTGAGTGAGAGAGTTAGCGGAGTACTGAGTGAGAGAGTTAGCGGTGTATTAAGTGAGAGAGATAGTGGAGTACTGAGTGAGAGAGTTAGTGGAGTATTGGGTGAGAGAGTTAGCGGAGTACTGAGTGAGAGAGATAGCGGAGTGCCTAGTGAGAGAGTTAGCAGAGTACTGAGTGAGAGAGTTAGCGGAGTATTGAGTGAGAGAGATACCTGAGTACTGAGTGCGAGAGTTAGCGGAGTACTAAGTTAGAGAGTTAGCGGAGTACTGAGTAAGAGAGTTAGCGGAGTATTGAGTGAGAGAGTTAGCGGTGTATTGAGCGTGAGAGTTAGCGGAGTATAGAGTGATAGATTTAGCGGAGTATAGAGTGAGTGGGTTAGCGGAGTATAGAGTGAGAGAGTTAGCGGAGGATAAAGTGAGAGAGATAGCGGAGTATTGAGTGAGAAAGATAGCGGAGTACTGAGTGAGAAAAATAGCGGAATTCGGAGTGAAAGAGATAGCGGAGTACTTAGTTAGAGAGAGAGCGGAGTACTGAGTGAGAGAGTTAGCGAAGTACTGAGTGAGATAGTTAGCGGAGTATTGAGTGAGAGAGTTAGCGGAGTATAGAGTGAGAGAGTTAGCGGAGTACTGAGTGAGAGAGATAGCGGAGTTCTGAGTGAGAGAGTTAGTGGAGTATTGAGTGAGAGAGTTAGTAGAGTATTGAGTCAGAGAGTTAGCAGAGTACTGAGTGAGAGAGATAGCGGAGTACTGAGTGAGAGAGATAGCGGAGTTCTGAGTGAGATAGTTAGCGGAGTACTGAGTGAGAGAGATAGCGGAGTACTGAGTGAGAAAGTGAGCGAAGTACTAAGTTAGTGAGTTATACGAGTATTGAGTGAGAGAGTTAGCGGAGTATTGAGTGAGAGAGTAAGCGGAGTATAGAGTGAAAGAGTTAACGGAGTATAGAGTGAGAGAGTTAGTGGAGTATAAAGTGAGAGAGATAGCGGAGTTCTGAGTGAGAGAGATAGTGGAGTACTGAGTGAGAGAGATAGCGGAGTGCCTAGTGAGAGAGTTAGCGGAGTACTGAGTGAGAGAGTTAGCGGAGTATTGAGTGAGAGAGTTAGCGGAGTACTGAGTGAGAGAGATAGTGGAGTGCCTAGTGAGAGAGTTAGCGGAGTACTGAGTGAGAGAGTTAGCGGAGTATTGAGTGAGAGAGTTAGCGGAGTATTGAGTGAGAGAGATAGCGGAGTACTGAGTGAGAAAGTTAGCGGAGTACTGAGTGAGAGAGATAGCGGAGTGCCTAGTGAGAGAGTTAGCTGAGTTCTGAGTGAGAGAGTTAGCAGAGTACTGAATGAGAGAGATAGCCGAGTACTGAGTGAGAGATTTAGCGGAGTACTAAGTTAGAGAGTTAGCGGAGTATTGAGTGAGAGAGTTAGCGGAGTATTGAGTGAGAGAGTTAGCGGAGTATTGAGCGAGAGAGTTAGCAGAATATAGAGTGAGAGAGTTAGTGGAGTTTAGAGTGAGAGAGTTAGCAGAGTATAGAGTGAGAGAGTTAGCGGAGTATGAAGTGAGAGAGATAGCGGAGTACTGAGTGAGAGAGATAGCGGAGTACTGAGTGAGAAAAATAGCGGAGTCCTGAGTGAGAGAGATAGCGGAGTACTTAGTGAGAGAGATAGCGGAGTATAGAGTGAAAGAGTTAACGGAGTATAGAGTGAGAGAGTTAGTGGAGTATAAAGTGAGAGAGATAGCGGAGTTCTGAGTGAGAGAGATAGTGGAGTACTGAGTGAGAGAGATAGCGGAGTGCCTAGTGAGAGAGTTAGCGGAGTACTGAGTGAGAGAGTTAGCGGAGTATTGAGTGAGAGAGTTAGCGGAGTACTGAGTGAGAGAGATAGTGGAGTGCCTAGTGAGAGAGTTAGCGGAGTACTGAGTGAGAGAGTTAGCGGAGTATTGAGTGAGAGAGTTAGCGGAGTATTGAGTGAGAGAGATAGCGGAGTACTGAGTGAGAAAGTTAGCGGAGTGCCTAGTGAGAGAGTTAGCTGAGTTCTGAGTGAGAGAGTTAGCAGAGTACTGAATGAGAGAGATAGCCGAGTACTGAGTGAGAGATTTAGCGGAGTACTAAGTTAGAGAGTTAGCGGAGTATTGAGTGAGAGAGTTAGCGGAGTATTGAGTGAGAGAGTTAGCGGAGTATTGAGCGAGAGAGTTAGCAGAATATAGAGTGAGAGAGTTAGTGGAGTTTAGAGTGAGAGAGTTAGCAGAGTATAGAGTGAGAGAGTTAGCGGAGTATGAAGTGAGAGAGATAGCGGAGTACTGAGTGAGAGAGATAGCGGAGTACTGAGTGAGAAAAATAGCGGAGTCCTGAGTGAGAGAGATAGCGGAGTACTTAGTGAGAGAGATAGCGGAGTACTGAGTGAGAGAGTTAGCGAAGTACTGAGTGAGAGAGTTAGCGGAGTATTGAGTGAGAGAGTTAGCGGAGTACTGAGTGAGAGAGTTAGCAGTGTATTAAGTGAGAGAGATAGTGGAGTACTGAGTGAGAGAGTTAGTGGAGTATTGGGTGAGAGAGTTAGCGGAGTACTGAGTGAGAGAGATAGCGGTGTATTAAGTGAGAGAGATAGTGGAGTACTGAGTGAGAGAGTTAGTGGAGTATTGGGTGAGAGAGTTAGCGGAGTACTGAGTGAGAGAGATAGCGGAGTGCCTAGTGAGAGAGTTAGCAGAGTACTGAGTGAGAGAGTTAGCGGAGTATTGAGTGAGAGAGATACCTGAGTACTGAGTGCGAGAGTTAGCGGAGTACTAAGTTAGAGAGTTAGCGGAGTACTGAGTAAGAGAGTTAGCGGAGTATTGAGTGAGAGAGTTAGCGGTGTATTGAGCGTGAGAGTTAGCGGAGTATAGAGTGATAGATTTAGCGGAGTATAGAGTGAGTGGGTTAGCGGAGTATAGAGTGAGAGAGTTAGCGGAGGATAAAGTGAGAGAGATAGCGGAGTATTGAGTGAGAAAGATAGCGGAGTACTGAGTGAGAAAAATAGCGGAATTCGGAGTGAGAGAGATAGCGGAGTACTTAGTTAGAGAGAGAGCGGAGTACTGAGTGAGAGAGTTAGCGAAGTACTGAGTGAGATAGTTAGCGGAGTATTGAGTGAGAGAGTTAGCGGAGTACTGAGTGAGAGAGTTAGCGGAGTATTGAGTGAGAGAGATAGCGGAGTACTGAGTGAGAGAGATAGCGGAGTATTGAGTGAGAGAGTTAGCGGAGTACCGAGTGAGAGAGATAGCGGAGTGCCCAGTGAGAGAGTTAGCAGAGTACTGAGTGAGAGAGTTAGCGGAGTATTGAGTGAGAGAGTTAGCGGAGTACTGATTGAGAGAGATAGCAGAGAATTGAGTGAGAGAGTTAGCAGAGAATTGAGTAAGAGAGATAGCGGAGTACTGAGTCAGAGAGATAGCGGAGTATTGAGTGAGAGAGTTAGCGCAGTTCTGAGTGAGAGAGATAGTGGAGTTCTGAGTGAGAGAGTTAGCGGAGTTCTGAGTGAGAGAGTTAGTGGCGATCTGAGTGAGAGAGAGAGCGGAGTATTGAGTGAGAGAGTTAGTGGAGTACTGAGTGAGAGAGTTAGCGGAGTTCTGAGTGAGAGAGATAGCGGAGTACTGAGTGAGAGAGATAGCGGAGTACTGAGTGACAGAGTTAGGGGAGTATTGAGTGAGAGAGTTAGCGGAATATTGACTGAGAGAGTTATCGAATTACTGAGTGAGAGAGTTAGCGGAGTATTGAGTGAGAGAGTTAGCGGAGTACTGAGTGAGAGAGACAGCGGAGTTCTGAGTGAGAGAGTTAGCAGACTATTGAGTGAGAGAGTTAGCGGGGTATTGAGTGAGAGAGTTAGCAGAGAATTGAGTGAGAGAGATAGCGGAGTACTGAGTGAGAGAGATAGCGGAGAATTGAGTGAGAGAGTTGTCGCAGTTCTGAGTGAGAGAGTTAGTGGAGTACTGAGTGAGTGAGTTAGCGGAGTATTGAGTGAGAGAGTTAATGGAATAATGGTATGAGAAAGTTAGCGTAGTACTGAGTGAGTGAGTTAGCAAAGTTCTGAGTGAGAGAGTTAGCGGAGTATTGAGTGAGAGAGTTATCGGAGTACTGAGTGAGAGGGTTAGCGGAGTACTGAGTGAGTGAGTTAGCGGAGTACTGAGTGAGAGAGTTAGCGAAATACTGAGTGAGAGAGTTAGCGGAGTACTGAGTGAGAGAGATAGCATTGTACTGAGTGAGAGAGTTAGCGAAATACTGAGTGAGAGAGTTTGCGGAGTACTGAGTGAGAGAGATAGCGTTGTTTTGAGTGAGAGATTTAGCGGAGTACTGAGTGAGAGAGATAGCGGAGTACTGAGTGAGAGAGTTAGTGGAGTATTGAGTGAGAGAGTTAGCGGAGTATAGAGTGAGAGAGTTAGCGGAGTATTGAGTGACAGAGATAGCGGAGTACTGAGTGAGAGAGATAGCGGATTACTCAGTGAGAGAGTTAGCGCATTACTGAGTGAGAGAGTTAGCGGAGTATTGCGTGAGAGAGTTAGCGAAGTACTGAGTGAGAGAGATAGCAGAGTACTGAGTGAGAGAGTTAGCTGAGTATTGAGTGAGAGAGTTAGCGGAGTATTGAGTGAGAGAGTTAGCGGAGTACTGAGTGAGAGAGATAGCGCATTTCTGAGTGAGAGAGATAACGGAGTACTGAGTGAGAGAGTTAGCTGAGTACTGATTGAGAGAGTTTGACACGTTTTCTTTCGCGACCAATATTATTCATAATAAAGGTTGGATCGCGTTATTTATAAATGTGTCGTAACCCTCCACCACTCAACACGGCCAAACAGCAAAAAAGTGTCACGTTGACAAAAGACAAATAATTCACTACTTTAGCCCACCGGTGTGTTGAATTGTGAATCCACAACATTTACAGTTTGAGTACGACGTTTCGCTGGTAATTACATCCAGCATCATCGGGCAATTCGCCAGAATTGGTACTGAGTGAGAGAGTTAGCGGAGTTCTGAGTGAGAAAGATAGCGGAGTATTGAGTGAGAGAGATAGCAGAGTATAGAGTGAAAGAGTTAGCAGAGTATAGAGTGAGAGAGTTAGCGGAGTATGAAGTGAGAGAGATAGCGGAGTTCTGAGTGAGAGAGATAGTGGAGTACTGAGTTAGAGAGATAGCGGAGTTCTGAGTGAGAGAGATAGTGGAGTACTGAGTTAGAGAGATAGCGGAGTGCCTAGTGAGAGAGTTAGCGGAGTACTGAGTGAGAGAGTTAGCGGAGTATTGAGTGAGAGAGTTAGCAGAGTACTGAGTGAGAGAGATAGCGGAGTGCCTAGTGAGAGAGTTAGCGGAGTACTGAGTGAGAGAGTTAGTGGAGGATTGAGTTAGAGAGTTAGCGGAGTATTGAGTGAGAGAGATAGCGGAGTACTGAGTGAGAGAGTTAGCGGAGTACTAAGTTAGAGAGTTAGCGGAGTACTGAGTGAGAAAGTTAGCGGAGTACTGAGTGAGAGAGAAAGCGGAGTGCCTAGTGAGAGAGTTAGCGGAGTTCTGAGAGAGAGAGTTAGCGGAGTACTGAGTGAGAGAGATAGCCGAGTACTGAGTGAGAGAGTTAGCGGGGTATTGAGTGAGAGAGTTAGCGGAGTGTGAAGTGAGAGAGATAGTGGAGTATTGAGTGAGAGAGATAGCGGAGTAATGAGTGAGAAAAATAGCGGAGTTCTGAGTGAGAGAGATAGCGGAGTACTTAGTGAGAGAGATAGCGGAGTATTGAGTGAGAGAGATAGCGGAGTACTGAGTGAGAGAGTTAGCGGAGTATTGAGTGAGAGAGTTAGCGGAGTACTGAGTGAGAGAGATAGTGGAGTGCCTAGTGAGAGAGTTAGCAGAGTACTGAGTGAGAGAGTTAGCGGAGTATTGAGTGCGAGAGTTAGCGGAGTACTAAGTTAGAGAGTTAGCGGAGTACTGAGTGAGAGAGTTAGCGGAGTACTGAGTGAGAGAGTTAGCGGACTTCTGAGTGAGAGAGTTAGCGGAGTATTGAGTGAGAATTAGCGGTGTATTGAGCGAGAGAGTTAGCGGAGTACTGAGTGAGAGAGATAGCGGAGTACTGAGTGAGAAAGTGAGCGAAGTACTAAGTTAGAGAGTTATTCGAGTATTGAGTGAGAGAGTTAGCGGAGTTCTGAGTGAGATAGTTAGCGGAGTACTGAGTGAGAGAGATAGCGGAGTACTGAGTGAGAAAGTGAGCGAAGTACTAAGTTAGTGAGTTATACGAGTATTGAGAGAGAGTTAGCGGAGTATTGAGTGAGAGAGATAGCTGAGTACTGAGTGCGAGAGTTAGCGGAGTACTAAGTTAGAGAGTTAGCGGAGTACTGAGTGAGATAGTTAGCGGAGTACTGAGTGAGAGAGATAGCGGAGTACTGAGTGAGAAAGTGAGCGAAGTACTAAGTTAGTGAGTTATACGAGTATTGAGTGAGACAGTTAGCGGAGTATTGAGTGAGAGAGTAAGCGGAGTATAGAGTGAAAGAGTTAGCGGAGTATAGAGTGAGAGAGTTAGTGGAGTATAAAGTGAGAGAGATAGCGGAGTTCTGAGTGAGAGAGATAGTAGAGTACTGAGTGAGAGAGATAGCGGAGTGCCTAGTGAGAGAGTTAGCTGACTACTGAGTGAGAGAGTTAGCGGAGTATTGAGTGAGAGAGTTAGCGGAGTACTGAGTGAGAGAGATAGCGGAGTGCCTCGTGAGAGAGTTAGCTGAGTTCTGAGTGAGAGAGTTAGCGGAGTACTGAATGAGAGAGATAGCCGAGTACTGAGTGAGAGATTTAGCGGAGTACTAAGTTAGAGTGTTAGCGGAGTATTGAGTGAGAGAGTTAGCGGAGTATTGAGTGAGAGAGTTAGCGGAGTATTGAGCGAGAGAGTTAGCAGAATATAGAGTGAGAGAGTTAGTGGAGTTTAGAGTGAGAGAGTTAGCGGAGTATAGAGTGAGAGAGTTAGCGGAGTATGAAGTGAGAGAGATAGCGGAGTATTGAGTGAGAGAGATAGCGGAGTACTTAGTGAGAGAGATAGCGGAGTACTGAGTGAGAGAGTTAGCGAAGTACTGAGTGAGAGAGTTAGCGAAGTACTGAGTGAGAGAGTTAGCCGAGTATTGAGTGAGAGAGATAGCGGAGTACTGAGTGAGAGAGTTAGCGGAGTATTGAGTGAGAGAGTTAGCAGAGTACTGAGTGAGAGAGATAGCAGAGTGCCTAGTGAGAGAGTTAGCAGAGTACTGAGTGAGAGAGTTAGCGGAGTATTGAGTGAGAGAGATAGCTGAGTACTGAGTGCGAGAGTTAGCGGAGTAGTAAGTTAGAGAGTTAGCGGAGTACTGAGTGAGAGAGTTAGCGGAGTACTGAGTGAGAGAGTTAGCGGAGTACTGAGTGAGAGAGATAGCGGAGTGCCTAGTGAGAGAGTTAGCGGACTTCTGAGTGAGGGAGTTAGCGAGTACTGAGTGAGAGAGATAGCCGAGTACTGAGTGAGAGAGTTAGCAGAGTACTAAGTTAGAGAGTTAGCGGAGTATTGAGTGAGAGAGTTAGCGGAGTATTGAGTGAGAGAGTTAGCGGTGTATTGAGCGTGAGAGTTAGCGGAGTATAGAGTGATAGATTTAGCGGAGTATAGAGTGAGAGAGTTAGCGGAGTATAGAGTGAGAGAGTTAGCGGAGTATAAAGTGAGAGAGATAGCGGAGTATTGAGTGAGAAAGATAGCGGAGTACTGAGTGAGAAAAATAGCGGAATTCTGAGTGAGAGAGATAGCGGAGTACTTAGTTAGAGAGAGAGCGGAGTACTGAGTGAGAGCGTTAGCGAAGTACTGAGTGAGAGAGTTAGCGGAGTATTGAGTGAGAGAGTTAGCGGAGTACTGAGTGAGAGAGTTAGCGGAGTATTGAGTGAGAGAGATAGCGGAGTACTGAGTGAGAGAGAGAGCGGAGTATTGAGTGAGAGAGTTAGCGGAGTACCGAGTGATTGAGATAGCGGAGTGCCCAGTGAAAGAGTTAGCAGAGTACTGAGTGAGAGAGTTAGCGGAGTATTGAGTGAGAGAGTTAGCGGAGTACTGATTGAGAGAGATAGCAGAGATTTGAGTGAGAGAGTTAGCAGAGAATTGAGTGAGAGAGATAGCGGAGTACTGAGTCAGAGAGATAGCGGAGTATTGAGTGAGAGAGTTAGCGCAGTTCTGAGTGAGAGAGATAGTGGAGTTCTGAGTGAGAGAGTTAGCGGAGTTCTGAGTGAGAGAGTTAGTGGCGATCTGAGTGAGAGAGAGAGCGGAGTATTGAGTGAGAGAGTTAGTGGAGTACTGAGTGAGAGAGTTAGCAGAGTCCTGAGTGAGAGAGATAGCGGAGTACTTAGTGAGAGAGATAGCGGAGTACTGAGTGAGAGAGTTAGCGAAGTACTGAGTGAGAGAGTTAGCGGAGTATTGAGTGAGAGAGTTAGCGGAGTACTGAGTGAGAGAGTTAGCGGTGTATTGAGTGAGAGAGATAGGGGAGTACTGAGTGAGAGAGTTAGCGGAGTATTGAGTGAGAGAGTTAGCAGAGTACTGAGTGAGAGAGATAGCAGAGTGCCTAGTGAGAGTGTTAGCAGAGTACTGAGTGAGAGAGTTAGCGGAGTATTGAGTGAGAGAGATAGCTGAGTACTGAGTGCGAGAGCTAGCGGAGTTGTAAGTTAGAGAGTTAGCGGAGTACTGAGTGAGAGAGTTAGCGGAGTACTGAGTGAGAGAGTTAGCGGAGTACTGAGTGAGAGAGATAGCGGAGTGCCTAGTGAGAGAGTTAGCGGACTTCTGAGTGAGGGAGTTAGCGAGTACTGAGTGAGAGAGATAGCCGAGTACTGAGTGAGAGAGTTTGCGGAGTACTAAGTTAGAGAGTTAGCGGAGTATTGAGTGAGAGAGTTAGCGGAGTATTGAGTGAGAGAGTTAGCGGTGTATTGAGCGTGAGAGTTAGCGGAGTATAGAGTGATAGATTTAGCGGAGTATAGAGTGAGAGAGTTAGCGGAGTATAGAGTGAGAGAGGTGGCGGAGGATAAAGTGAGAGAGATAGCGGAGTATTGAGTGAGAGAGTTAGCGGAGTATTGAGTGAGAGAGTTAGCGGAGTACTGAGTGAGAGAGTTAGCGGAGTATTGAGTGAGAGAGATAGCGGAATACTGAGTGAGAGAGAGAGCGGAGTATTGAGTGAGAGAGTTAGCGGAGTACCGAGTGAGAGAGATAGCGGAGTGCCCAGTGAGAGAGTTAGCAGGGTACTGAGTGAGAGAGTTAGCGGAGTATTGAGTGAGAGAGTTAGCGGAGTACTGATTGAGAGAGATAGCAGAGAATTGAGTGAGAGAGTTAGCAGAGAATTGAGTGAGAGAGATAGCGCAGTTCTGAGTGAGAGAGATAGTGGAGTTCTGAGTGAGAGAGTTAGCGGAGTTCTGAGTGAGAGAGTTAGTGGCGATCTGAGTGAGAGAGAGAGCGGAGTATTGAGTGAGAGAGTTAGTGGAGTACTGAGTGAGAGAGTTAGCGGAGTTCTGAGTGAGAGAGTTAGCAAAGTTCTGAGTAAGAGAGTTAGCGGAGTACTGAGTGAGTGAGATAGCGGAGTACTGAGTGACAGAGTTAGGGGAGTATTGAGTGAGAGAGTTAGCGGAATATTGAGTGAGAGAGTTATCGAAGTACTGAGTGAGAGAGTTAGCGGAGTATTGAGTGAGAGAGTTAGTGGAGTACTGAGTGAGAGAGTTAGCGGAGTATTGAGTGAGAGAGATAGCGGAGTACTGAGTGAGAGAGTTAGCGGAGTATTGAGTGAGAGAGTTAGCGGAGTACTGAGTGAGAGAGATAGCGGAGTGCCTAGTGAGAGAGTTAGCAGAGTACTGAGTGAGAGGGTTAGCGGAGTATTGAGTGAGAGAGATAGCTGAGTACTGAGTGCGAGAGTTAGCGGAGTACTAAGTTAGAGAGTTAGCGGAGTACTGAGTGAGAGAGTTAGTGGAGTACTGATTGAGAGAGTGAGCGAAGTACTAAGTTAGAGAGTTATACGAGTATTGAGTGAGAGAGTTAGCGGAGTTCTGAGTGAGATAGTTGGCGGAGTACTGAGTGAGAGAGATAGCGGAGTATTGAGTGAGAGAGTTAGCGGAGAATTGAGTGAGAGAGTAAGCGGAGTATAGAGTGAAAGAGTTAGCGGAGTATAGAGTGAGTGAGTTAGCGGAGTATAAAGTGAGAAAGATAGCGGAGTTCTGAGTGAGAGAGATAGTAGAGTACTGAGTGAGAGAGATAGCGGAGTGCCTAGTGAGAGAGTTAGCGGAGTACTGAGTGAGAGAGTTAGAGGATGATTGAGTGAGAGCGTTAGCGGAGTACTGAGTGAGAGAGATAGCGGAGTGCCTAGTGAGAGAGATAGCGGAGTACTGAGTGAGAGAGTTAGCGGGGTACTAAGTTAGAGAGTTAGCGGAGTACTGAGTGAGAAAGTTAGCGGAGTACTGAGTGAGAGAGATAGCGGAGTGCCTAGTGAGAGAGTTAGCGGAGTTCTGAGTGAGAGAGCTAGCAGAGTACTGAGTGAGAGAGTTAGCGGAGTACTAAGTTAGAGAGTTAGCGGAGTATTGAGTGAGAGAGTTAGCGGAGTATTGAGTGAGAGAGTTAGCGGAGTATGAAATGAGAGAGATAGCGGAGTATTGAGTGAGAGAGATAGCGGAGTACTGAGTGAGAAAAATAGCAGAGTTCTGAGTGAGAGAGATAGCGGAGTACTTAGTGAGAGAGATAGCGGAGTACTGAGTGAGAGAGTTATCGAAGCACTGAGTGAGAGAGTTAGCGGAGTATTGAGTGAGAGAGTTAGTGGAGTACTGAGTGAGAGAGTTAGCGGAGTATTGAGTGAGAGAGATAGCGGAGTATTGAGTGAGAGAGTTAGCGGTGTATTGAGCGAGAGAGTTAGCGGAGTATAAAGTGAGAGAGATAGCGGAGTATTGAGTGAGAAAGATAGCGGAGTACTGAGTGAGAAAAATAGCGGAATTCTGAGTGAGAGAGATAGTGGAGTTCTGAGTGAGAGAGTTAGCGGAGTTCTGAGTGAGAGAGTTAGTGGCGATCTGAGTGAGAGAGAGAGCGGAGTATTGAGTGAGAGAGTTAGTGGAGTACTGAGTGAGAGAGTTAGCGGAGTTCTGAGTGAGAGAGATAGTGGAGTACTGAGTGAGAGAGATAGCGGAGTTCTGAGTGAGAGAGTTAGCAAAGTTCTGAGTAAGAGAGTTAGCGGAGTACTGAGTGAGTGAGATAGCGGAGTACTGAGTGACAGAGTTAGGGGAGTATTGAGTGAGAGAGTTAGCGGAGTATTGAGTGAGAGAGTTAGCGGAGTACTGAGTCAGAGAGATAGCGGAGTATTGAGTGAGAGAGTTAGCGCAGTTCTGAGTGAGAGAGATAGTGGAGTTCTGAGTGAGAGAGTTAGCGGAGTTCTGAGTGAGAGAGTTAGTGGCGATCTGAGTGAGAGAGAGAGCGGAGTATTGAGTGAGAGAGTTAGTGGAGTACTGAGTGAGAGAGTTAGCGGAGTTCTGAGTGAGAGAGATAGCGGAGTACTGAGTGAGAGAGATAGCGGAGTACTGAGTGACAGAGTTAGGGGAGTATTGAGTGAGAGAGTTAGCGGAATATTGACTGAGAGAGTTATCGAATTACTGAGTGAGAGAGTTAGCGGAGTATTGAGTGAGAGAGTTAGCGGAGTACTGAGTGAGAGAGACAGCGGAGTTCTGAGTGAGAGAGTTAGCAGACTATTGAGTGAGAGAGTTAGCGGGGTATTGAGTGAGAGAGTTAGCAGAGAATTGAGTGAGAGAGATAGCGGAGTACTGAGTGAGAGAGATAGCGGAGAATTGAGTGAGAGAGTTGTCGCAGTTCTGAGTGAGAGAGTTAGTGGAGTACTGAGTGAGTGAGTTAGCGGAGTATTGAGTGAGAGAGTTAATGGAATACTGGTATGAGAAAGTTAGCGTAGTACTGAGTGAGTGAGTTAGCAAAGTTCTGAGTGAGAGAGTTAGCGGAGTATTGAGTGAGAGAGTTATCGGAGTACTGAGTGAGAGGGTTAGCGGAGTACTGAGTGAGTGAGTTAGCGGAGTACTGAGTGAGAGAGTTAGCGAAATACTGAGTGAGAGAGTTAGCGGAGTACTGAGTGAGAGAGATAGCATTGTACTGAGTGAGAGAGTTAGCGAAATACTGAGTGAGAGAGTTTGCGGAGTACTGAGTGAGAGAGATAGCGTTGTTTTGAGTGAGAGATTTAGCGGAGTACTGAGTGAGAGAGATAGCGGAGTACTGAGTGAGAGAGTTAGTGGAGTATTGAGTGAGAGAGTTAGCGGAGTATAGAGTGAGAGAGTTAGCGGAGTATTGAGTGACAGAGATAGCGGAGTACTGAGTGAGAGAGATAGCGGATTACTCAGTGAGAGAGTTAGCGCATTACTGAGTGAGAGAGTTAGCGGAGTATTGCGTGAGAGAGTTAGCGAAGTACTGAGTGAGAGAGATAGCAGAGTACTGAGTGAGAGAGTTAGCTGAGTATTGAGTGAGAGAGTTAGCGGAGTATTGAGTGAGAGAGTTAGCGGAGTACTGAGTGAGAGAGATAGCGCATTTCTGAGTGAGAGAGATAACGGAGTACTGAGTGAGAGAGTTAGCTGAGTACTGATTGAGAGAGTTTGACACGTTTTCTTTCGCGACCAATATTATTCATAATAAAGGTTGGATCGCGTTATTTATAAATGTGTCGTAACCCTCCACCACTCAACACGGCCAAACAGCAAAAAAGTGTCACGTTGACAAAAGACAAATAATTCACTACTTTAGCCCACCGGTGTGTTGAATTGTGAATCCACAACATTTACAGTTTGAGTACGACGTTTCGCTGGTAATTACATCCAGCATCATCGGGCAATTCGCCAGAATTGGTACTGAGTGAGAGAGTTAGCGGAGTTCTGAGTGAGAAAGATAGCGGAGTATTGAGTGAGAGAGATAGCAGAGTATAGAGTGAAAGAGTTAGCAGAGTATAGAGTGAGAGAGTTAGCGGAGTATGAAGTGAGAGAGATAGCGGAGTTCTGAGTGAGAGAGATAGTGGAGTACTGAGTTAGAGAGATAGCGGAGTTCTGAGTGAGAGAGATAGTGGAGTACTGAGTTAGAGAGATAGCGGAGTGCCTAGTGAGAGAGTTAGCGGAGTACTGAGTGAGAGAGTTAGCGGAGTATTGAGTGAGAGAGTTAGCAGAGTACTGAGTGAGAGAGATAGCGGAGTGCCTAGTGAGAGAGTTAGCGGAGTACTGAGTGAGAGAGTTAGTGGAGGATTGAGTTAGAGAGTTAGCGGAGTATTGAGTGAGAGAGATAGCGGAGTACTGAGTGAGAGAGTTAGCGGAGTACTAAGTTAGAGAGTTAGCGGAGTACTGAGTGAGAAAGTTAGCGGAGTACTGAGTGAGAGAGAAAGCGGAGTGCCTAGTGAGAGAGTTAGCGGAGTTCTGAGAGAGAGAGTTAGCGGAGTACTGAGTGAGAGAGATAGCCGAGTACTGAGTGAGAGAGTTAGCGGGGTATTGAGTGAGAGAGTTAGCGGAGTGTGAAGTGAGAGAGATAGTGGAGTATTGAGTGAGAGAGATAGCGGAGTAATGAGTGAGAAAAATAGCGGAGTTCTGAGTGAGAGAGATAGCGGAGTACTTAGTGAGAGAGATAGCGGAGTATTGAGTGAGAGAGATAGCGGAGTACTGAGTGAGAGAGTTAGCGGAGTATTGAGTGAGAGAGTTAGCGGAGTACTGAGTGAGAGAGATAGTGGAGTGCCTAGTGAGAGAGTTAGCAGAGTACTGAGTGAGAGAGTTAGCGGAGTATTGAGTGCGAGAGTTAGCGGAGTACTAAGTTAGAGAGTTAGCGGAGTACTGAGTGAGAGAGTTAGCGGAGTACTGAGTGAGAGAGTTAGCGGACTTCTGAGTGAGAGAGTTAGCGGAGTATTGAGTGAGAATTAGCGGTGTATTGAGCGAGAGAGTTAGCGGAGTACTGAGTGAGAGAGATAGCGGAGTACTGAGTGAGAAAGTGAGCGAAGTACTAAGTTAGAGAGTTATTCGAGTATTGAGTGAGAGAGTTAGCGGAGTTCTGAGTGAGATAGTTAGCGGAGTACTGAGTGAGAGAGATAGCGGAGTACTGAGTGAGAAAGTGAGCGAAGTACTAAGTTAGTGAGTTATACGAGTATTGAGAGAGAGTTAGCGGAGTATTGAGTGAGAGAGATAGCTGAGTACTGAGTGCGAGAGTTAGCGGAGTACTAAGTTAGAGAGTTAGCGGAGTACTGAGTGAGATAGTTAGCGGAGTACTGAGTGAGAGAGATAGCGGAGTACTGAGTGAGAAAGTGAGCGAAGTACTAAGTTAGTGAGTTATACGAGTATTGAGTGAGACAGTTAGCGGAGTATTGAGTGAGAGAGTAAGCGGAGTATAGAGTGAAAGAGTTAGCGGAGTATAGAGTGAGAGAGTTAGTGGAGTATAAAGTGAGAGAGATAGCGGAGTTCTGAGTGAGAGAGATAGTAGAGTACTGAGTGAGAGAGATAGCGGAGTGCCTAGTGAGAGAGTTAGCTGACTACTGAGTGAGAGAGTTAGCGGAGTATTGAGTGAGAGAGTTAGCGGAGTACTGAGTGAGAGAGATAGCGGAGTGCCTCGTGAGAGAGTTAGCTGAGTTCTGAGTGAGAGAGTTAGCGGAGTACTGAATGAGAGAGATAGCCGAGTACTGAGTGAGAGATTTAGCGGAGTACTAAGTTAGAGTGTTAGCGGAGTATTGAGTGAGAGAGTTAGCGGAGTATTGAGTGAGAGAGTTAGCGGAGTATTGAGCGAGAGAGTTAGCAGAATATAGAGTGAGAGAGTTAGTGGAGTTTAGAGTGAGAGAGTTAGCGGAGTATAGAGTGAGAGAGTTAGCGGAGTATGAAGTGAGAGAGATAGCGGAGTATTGAGTGAGAGAGATAGCGGAGTACTTAGTGAGAGAGATAGCGGAGTACTGAGTGAGAGAGTTAGCGAAGTACTGAGTGAGAGAGTTAGCGAAGTACTGAGTGAGAGAGTTAGCCGAGTATTGAGTGAGAGAGATAGCGGAGTACTGAGTGAGAGAGTTAGCGGAGTATTGAGTGAGAGAGTTAGCAGAGTACTGAGTGAGAGAGATAGCAGAGTGCCTAGTGAGAGAGTTAGCAGAGTACTGAGTGAGAGAGTTAGCGGAGTATTGAGTGAGAGAGATAGCTGAGTACTGAGTGCGAGAGTTAGCGGAGTAGTAAGTTAGAGAGTTAGCGGAGTACTGAGTGAGAGAGTTAGCGGAGTACTGAGTGAGAGAGTTAGCGGAGTACTGAGTGAGAGAGATAGCGGAGTGCCTAGTGAGAGAGTTAGCGGACTTCTGAGTGAGGGAGTTAGCGAGTACTGAGTGAGAGAGATAGCCGAGTACTGAGTGAGAGAGTTAGCAGAGTACTAAGTTAGAGAGTTAGCGGAGTATTGAGTGAGAGAGTTAGCGGAGTATTGAGTGAGAGAGTTAGCGGTGTATTGAGCGTGAGAGTTAGCGGAGTATAGAGTGATAGATTTAGCGGAGTATAGAGTGAGAGAGTTAGCGGAGTATAGAGTGAGAGAGTTAGCGGAGTATAAAGTGAGAGAGATAGCGGAGTATTGAGTGAGAAAGATAGCGGAGTACTGAGTGAGAAAAATAGCGGAATTCTGAGTGAGAGAGATAGCGGAGTACTTAGTTAGAGAGAGAGCGGAGTACTGAGTGAGAGCGTTAGCGAAGTACTGAGTGAGAGAGTTAGCGGAGTATTGAGTGAGAGAGTTAGCGGAGTACTGAGTGAGAGAGTTAGCGGAGTATTGAGTGAGAGAGATAGCGGAGTACTGAGTGAGAGAGAGAGCGGAGTATTGAGTGAGAGAGTTAGCGGAGTACCGAGTGATTGAGATAGCGGAGTGCCCAGTGAAAGAGTTAGCAGAGTACTGAGTGAGAGAGTTAGCGGAGTATTGAGTGAGAGAGTTAGCGGAGTACTGATTGAGAGAGATAGCAGAGATTTGAGTGAGAGAGTTAGCAGAGAATTGAGTGAGAGAGATAGCGGAGTACTGAGTCAGAGAGATAGCGGAGTATTGAGTGAGAGAGTTAGCGCAGTTCTGAGTGAGAGAGATAGTGGAGTTCTGAGTGAGAGAGTTAGCGGAGTTCTGAGTGAGAGAGTTAGTGGCGATCTGAGTGAGAGAGAGAGCGGAGTATTGAGTGAGAGAGTTAGTGGAGTACTGAGTGAGAGAGTTAGCAGAGTCCTGAGTGAGAGAGATAGCGGAGTACTTAGTGAGAGAGATAGCGGAGTACTGAGTGAGAGAGTTAGCGAAGTACTGAGTGAGAGAGTTAGCGGAGTATTGAGTGAGAGAGTTAGCGGAGTACTGAGTGAGAGAGTTAGCGGTGTATTGAGTGAGAGAGATAGGGGAGTACTGAGTGAGAGAGTTAGCGGAGTATTGAGTGAGAGAGTTAGCAGAGTACTGAGTGAGAGAGATAGCAGAGTGCCTAGTGAGAGTGTTAGCAGAGTACTGAGTGAGAGAGTTAGCGGAGTATTGAGTGAGAGAGATAGCTGAGTACTGAGTGCGAGAGCTAGCGGAGTTGTAAGTTAGAGAGTTAGCGGAGTACTGAGTGAGAGAGTTAGCGGAGTACTGAGTGAGAGAGTTAGCGGAGTACTGAGTGAGAGAGATAGCGGAGTGCCTAGTGAGAGAGTTAGCGGACTTCTGAGTGAGGGAGTTAGCGAGTACTGAGTGAGAGAGATAGCCGAGTACTGAGTGAGAGAGTTTGCGGAGTACTAAGTTAGAGAGTTAGCGGAGTATTGAGTGAGAGAGTTAGCGGAGTATTGAGTGAGAGAGTTAGCGGTGTATTGAGCGTGAGAGTTAGCGGAGTATAGAGTGATAGATTTAGCGGAGTATAGAGTGAGAGAGTTAGCGGAGTATAGAGTGAGAGAGGTGGCGGAGGATAAAGTGAGAGAGATAGCGGAGTATTGAGTGAGAGAGTTAGCGGAGTATTGAGTGAGAGAGTTAGCGGAGTACTGAGTGAGAGAGTTAGCGGAGTATTGAGTGAGAGAGATAGCGGAATACTGAGTGAGAGAGAGAGCGGAGTATTGAGTGAGAGAGTTAGCGGAGTACCGAGTGAGAGAGATAGCGGAGTGCCCAGTGAGAGAGTTAGCAGGGTACTGAGTGAGAGAGTTAGCGGAGTATTGAGTGAGAGAGTTAGCGGAGTACTGATTGAGAGAGATAGCAGAGAATTGAGTGAGAGAGTTAGCAGAGAATTGAGTGAGAGAGATAGCGCAGTTCTGAGTGAGAGAGATAGTGGAGTTCTGAGTGAGAGAGTTAGCGGAGTTCTGAGTGAGAGAGTTAGTGGCGATCTGAGTGAGAGAGAGAGCGGAGTATTGAGTGAGAGAGTTAGTGGAGTACTGAGTGAGAGAGTTAGCGGAGTTCTGAGTGAGAGAGTTAGCAAAGTTCTGAGTAAGAGAGTTAGCGGAGTACTGAGTGAGTGAGATAGCGGAGTACTGAGTGACAGAGTTAGGGGAGTATTGAGTGAGAGAGTTAGCGGAATATTGAGTGAGAGAGTTATCGAAGTACTGAGTGAGAGAGTTAGCGGAGTATTGAGTGAGAGAGTTAGTGGAGTACTGAGTGAGAGAGTTAGCGGAGTATTGAGTGAGAGAGATAGCGGAGTACTGAGTGAGAGAGTTAGCGGAGTATTGAGTGAGAGAGTTAGCGGAGTACTGAGTGAGAGAGATAGCGGAGTGCCTAGTGAGAGAGTTAGCAGAGTACTGAGTGAGAGGGTTAGCGGAGTATTGAGTGAGAGAGATAGCTGAGTACTGAGTGCGAGAGTTAGCGGAGTACTAAGTTAGAGAGTTAGCGGAGTACTGAGTGAGAGAGTTAGTGGAGTACTGATTGAGAGAGTGAGCGAAGTACTAAGTTAGAGAGTTATACGAGTATTGAGTGAGAGAGTTAGCGGAGTTCTGAGTGAGATAGTTGGCGGAGTACTGAGTGAGAGAGATAGCGGAGTATTGAGTGAGAGAGTTAGCGGAGAATTGAGTGAGAGAGTAAGCGGAGTATAGAGTGAAAGAGTTAGCGGAGTATAGAGTGAGTGAGTTAGCGGAGTATAAAGTGAGAAAGATAGCGGAGTTCTGAGTGAGAGAGATAGTAGAGTACTGAGTGAGAGAGATAGCGGAGTGCCTAGTGAGAGAGTTAGCGGAGTACTGAGTGAGAGAGTTAGAGGATGATTGAGTGAGAGCGTTAGCGGAGTACTGAGTGAGAGAGATAGCGGAGTGCCTAGTGAGAGAGATAGCGGAGTACTGAGTGAGAGAGTTAGCGGGGTACTAAGTTAGAGAGTTAGCGGAGTACTGAGTGAGAAAGTTAGCGGAGTACTGAGTGAGAGAGATAGCGGAGTGCCTAGTGAGAGAGTTAGCGGAGTTCTGAGTGAGAGAGCTAGCAGAGTACTGAGTGAGAGAGTTAGCGGAGTACTAAGTTAGAGAGTTAGCGGAGTATTGAGTGAGAGAGTTAGCGGAGTATTGAGTGAGAGAGTTAGCGGAGTATGAAATGAGAGAGATAGCGGAGTATTGAGTGAGAGAGATAGCGGAGTACTGAGTGAGAAAAATAGCAGAGTTCTGAGTGAGAGAGATAGCGGAGTACTTAGTGAGAGAGATAGCGGAGTACTGAGTGAGAGAGTTATCGAAGCACTGAGTGAGAGAGTTAGCGGAGTATTGAGTGAGAGAGTTAGTGGAGTACTGAGTGAGAGAGTTAGCGGAGTATTGAGTGAGAGAGATAGCGGAGTATTGAGTGAGAGAGTTAGCGGTGTATTGAGCGAGAGAGTTAGCGGAGTATAAAGTGAGAGAGATAGCGGAGTATTGAGTGAGAAAGATAGCGGAGTACTGAGTGAGAAAAATAGCGGAATTCTGAGTGAGAGAGATAGTGGAGTTCTGAGTGAGAGAGTTAGCGGAGTTCTGAGTGAGAGAGTTAGTGGCGATCTGAGTGAGAGAGAGAGCGGAGTATTGAGTGAGAGAGTTAGTGGAGTACTGAGTGAGAGAGTTAGCGGAGTTCTGAGTGAGAGAGATAGTGGAGTACTGAGTGAGAGAGATAGCGGAGTTCTGAGTGAGAGAGTTAGCAAAGTTCTGAGTAAGAGAGTTAGCGGAGTACTGAGTGAGTGAGATAGCGGAGTACTGAGTGACAGAGTTAGGGGAGTATTGAGTGAGAGAGTTAGCGGAGTATTGAGTGAGAGAGTTAGCGGAGTACTGAGTGAGAGAGATAGCGGAGTGCCTAGTGAGAGAGTTAGCAGAGTACTGAGTGAGAGAGTTAGCGAAGTACTGAGTGAGAGAGTTAGCGGAGTACTGAGTGAGAGAGTTAGCTGAGTACTGAGTGCGAGGGTTAGCGGAGTACTAAGTTAGAGAGTTAGCGGAGTACTGAGTGAGAGAGTTAGTGGAGTACTGAGTGAGAGAGTTAGCGGAGTACTGAGTAAGAGAGACAGCGGAGTACTGAGTGAGAAAGTGAGCGAAGTACTAAGTTAGAGAGTTATACGAGTATTGAGTGAGAGAGTTAGCGGAGTTCTGAGTGAGATAGTTAGCGGAGTACTGAGTGAGAGAGATAGCGGAGTATTGAGTGAGAGAGTTAGCGGAGAATTGAGTGAGAGAGTAAGAGGAGTATAGAGTGAAAGAGTTAGCGGAGTATAGAGTGAGAGAGTTAGCGGAGTATAAAGTGAGAAAGATAGCGGAGTTCTGAGTGAGAGAGATAGTGGAGTACTGAGTGAGAGAGATAGCGGAGTGCCTAGTGAGAGAGTTAGCGGAGTACTGAGTGAGAGAGTTAGAGGAGTATTGAGTGAGAGCGTTAGCGGAGTACTGAGTGAGAGAGATAGCGGAGTGCCTAGTGAGAGAGTTAGCGGAGTACTGAGTGAGAGAGTTAGCGGAGTATTGAGTGAGAGAGTTAGCGGAGTATTGAGTGAGAGAGATAGCGGAGTACTGAGTGAGAGAGTTAGCGGAGTACTAAGTTAGAGAGTTAGCGGAGTACTGAGTGAGAAAGTTAGCGGAGTACTGAGTGAGAGTGATAGCGGAGTGCCTAGTGAGAGAGTTAGCGGAGTTCTGAGTGAGAGAGCTAGCAGAGTACTGAGTGAGAGAGATAGCCGAGTACTGAGTCAGAGAGTTATCGAAGCACTGAGTGAGAGAGTTAGCGGAGTATTGAGTGAGAGAGTTAGTGGAGTACTGAGTGAGAGAGTTAGCGGAGTATGAAATGAGAGAGATAGCGGAATATTGAGTGAGAGAGATAGCGGAGTACTGAGTGAGAAAAATAGCGGAGTTCTGAGTGAGAGAGATAGCGGAGTACTTAGTGAGAGAGATAGCGGTGTACTGAGTGAGAGAGTTATCGAAGCACTGAGTGAGAGAGTTAGCGGAGTATTGAGTGCAGAGTTAGTGGAGTACTGAGTGAGAGAGTTAGCGGAGTATTGAGTGAGAGAGATAGCGGAGTATTGAGTGAGAGAGTTAGCGGTGTATTGAGCAAGAGAGTTAGCGGAGTATAAAGTGAGAGAGATAGCGGAGTATTGAGTGAGAAAGATAGCGGAGTACTGAGTGAGAAAAATAGCGGAGTATTGAGTGAGAGAGTTAGCGGAGTACTAAGTGAGAGAGATAGTGGAGTGCCTAGTGAGAGAGTTAGCAGAGTACTGAGTGAGAGAGTTAGCGGAGTATTGAGTGAGACAGTTAGCGGAGTACTGATTGAGAGAGATAGCAGAGAATTGAGTGAGAGAGTTAGCAGAGAATTGAGTGAGAGAGATAGCGGAGTATTGAGTAAGAGAGTTAGCGGAGTACTGATTGAGAGAGATAGCAAAAAATTGAGTGAGAGAGATAGCGGAGTATTGAGTGAGAGAGTTAGCGCAGTTCTGAGTGAGAGAGATAGTGGAGTTCAGAGTGAGAGAGTTAGCGGAGTTCTGAGTGAGAGAGTTAGTGGCGATCTGAGTGAGAGAGATAGCGGAGTATTGAGTGAGAGAGTTAGCGGAGTTCTGAGTGAGAGGGTTAGCGGAGTAATGAGTGAGAGAGAGAGCGGAGTATTGAGTGAGAGAGTTAGTGGAGTACTGAGTGAGAGAGTTAGCGGAGTTCTAAGTGAGAGAGATAGCGGAGAACTGAGTGAGAGAGATAGCAGAGTTTTGAGTGAGAGAGTTAGCAAAGTTCTGAGTAGGAGAGTTAGCGGAGTACTGAGTGAGAGAGATAGCGGAGTACTGAGTGACAGAGTCAGGGGAGTATTGAGTGAGAGAGTTAGTGGAATATTGAGTGAGAGAGTTAGCGGAGTACTGAGTGAGAGAGTTAGCGGAGTTCTGAGTGAGAAAGATAGCGGAGTATTGACTGAGAGAGATAGCAGAGAATTGAGTGACAGAGTTAGTGGAGTACTGAGTGAGAGAGTTAGCGGAGTACTGAGTGAGAGAGTTATTGGAGTACTGAGTGAGAGAGTTAGTGGAGTATTGAGTGAGAGAGTTAGCGGAGTATAGAGTGAGAGAGTTAGTGGAGTACTGAGTGAGAGAGTTAGCGGAGTACTGAGTGAGAGAGATAGCGGAGTACTGAGTGACAGAGTCAGGGGAGTATTGAGTGAGAGAGTTAGCGGAATATTGAGTGAGAGAGTTAGCGGAGTACTGAGTGAGAGAGTTAGCGGAGTATTGAGTGAGAGAGATAGCGGAGTACTGAGTGAGAGAGATAGCGGAGTATTGAGTGAGAGGGTTAGCGGAGTACTGAGTGAGAGAGATAGTGGAGTGCCTAGTGAGAGAGTTAGCAGAGTACTGAGTGAGAGAGTTAGCGGAGTATTGAGTGAGACAGTTAGCGGAGTACTGATTGAGAGAGATAGCAGAGAATTGAGTGAGAGAGTTAGCAGAGAATTGAGTGAGAGAGATAGCGGAGTACTGAGTAAGAGAGTTAGCGGAGTACTGATTGAGAGAGATAGCAAATAATTGAGTGAGAGAGATAGCGGAGTATTGAGTGAGAGAGTTAGCGCAGTTCTGAGTGAGAGAGATAGTGGAGTTCAGAGTGAGAGAGTTAGCGGAGTTCTGAGTGAGAGAGTTAGTGGCGATCTGAGTGAGAGAGATAGCGGAGTATTGAGTGAGAGAGTTAGCGGAGTTCTGAGTGAGAGGGTTAGCGGAGTAATGAGTGAGAGAGAGAGCGGAGTATTGAGTGAGAGAGTTAGTGGAGTACTGAGTGAGAGAGTTAGCGGAGTTCTAAGTGAGAGAGATAGCGGAGACCTGAGTGAGAGAGATAGCAGAGTTTTGAGTGAGAGAGTTAGCAAAGTTCTGAGTAGGAGAGTTAGCGGAGTACTGAGTCAGAGAGATAGCGGAGTATTGAGTGAGAGAGTTAGCGCAGTTCTGAGTGAGAGAGATAGTGGAGTTCTGAGTGAGAGAGTTAGCGGAGTTCTGAGTGAGAGAGTTAGTGGCGATCTGAGTGAGAGAGAGAGCGGAGTATTGAGTGAGAGAGTTAGTGGAGTACTGAGTGAGAGAGTTAGCGGAGTTCTGAGTGAGAGAGATAGTGGAGTACTGAGTGAGAGAGATAGCGGAGTTCTGAGTGAGAGAGTTAGCAAAGTTCTGAGTAAGAGAGTTAGCGGAGTACTGAGTGAGTGAGATAGCGGAGTACTGAGTGACAGAGTTTGGGGAGTATTGAGTGAGAGAGTTAGCGGAATATTGAGTGAGAGAGTTATCGAAGTACTGAGTGAGAGAGTTAGTGGAGTATTGAGTGAGAGAGTTAGCGGAGTACTGAGTGAGAGAGTTAGCGGAGTATTGAGTGAGAGAGATAGCGGAGTACTGAGTGAGAGAGTTAGCGGAGTATTGAGTGAGAGAGTTAGCAGAGTACTGAGTGAGAGAGATAGCGGAGTGCCTAGTGAGAGAGTTAGCAGAGTACTGAGTGAGAGAGTTAGCGGAGTATTGAGTGAGAGAGATAGCTGAGTACTGAGTGAGAAAGTGAGCGAAGTACTAAGTTAGAGAGTTATACGAGTATTGAGTGAGAGAGTTAGCGGAGTTCTGAGTGAGATAGTTGGCGGAGTACTGAGTGAGAGAGATAGCGGAGTATTGAGTGAGAGAGTTAGCGGAGAATTGAGTGAGAGAGTAAGCGGAGTATAGAGTGAAAGAGTTAGCAGAGTATAGAGTAAGAGAGTTAGCGGAGTATAAAGTGAGAAAGATAGCGGAGTTCTGAGTGAGAGAGATAGTGGAGTACTGAGTGAGAGAAATAGCGGAGTGCCTAGTGAGAGAGTTAGCGGAGTACTGAGTGAGAGAGTTAGAGGATGATTGAGTGAGAGCGTTAGCGGAGTACTGAGTGAGAGAGATAGTGGAGTGCCTAGTGAGAGAGTTAGCGGAGTACTGAGTGAGAGAGTTAGCGGAGTATTGAGTGAGAGAGTTAGCGGAGTATTGAGTGAGAGAGATAGCGGAGTACTGAGTGAGAGAATTAGCGGAGTACTAAGTTAGAGAGTTAGCGGAGTACTGAGTGAGAGAGATAGCGGAGTACTGAGTGAGAGAGTTATCGAAGCACTGAGTGAGAGAGTTAGTGGAGTATTGAGTGAGAGAGTTAGTGGAGTACTGAGTGAGAGTGTTAGCGGAGTATTGAGTGAGAGAGATAGCGGAGTATTGAGTGAGAGAGTTAGCGGTGTATTGAGCGAGAGAGTTAGCGGAGTATAAAGTGAGAGAGATAGCGGAGTATTGAGTGAGAAAGATAGCGGAGTACTGAGTGAGAAAAATAGCGGAATTCTGAGTGAGAGAGATAGCGGAGTACTGAGTGAGAGAGATAGTGGAGTTCTGAGTGAGAGAGTTAGCGGAGTTCTGAGTGAGAGAGTTAGTGGCGATCTGAGTGAGAGAGAGAGCGGAGTATTGAGTGAGAGAGTTAGTGGAGTACTGAGTGAGAGAGTTAGCGGAGTTCTGAGTGAGAGAGATAGTGGAGTACTGAGTGAGAGAGATAGCGGAGTATTGAGTGAGAGAGTTAGCGGAGTACTGAGTGAGAGAGATAGTGGAGTGCCTCGTGAGAGAGTTAGCAGAGTACTGAGTGAGAGAGTTAGCGGAGTATTGAGTGAGACAGTTAGCGGAGTACTGATTGAGAGAGATAGCAGAGAATTGAGTGAGAGAGTTAGCAGAGAATTGAGTGAGAGAGATAGCGGAGTACTGAGTAAGAGAGTTAGCGGAGTACTGATTGAGAGAGATAGCAAATAATTGAGTGAGAGAGATAGCGGAGTATTGAGTGAAAGAGTTAGCGCAGTTCTGAGTGAGAGAGATAGTGGAGTTCAGAGTGAGAGAGTTAGCGGAGTTCTGAGTGAGAGAGTTAGTGGCGATCTGAGTGAGAGAGATAGCGGAGTATTGAGTGAGAGAGTTAGCGGAGTTCTGAGTGAGAGGGTTAGCGGAGTAATGAGTGAGAGAGAGCGGAGTATTGAGTGAGAGAGTTAGTGGAGTACTGAGTGAGAGAGTTAGCGGAGTTCTAAGTGAGAGAGATAGCGGAGAACTGAGTGAGAGAGATAGCAGAGTTTTGAGTGAGAGAGTTAGCAAAGTTCTGAGTAGGAGAGTTAGCGGAGTACTGAGTGAGAGAGATAACGGAGTACTGAGTGACAGAGTCAGGGGAGTATTGAGTGAGAGAGTTAGCGGAATATTGAGTGAGAGAGTTAGCGGAGTACTGAGTGAGAGAGTTAGCGGAGTTCTGAGTGAGAAAGATAGCAGAGTATTGAGTGAGAGAGATAGCAGAGAATTGAGTGACAGAGTTAGTGGAGTACTGAGTGAGAGAGTTAGCGGAGTACTGAGTGAGAGAGTTAGTGGAGTACTGAGTGAGAGAGTTAGTGGAGTATTGAGTGAGAGAGTTAGCGGAGTATAGAGTGAGAGAGTTAGTGGAGTACTGAGTGAGAGAGTTAGCGGAGTACTGAGTGAGAGAGATAGCGGAGCTCTGAGTGAGAGAGTTAGTGGAGTATTGAGTGAGAGAGTTAGCAGAGTATTTAGTCAGAGAGTTAGCGGAGTACTGAGTGAGAGAGTCAGCGGAGTATTGAGTGAGAGAGATAGCGGAGTACTGAGTGAGAGAGATAGCGGAGTATTGAGTGAGAGAGTTAGCGGAGTACTGAGTGAGAGAGATAGTGGAGTGCCTAGTGAGAGAGTTAGCAGAGTACTGAGTGAGAGAGTTAGCGGAGTATTGAGTGAGACAGTTAGCGGAGTACTGATTGAGAGAGATAGCAGAGAATTGAGTGAGAGAGTTAGCAGAGAATTGAGTGAGAGAGATAGCGGAGTACTGAGTAAGAGAGTTAGCAGAGTACTGATTGAGAGAGATAGCAAATAATTGAGTGAGAGAGATAGCGGAGTATTGAGTGAGAGAGTTAGCCCAGTTCTGAGTGAGAGAGATAGTGGAGTTCAGAGTGAGAGAGTTAGCGGAGTTCTGAGTGAGAGAGTTAGTGGCGATCTGAGTGAGAGAGATAGCGGAGTATTGAGTGAGAGTGTTAGCGGAGTTCTGAGTGAGAGGGTTAGCGGAGTAATGAGTGAGAGAGATAACGGAGTACTGAGTGACAGAGTCAGGGGAGTATTGAGTGAGAGAGTTAGCGGAATATTGAGTGAGAGAGTTAGCGGAGTACTGAGTGAGAGAGTTAGCGGAGTTCTGAGTGAGAAAGATAGCAGAGTATTGAGTGAGAGAGATAGCAGAGAATTGAGTGACAGAGTTAGTGGAGTACTGAGTGAGAGAGTTAGCGGAGTACTGAGTGAGAGAGTTAGTGGAGTACTGAGTGAGAGAGTTAGTGGAGTATTGAGTGAGAGAGTTAGCGGAGTATAGAGTGAGAGAGTTAGTGGAGTACTGAGTGAGAGAGTTAGCGGAGTACTGAGTGAGAGAGATAGCGGAGCTCTGAGTGAGAGAGTTAGTGGAGTATTGAGTGAGAGAGTTAGCAGAGTATTTAGTCAGAGAGTTAGCGGAGTACTGAGTGAGAGAGTCAGCGGAGTATTGAGTGAGAGAGATAGCGGAGTACTGAGTGAGAGAGATAGCGGAGTATTGAGTGAGAGAGTTAGCGGAGTACTGAGTGAGAGAGATAGTGGAGTGCCTAGTGAGAGAGTTAGCAGAGTACTGAGTGAGAGAGTTAGCGGAGTATTGAGTGAGACAGTTAGCGGAGTACTGATTGAGAGAGATAGCAGAGAATTGAGTGAGAGAGTTAGCAGAGAATTGAGTGAGAGAGATAGCGGAGTACTGAGTAAGAGAGTTAGCAGAGTACTGATTGAGAGAGATAGCAAATAATTGAGTGAGAGAGATAGCGGAGTATTGAGTGAGAGAGTTAGCCCAGTTCTGAGTGAGAGAGATAGTGGAGTTCAGAGTGAGAGAGTTAGCGGAGTTCTGAGTGAGAGAGTTAGTGGCGATCTGAGTGAGAGAGATAGCGGAGTATTGAGTGAGAGTGTTAGCGGAGTTCTGAGTGAGAGGGTTAGCGGAGTAATGAGTGAGAGAGAGCGGAGTATTGAGTGAGAGAGTTAGCGGAGTTCTAAGTGAGAGAGATAGCGGAGAACTGAGTGAGAGAGATAGCAGAGTTTTGAGTGAGAGAGTTAGCAAAGTTCTGAGTAGGAGAGTTAGCGGAGTACTGAGTGAGAGAGTTAGCGGAGTTCTGAGTGAGAAAGATAGCGGAGTATTGAGTGAGAGAGATAGCAGAGAATTGAGTGACAGAGTTAGTGGAGTACTGAGTGAGAGAGTTAGCGGAGTACTGAGTGAGAGAGTTAGTGGAGTACTGAGTGAGAGAGTTAGTGGAGTATTGAGTGAGAGAGTTAGCGGAGTATAGAGTGAGAGAGTTAGTGGAGTACTGAGTGAGAGAGTTAGTGGAGTACTGAGTGAGAGAGATAGCGGAGCTCTGAGTGAGAGAGTTAGTGGAGTATTGAGTGAGAGAGTTAGCAGAGTATTTAGTCAGAGAGTTAGCGGAGTACTGAGTGAGAGAGATAGCGGAGTACTGAGTGAGAGAGACAGCGGAGTTCTGAGTGAGAGAGTTAGCAGACTATTGAGTGAGAGAGTTAGCGGGGTATTGAGTGAGAGAGTTAACAGAGAATTGAGTGAGAGAGATAGCGGAGTACTGAGAGAGAGAGATAGCGGAGTATTGAGTGAGAGAGTTTTCGCAGTTCTGAGTGAGAGAGTTAGTGGAGTACTGAGTGAGTGAGTTAGCGGAGTATTGAGTGAGAGAGTTAATGGAATACTGGTATGAGAGAGTTAGCGTAGTACTGAGTGAGTGAGTTAGCAAAGTTCTGAGTGAGAGAGTTAGCGGAGTATTGAGTGAGAGAGTTTTCGCAGTTCTGAGTGAGAGAGTTAGTGGAGTACTGAGTGAGTGAGTTAGCGGAGTATTGAGTGACAGAGTTAATGGAATACTGGTATGAGAGAGTTAGCGTAGTACTGAGTGAGTGAGTTAGCAAAGTTCTGAGTGAGAGAGTTAGCGGAGTATTGAGTCAGAGAGTTATCGGAGTACTGAGTGAGAGGGTTAGCGGAGTACTGAGTGAGTGAGTTAGCAGAGTACTGAGTGAGAGAGTTAGCGAAATACTGAGTGAGAGAGTTAGCGGAGTACTGAGTGAGAGAGATAGCATTGTACTGAGTGAGAGAGTTAGCGAAATACTGAGTGAGAGAGTTTGCGGAGTACTGAGTGAGAGAGATAGCGTTGTTTTGAGTGAGAGATTTAGCGGAGTACTGAGCGAGAGAGTTAGCGGAGTATAAAGTGAGAGAGATAGCGGAGTATTGAGTGAGAAAGATAGCGGAGTACTGAGTGAGAAAAATAGCGGAATTCTGAGTGAGAGAGATAGCGGAGTACTGAGTGAGAGAGATAGTGGAGTTCTGAGTGAGAGAGTTAGCGGAGTTCTGAGTGAGAGAGTTAGTGGCGATCTGAGTGAGAGAGAGAGCGGAGTATTGCGTGAGAGAGTTAGCGAAGTACTGAGTGAGAGAGATAGCAGAGTACTGAGTGAGAGAGTTAGCGGAGTATTGAGTGAGAGAGTTAGCGGAGTATTGAGTGAGAGAGTTAGCGGAGTACTGAGTGAGAGAGTTAGCGCATTTCTGAGTGAGAGAGATAACGGAGTACTGAGTGAGAGAGTTAGCTGAGTACTGATTGAGAGAGTTTGACACGTTTTCTTTCGCGACCAATATTATTCATAATAAAGGTTGGATCGCGTTATTTATAAATGTGTCGTAACCCTCCACCACTCAACACGGCCAAACAGCAAAAAAGTGTCACGTTGACAAAAGACAAATAATTCACTACTTTAGCCCACCGGTGTGTTGAAGAGTGAATCCACAACATTTACAGTTTGAGTACGACGTTTCGCTGGTAATTACATCCAGCATCATCGGGCAATTTGCCAGAATTGGTACTGAGTGAGAGAGTTAGCGGAGTTCTGAGTGAGAAAGATAGCGGAGTATTGAGTGAGAGAGATAGCAGAGAATTGAGTGACAGAGTTAGTGGAGTATTGAGTGAGAGAGTTAGCGGAGTACTGAGTGAGAGAGTTAGCGGAGTATTGAGTGAGAGAGTTAGCGGAGTACTGAGTGAGAGAGTTAGCGGAGTATTGAGTGAGAGAGTTAGCGGAGTACTGAGTGAGAGAGTTAGCGGAGTTCTGAGTGAGAGAGTTAGTGGAGTACTGAGTGAAAGAGATAGCGGAGTATTGAGTGAGAGAGTTAGCGGAGTATTGAGTGAGAGAGTTAGCGGAGTACTGAGTGAGAGAGTTAGCGGAGTACTGAGTGAGAGAGTTAGCGGAGTACTGAGTTAGAGAGTTAGCGGAGTATTGAGTGAGAGAGTTAGCGGAGTACTGAGTGAGAGAGTTAGCGGAGTTCTGAGTGAGAGAGATAGCGGAGTACTGAATGAGAGAGATAGCGGAGTACTGAGTGAGTGAGTTAGTGCAGTATTGAGTGAGAGAGTTAGTGGAGTACTGAGTGAGAGAGTTAGCGTAGTACTGAGTGAGTGAGTTAGCGGAGTACTGAGTGAGAGAGTTAGCGGAGTATTGAGTGAGAGAGTTATTGGAGTACTGAGTGAGAGAGTTAGCGGAGTACTTAGTGAGTGAGTTAGCGGAGTACTGAGTGAGAGAGTTAGCGAAATACTCAGTGAGAGCGTTAGCGGAGTACTGAGTGAGAGAGTTATTGAAGTATTGAGTGAGAGAGTTATCGGAGTACTGAGTGAGAGAGTTAGCGGAGTACTGAGTGAGAGAGTTAGCGGAGTTCTGAGTGAGAGAGTTAGCAGAGTATAGAGTGAGAGAGTTAGCGGACTATTCACTGAGAGAGTTAGCGGAGTACTGAGTGAGAGAGTTAGCGGTGTACTGAGTGAGAGAGTTAGCAGAGTACTGAGTGAGAGAGTTAGCAGAGTACTAAGTTAGAGAGTTAGCGGAGCAGAGAGTGAGAGGTTTAGCGGAGTACTGAGTGAGAGAGTTAGTGGAGTATTGAGTGAGAGAGTTAGCAGAATATTGAGTCAGAGAGTTAGCGGAGTACTGAGTGAGAGAGTTAGCGGAGTACTGAGTGAGAGTGTTAGCGGATTATTGAGTGGGAGAGTTAGCAGAGTATTGGGTGAGAGAGATAGCGGAGTATTGAGTGAGAGAGTTAGCGGAGTACTGAGTGAGAGAGATAGCGGAGTATTGAGTGAGAGAGTTAGCGGAGTATTGAGTGAGAGAGTTAGCGGAGTACTGAGTGAGAGAGTTAGCGGAGTATTGAGTGAGAGAGTTAGCGGAGTATTGAGTGAGAGAGTTAGCGGAGTACTGAGTGAGAGAGTTAGCGGAGTATTGAGTGAGAGAGTTAGCGGAGTACTGAGTGAGAGAGTTAGCGGAGTATTGAGTGAGAGGGTTAGCGGAGTACTGAGTGAGAGAGTTAGCGGAGTACTGAGTGAGAGAGTTAGCGGAGTTCTGATTGAAAGAGATAGCGGAGTATTGAGTGAGAGAGTTAGCGGAGTATTGAGTGAGAGAGTTAGCGGAGTACTTAGTGAGTGAGTTAGCGGAGTACTGAGTGAGAGAGTTAGCGAAATACTCAGTGAGAGAGTTAGCGGAGTACTGAGTGAGAGAGTTAGTGGAGTATTGAGTGAGAGAGTTATCGGAGTACTGAGTGAGAGAGTTAGCGGAGTACTGAGTGAGATAGTTAGCGAAATGCTGAGTGAGAGAGTTAGCGGAGTACTGAGTGAGAGAGTTAGCGGAGTTCTGAGTGAGAGAGTTAGCGGAGTATAGAGTGAGAGAGTTAGCGGACTATTCAGTGAGAGAGTTAGCGGAGTACTGAGTGAGAGAGTTAGCGGTGTACTGAGTGAGAGAGTTAGCAGAGTACTGAGTGAGAGAGTTAGCAGAGTACTAAGTTAGAGAGTTAGCGGAGTACTGAGTGAGAGAGTTAGCGGAGTACTGAGTGAGAGAGTTAGTGGAGTATTGAGTGAGAGAGTTAGCAGAGTATTGAGTCAGAGAGTTAGCGGAGTACTGAGTGAGAGAGATAGCGGAGTACTGAGTGAGAGAGACAGCAAAGTTCTGAGTGAGAGAGTTAGCGGACTATTGAGTGAGAGAGTTAGCGGAGTACTGAGTGAGATAGTTAGCGGAGCATTTAGTGAGAGAGTTAGCGGGGTATTGAGTGAGAGAGTTAGCAGAGAATTGAGTGTGAGAGATAGCGGAGTACTGAGTGAGAGAGTTAGCGGAGTACTGAGTGAGAGAGATAGCCGTGTTCTGAGTGAGAGAGTTAGTGGAGTATTGAGTGAGAGAGTTAGCAGAGTATTGAGTCAGAGAGTTAGCGGAGTACTGACTGAGAGAGATAGCGGAGTACTGAGTGAGAGAGACAGCGGAGTTCTGAGTGAGAGAGTTAGCGGACTATTGAGTGAGAGAGTTAGCGGAGTACTGAGTGAGAGAGTTAGCGGAGTATTGAGTGAGAGAGTTAGCGGGGTATTGAGTGAGAGAGTTAGCAGAGAATTGAGTGAGAGAGATAGCGGAGTACTGAGTGAGAGAAATAGCGGAGTATTGAGTGAGGGAGTTAGCGCAGTTCTGAGTGAGAGAGATAGTGGAGTTCTGAATGAGAAAATTAGTGGAGTTCTGAGTGAGAGAGTTAGTGGAGATCTGAGTGAGAGAGATAGCGGAGTATTGAGTGAGAGAGTTAGCGGAGTACTGAGTGAGAGGGTTAGCGGAGTATTGAGTGAGAGAGATAGCGGAGTATTGAGTGAGAGAGTTAGTGGAGTACTGAGTGAGAGAGTCAGTGGAGTTCTGAGTGAGAGAGATAGCGGAGTACTGAATGAGAGAGTTAGCGGAGTATTGAGTGAGAGAGATAGCGGAGTATTAAGTGAGAGAGTTAGTGGAGTACTGAGTGAGAGAGTTAGTGGAGTTCTGAGTGAGAGAGATAGCGGAGTACTGAGTGAGAGAGATAGCGGAGTACTGATTGAGAGAGATAGCAGAGAATTGAGTGAGAGAGATAGCGGAGTATTGAGTGAGAGAGTTAGTGCAATTTTGAGTGAGAGAGATAGCGGAGTACTGAGTGAGAGAGTTAGCGGAATTCTGAGTGAGAGAGATAGCGGAGTTCTGAGTGAGAGAGTTAGCAGAGTTCTGAGTAAGAGAGTTAGCGGAGTATTGAGTGAGGGAGATAGCGGAGTACTGAGTGAGATATGTTAGCGGAGTACTGAGTGAGTGAGTTAGCGGAGTACTGAGTGAGAGAGTTAGCGGAGTACTGAGTGAGAGAGATAGCGGAGTACTGAGTGAGAGAGTTAGCGGAGTAGTGAGTGAGAGAGATAGCGGAGTATTGAGTGAGAGAGTTAGCGGAGTACTGAGTGAGAGAGTTAGCGGAGTACTGAGTGAGAGAGTTAGCGGAGTACTGAGTGAGAGTGTTAGCGGAGTATTGAGTGGGAGAGTTAGCGGAGTATTGGGTGAGAGAGATAGCAGAGAAGTGATTGAGAGAGATAGCGGAGTATTGAGTGAGAGAGTTAGCGGAGTACTGAGTGAGAGAGTTAGCGGAGTACTGAGTGAGTGAGTTAGCGGAGTACTGAGTGAGAGAGTTAGCGGAGTAGTGAGTGAGAGAGATAGCGGAGTATTGAGTGAGAGAGTTAGCGGAGTACTGAGTGAGAGAGATAGCGGAGTATTGAGTGAGAGAGTTAGCGGAGTATTGAGTGAGAGAGCTAGCGGAATATTGAGTGAGAGAGTTAGCGGAGTACTGAGTGAGAGAGTTAGCGGAGTATTGAATGAGAGAGTTAGCGGAGTACTGAGTGACAGAGTTAGCGGAGTACTGAGTGAGAGAGTTAGCGGAGTTCTGAGTGAGAGAGATAGCGGAGTACTGAATGAGAGAGATAGCGGAGTACTGAGTGAGTGAGTTAGTGGAGCATTGAGTGAGAGAGTTAGCGGAGTATTGAGTGAGTGAGTTAGCGGAGTACTGAGTGAGAGAGTTAGCGGAGTATTGAGTGAGAGACTTATCGGAGTACTGATTGAGAGAGTTAGCGGAGTACTTAGTGAGTGAGTTAGCGGAGTACTGAGTGAGAGAGTTAGCGAAATACTGAGTGAGAGAGTTAGCGGAGTAATGAGTGAGAGCGTTAGCGGAGTATTGAGTGGGAGAGTTATCGGAGTACTGAGTGAGAGAGTTAGCGGAGTACTGAGTGAGTGACTTAGCGGAGTACTGAGTGAGAGAGTTAGCGAAATACTCAGTGAGAGTGTAAGCGGAGTACTGAGTGAGAGAGATAGCGTTGTATTGAGTGAGAGAGTTAGCGGAGTACTGAGTGAGAGAGATAGCGGAGTACTGAGTGAGAGAGTTAGCGGAGTATTGAGTGAGAGAGTTAGCGGAGTATAGAGTGAGAGAGTTAGCGGACAATTCAGTGAGAGAGTTAGCGGAGTACTGAGTGAGAGAGTTAGCGGTGTACTGAGTGAGTGAGTTAGCAGAGTACTAAGTTAGAGAGTTAGCGGAGTATAGAGTGAGAGAGTTAGCGGAGTACTGAGTGAGAGAGTTTGCGGAGTATTGAGTAAGAGAGTTAGCGGAGTTCTGAGTAAGAGACTTAGCGGACTATTCAGTGAGAGAGTTAGCGGAGTACTGAGTGAGAAAGTTAGCGGAGTATTGAGTGAGAGGGTTAGCGGAGTATTGAGTGAGAGAGTTAGCGGAGTACTGAGTGAGAGAGTTAGCGGAGTATTGAGTGAGAGAGTTATCGGAGTACTGAGTGAGAGAGTTAGCGGAGTACTGAGTGAGTGACTTAGCGGAGTACTGAGTGAGAGAGTTAGCGAAATACTGAGTGAGAGAGTTAGCGGAGTACTGAGTGAGAGAGATAGCGTTGTATTGAGTGAGAGAGTTAGCAGAGTACTGAGTGAGAGAGTTAGCGGAGTATTGAGTGAGAGAGTTAGCGGAGTATAGAGTGAGAGAGTTAGCGGACAATTCAGTGAGAGAGTTAGCGGAGTACTGAGTGAGAGAGTTAGCGGAGTACTGAGTGAGAGAGTTTGCGGAGTATTAAGTAAGAGAGATAGCGGAGTACTGAGTAAGAGAGTTAGCAGACTATTCATTGAGAGAGTTAGCGGAGTACTGAGTGAGAGAGACAGCAAAGTTCTGAGTGAGAGAGTTAGCGGACTATTGAGTGAGAGAGTTAGCGGAGTACTGAGTGAGATAGTTAGCGGAGCATTTAGTGAGAGAGTTAGCGGGGTATTGAGTGAGAGAGTTAGCAGAGAATTGAGTGTGAGAGATAGCGGAGTACTGAGTGAGAGAGTTAGCGGAGTACTGAGTGAGAGAGATAGCCGTGTTCTGAGTGAGAGAGTTAGTGGAGTATTGAGTGAGAGAGTTAGCAGAGTATTGAGTCAGAGAGTTAGCGGAGTACTGACTGAGAGAGATAGCGGAGTACTGAGTGAGAGAGACAGCGGAGTTCTGAGTGAGAGAGTTAGCGGACTATTGAGTGAGAGAGTTAGCGGAGTACTGAGTGAGAGAGTTAGCGGAGCATTGAGTGAGAGAGTTAGCGGGGTATTGAGTGAGAGAGTTAGCAGAGAATTGAGTGAGAGAGATAGCGGAGTACTGAGTGAGAGAAATAGCGGAGTATTGAGTGAGGGAGTTAGCGCAGTTCTGAGTGAGAGAGATAGTGGAGTTCTGAATGAGAAAATTAGTGGAGTTCTGAGTGAGAGAGTTAGTGGAGATCTGAGTGAGAGAGATAGCGGAGTATTGAGTGAGAGAGTTAGCGGAGTACTGAGTGAGAGGGTTAGCGGAGTATTGAGTGAGAGAGATAGCGGAGTATTGAGTGAGAGAGTTAGTGGAGTACTGAGTGAGAGAGTCAGTGGAGTTCTGAGTGAGAGAGATAGCGGAGTACTGAATGAGAGAGTTAGCGGAGTATTGAGTGAGAGAGATAGCGGAGTATTAAGTGAGAGAGTTAGTGGAGTACTGAGTGAGAGAGTTAGTGGAGTTCTGAGTGAGAGAGATAGCGGAGTACTGAGTGAGAGAGATAGCGGAGTACTGATTGAGAGAGATAGCAGAGAATTGAGTGAGAGAGATAGCGGAGTATTGAGTGAGAGAGTTAGTGCAATTTTGAGTGAGAGAGATAGCGGAGTACTGAGTGAGAGAGTTAGCGGAATTCTGAGTGAGAGAGATAGCGGAGTTCTGAGTGAGAGAGTTAGCAGAGTTCTGAGTAAGAGAGTTAGCGGAGTATTGAGTGAGGGAGATAGCGGAGTACTGAGTGAGATATGTTAGCGGAGTACTGAGTGAGTGAGTTAGCGGAGTACTGAGTGAGAGAGTTAGCGGAGTACTGAGTGAGAGAGATAGCGGAGTACTGAGTGAGAGAGTTAGCGGAGTAGTGAGTGAGAGAGATAGCGGAGTATTGAGTGAGAGAGTTAGCGGAGTACTGAGTGAGAGAGTTAGCGGAGTACTGAGTGAGAGAGTTAGCGGAGTACTGAGTGAGAGTGTTAGCGGAGTATTGAGTGGGAGAGTTAGCGGAGTATTGGGTGAGAGAGATAGCAGAGAAGTGATTGAGAGAGATAGCGGAGTATTGAGTGAGAGAGTTAGCGGAGTACTGAGTGAGAGAGTTAGCGGAGTACTGAGTGAGTGAGTTAGCGGAGTACTGAGTGAGAGAGTTAGCGGAGTAGTGAGTGAGAGAGATAGCGGAGTATTGAGTGAGAGAGTTAGCGGAGTACTGAGTGAGAGAGATAGCGGAGTATTGAGTGAGAGAGTTAGCGGAGTATTGAGTGAGAGAGCTAGCGGAATATTGAGTGAGAGAGTTAGCGGAGTACTGAGTGAGAGAGTTAGCGGAGTATTGAATGAGAGAGTTAGCGGAGTACTGAGTGACAGAGTTAGCGGAGTACTGAGTGAGAGAGTTAGCGGAGTTCTGAGTGAGAGAGATAGCGGAGTACTGAATGAGAGAGATAGCGGAGTACTGAGTGAGTGAGTTAGTGGAGCATTGAGTGAGAGAGTTAGCGGAGTATTGAGTGAGTGAGTTAGCGGAGTACTGAGTGAGAGAGTTAGCGGAGTATTGAGTGAGAGACTTATCGGAGTACTGATTGAGAGAGTTAGCGGAGTACTTAGTGAGTGAGTTAGCGGAGTACTGAGTGAGAGAGTTAGCGAAATACTGAGTGAGAGAGTTAGCGGAGTACTGAGTGAGAGCGTTAGCGGAGTATTGAGTGGGAGAGTTATCGGAGTACTGAGTGAGAGAGTTAGCGGAGTACTGAGTGAGTGACTTAGCGGAGTACTGAGTGAGAGAGTTAGCGAAATACTCAGTGAGAGTGTAAGCGGAGTACTGAGTGAGAGAGATAGCGTTGTATTGAGTGAGAGAGTTAGCGGAGTACTGAGTGAGAGAGATAGCGGAGTACTGAGTGAGAGAGTTAGCGGAGTATTGAGTGAGAGAGTTAGCGGAGTATAGAGTGAGAGAGTTAGCGGACAATTCAGTGAGAGAGTTAGCGGAGTACTGAGTGAGAGAGTTAGCGGTGTACTGAGTGAGTGAGTTAGCAGAGTACTAAGTTAGAGAGTTAGCGGAGTATAGAGTGAGAGAGTTAGCGGAGTACTGAGTGAGAGAGTTTGCGGAGTATTGAGTAAGAGAGTTAGCGGAGTTCTGAGTAAGAGACTTAGCGGACTATTCAGTGAGAGAGTTAGCGGAGTACTGAGTGAGAAAGTTAGCGGAGTATTGAGTGAGAGGGTTAGCGGAGTATTGAGTGAGAGAGTTAGCGGAGTACTGAGTGAGAGAGTTAGCGGAGTATTGAGTGAGAGAGTTATCGGAGTACTGAGTGAGAGAGTTAGCGGAGTACTGAGTGAGTGACTTAGCGGAGTACTGAGTGAGAGAGTTAGCGAAATACTGAGTGAGAGAGTTAGCGGAGTACTGAGTGAGAGAGATAGCGTTGTATTGAGTGAGAGAGTTAGCAGAGTACTGAGTGAGAGAGTTAGCGGAGTATTGAGTGAGAGAGTTAGCGGAGTATAGAGTGAGAGAGTTAGCGGACAATTCAGTGAGAGAGTTAGCGGAGTACTGAGTGAGAGAGTTAGCGGAGTACTGAGTGAGAGAGTTTGCGGAGTATTAAGTAAGAGAGATAGCGGAGTACTGAGTAAGAGAGTTAGCAGACTATTCATTGAGAGAGTTAGCGGAGTACTGAGTGACAGAGTTAGCAGAGTACTGAGTGAGAGAGTTAGCGAAATACTGAGTGAGAGAGTTAGCGGAGTACTGAGTGAGAGACATAGCGGAGTATTGAGTGAGAGAGTTAGCAGAGTATAGCGGGGAGACGGAGTGGTTACCACGCACGAGGTGTGTAGGGGGATATCGGAGAGTTCGGAACACGGGCGTGAGTGTGTGTTAGAGTAAGTGAGGAGCATCCACATTGGATGCGAGATGAATAAAGTGACAGAGGAGAAAAGCTGAGAGTGTCCGTGTGAGTACAAGACTACAGTAGTGTCGTGTATAGTGTAATGTGTATAGTGTAGTAGTGTAATGTATAGTGTAGTGTATAGTATATATTTTTGTTATACATGTTGAACGTCTTTCACACCGTACGTAGCCAACTGCACTAATCGGAAGTGCCTGGCTCAAGGACAATGAACTAAACGCAAGAAGCAGTTCTAAAGAAATTAGTACTCAATGTAGCAGAGTCGTGTTGTGTATAGTAGTGTAGTGTATAGTAGTGTATAGTGTCGTGTGTCGAAGTGTATAGTAGTGTAGTGTTTAGTAGTGTAGTGTATAGAGTGTAGTAGCGTAGAGTGTAGCAGTGTAATGTATAGTGTAGTGTATATGAGTGTATATGAGTGTATAGTGTAGTGTATAGTGTAGTGTGTAATAGTGTATAGTGTAGTGTGTAATTTTGTATAGTGAAGGAGTGTAATGTATAGTGTAGTGTATAGTAGTGTATAGTGTAGTGTATAGTGTAGTGAATAGTGTAGTGTATTTGCATTGAACTTTCGCACCGTACGTAGCCAACCGCACACTCCACACCAATGCGTAACAAAGGAGTCAACTTTGTATCTTCCAGGGTGTCTGGGGGTCCCAACCCAGAAACATATCTACATTTGAAAACTGATTTCATGCCGAAATTTTTTTAAAAATGCACTAACACGTGATATTTTTGTTATAATAATGTCTAATAGTGTATTGTATTACATTGCTCTGTTTTCAACTTTTTTACCATTTCTTGTTTCATTGCATGTAATGGCAGAGATTAGGGATTAAAAAAGTACTACCATAACCACAATCATATAAACAGAAATCTATGCATTGATTTATATGAAGACAAATCCAGATATTGTTGCCAAGGTTTAGAAAATTGTTGTTTCTATTTATAAAGCATAGCCATTTTTATATATATAGCAATATATTGGGGGGGGGCATTTTGAGCTTATTTGAATATTTGGGGAGGGAGGGATGTGTGGCCCCCCAATATATATTATAATAATTACGGCCTTGCTCCACGCACACAGCGAAGGCTCCCGACTCAGGAAGCGAACCCGGGCCCTTTCTCGAGGCACGGAGATGTCGCCACTGCCCCCTACCGCCTCCTCCACCCCGCAACGCTGCCCGGGTGAAGTCCCTGGCGATGAGAACGACCACTTCACGTGGTAGCGGCTGCACGCTGATGATGAGATGTAATATATAATATATGTATTACGGAGTGCTTAAACGCTGACAGATAATAAGTTCTCATGGCGTATAGAGAGATAGAGAGGGGGGTAGTAACGCCTTCAAACTGCAATAGGCTTCCTGTCAGGATTAAACGAATCAATGGCCGTGTTACACTCAATGGGCTGCTGCTGCCGCTGTTACCACTGCCGCTGCTGCTGCTACTACTGCTGCTGTTACTGCTGCTGCTATTGCTGCTGCTACTGCTGCTGTTGCTACTACTGCTGCTACTACTGCTGCTGCTGCTACTGCTGCTGCTACTGCTGCTGCTGTGGCTGGTACTGTTGCTGCTGCTGCTACTACTACTGCTGCTGTTGCTATTGCTGCTACTACTACTGCTGTTGCTACTACTACTGCTGCTATACTGCTGTTGCTGGTACTGTTGCTGCTGCTACTGCTGCTGCTACCGCCGCTGTTGCTACTACTGCTGCTACTGCTGCTGGTACTGTTGCTGCTGCTGCTACTACTGCTGCCACTACTGCTGTGGTATCGAGGTTGACAACGCCGGACTTTCGATTCCCCACTTGGACACACGTGTGTAAACAAAGAGCTTCCCAGCTCATCGGATTCCTCCAGGATGAAGGGAAGATTCTGGTTCCGATCTGCCCGGCCGCGCGCCCCCCACACACCCCCACCCCCACTCGGGATGATCTGACGTCACACGTTGCTGTGTGACGTCGGTGGCGATGACGACGAGAACCCGAAGCCACGTGCAATAGACCCCCCTCCCACACACACCCCCACTCGGGGTGGTGTGACGTCACGCGTTGCTGTGTGACGTCGGTGGCGATGACGACGAGGACCCGAAGCCACGTGCAAGAGACAACCCCCCCACACACCCCCACTCGGGGTGGTCTGACGTCAGGCGTTACTCTGTGACGTGGGTGGGGATGACGACGACGACCTGAAGCCACGTGCAAGAGATACCACTGTCTGTGTACCCCTACCAGCCCCTGTCTGTGTACGCCTACCAGCCCCTACCACTGTCTGTGTACCCCGACCAGCCCCTACCACTGTCTGTGTACCCCTACCAGCCCCTGTCTGTGTACCCCTACCAGCCCCTGTCTGTGTACCCCTACCAGCCCCTACCACTGTCTGTGTACCCCGACCAGCCCCTACCACTGTCTGTGTACCCCTCCCAGCCCCTGTCTGTGTACCCCTACCAGCCCCTGTCTGTGTACGCCTACCAGCCCCTACCACTGTCTGTGTACCCCGACCAGCCCCTACCACTGTCTGTGTACCCCTACCAGCCCCTGTCTGTGTACCCCTACCAGCCCCTGTCTGTGTACCCCTACCAGCCCCTACCACTGTCTGTGTACCCCGACCAGCCCCTACCACTGTCTGTGTACCCCTCCCAGCCCCTGTCTGTGTACCCCTACCAGCCCCTACCACTGTCTGTGTACCCCTACCAGCCCCTACCACTGTCTGTGTACCCCTACCAGCCCCTACCACTGTCTGTGTACCCCTACCAGCCCTACCACTGTCTGTGTACCCCTACCAGCCCCTGTCTGTGTACCCCTACCAGCCCCTACCCCTGGAGGGGGGGGGGGATTCTTTGTCTTTGTGTAAATAATAACCCGAGCTCGTGGGTTGCCCCCCCCACCACTCCGTGCAGGCTCCTTCAAGGGGATGTGCAAGAAGATCGATCACCTACCAGAGGACACGGAGATGGAGGCCGACTCAGCCGAGTACCTGCTACGTGAGTGACTCCGTCGTCATCATCGTCGTGATCGTCGTTATCGTCGTCGTCGTTATCATCGTCATCATAGTTATCATCATTATTGTCATCATCGTTATCATCATCATTGTCATCATCGTTATCATCGTCATCATCATCGTTGTCATCATCATCGTTATCATCATCTTCTTCATTATCATCACCACCTCTTCTGCACTTCCATCAAGCTATGAATCACGTCCTGTGTCGAGCGGCGTCCTTCATCGCAAGGCCCGCGGGACACTGGCGGCCTTTAGGGGGGGGCCCTGGTGGCCTCGAGGGGGGGGGCCTGACCCATTGTTTGTCATTACCCCCCCCCCCCCGCCCGTACCTCCGATAAGTTGGCTACGTACGGTGCGAAGGAGTTCAATACACGTACTGGACGTACTGTACAGGGTCTCCCATCACTGGGTTGGGCAGCCAGATGAGAGCACACGGTATAATCCCTGCGTTTGACATTAATGATTAAATCTGAAAAAGCCAGAGACCCAGAGAGACCCACAGAGACCCCCCCCCCTTCTCTAGGAACCCACAAACACCCATAGAGACCCACAAACACCCATAGAGACCTATAGACACCCATAGAGACCCATAAACACCCATAGAGACCCACAAACACCCAAAGAGACATATAGACATCCATAGAGACCCATAAACACCCATAGAGACCCACAAACACCCATAGAGACCTATAGACACCCATAGAGCCCCAAACTTACCCATAGTGACCCATACACACCCAAAGAGACCTATAGACACCCATAGAGACCCATAAACACCCATAGAGACCCACAAACACCCATAGAGACCTATAGACACCCATAGAGAACCATAAACACCCATAGAGACCCACAAACACCCAAAGAGACCTATAGACACCCATAGAGACCCATAAACACTCATAGAGACCCACAAACACCCATAGAGACCTTTAGACACCCATAGAGACCCATAAACACCCAAAGTGACCCATAAACACTCAAATAGACCTATAGACACCCATAGAGACCCATAAACACCCATAGAGACCCATAAACACCCAAAGAGACCCATACTTACCCATAGTGACCCATAAACACCCAAAGAGACCTATAGACACCCATAGAAACCCATAAACACCCATAGAGACCCATAAACACCCATAGAGACCCATAAACACCCAAAGAGACCCATACTTACCCATAGTGACCCATAAACACCCAAAGAGACCTATAGACACCCATAGAGACCCATAAACACCCATAGAGACCCATGGATACCCATAGAGACCCAGAAACACTCACAGAGAAGAGGTGAGGATTGAAAGGAAGAACTGAAGGAGGTTAAGGATGGGAGCTGCTTCATGTACAGAGGAAGCCCGTATGTCCTGGACACTCGGGTGAAGAGAGGCACCACCTGGTGGTAAATTGGACCCAATGCTTGGGGCACCCGACCAGATAGACGTGGAAGGCCCAAACGAATAGCGCGGGTTTTCTGGGAACGTCTGGTGGAAGACCCAGTGCAGAAATATTTCAACTTCCACCTCCGGGAAAAAAAGAAAAAAAACTTCTCCTGCACTCCAGGGGAGGTCGTGGACATTGAGTCCGAGTGGACGATATTCAGGACCTCGATTGTCGATGCAGCTGCGAAAAGCGGTGGCCTGAAGGCAGTGGGTGCCTGTCAATGGCGGCAACCCTAGGACTCGCTGGTGGACACCAGTGGTGAGGGAAGCTGGAAAGTTGGAGGAGATGGAGGAGAAGGAGAACGAGAAGATGAAGGCTTTCCGAGCTATGCTCGGAAAAATGTCTCCCGACTTGACTTAAAGCTTTCGTGACTTCAGGAATTCATATTCTTGGGTCTTACGGTAAAGTCACATAGATAGGTTCAAAGAAAATAGCAAAAATAACAAAAAACTACGACGTTTCGATCGCAACACAAGCGGTTGTCTTGAAGACGACCACTTGTGTTGCGATCGAAACGTCGTAGTTTTTTTTATTTTTGTTATTTTCTTTGAACCTACCTATGTGACTTTACTGAAAGACCCAAGAATATGTCTCCCGACTTGATTGAGAGGTACCGGCTTGCCGAGCGGACGGCAACTGCAGCAGTCGCCGAAGCGAAAAACCCGGGGGCGTGAGACGAGTTTGGAGAGGCCATGGAGAGTGACTACTACCGGGCAGCCTCAAAGATGTTCTGGCAAAGCATCCCGACGCCTTCGGAGGGGGTCGATGGGACGTGGCCCAAAACTGTTTTCCGTCAGGGTGGTGGCGTAACATTGAACTCAGCTAAGGAGGTAGTGGAGAAGTGGAAGGAACACTTCTCCTCTGTGATCTCCAGCGTGCACTTGGAACGGTTTGATGCCGAGTGTGAAGCGGCTGGGATGGGGATCAGCACCTCCAAGTCTGAGGTCTGGTTCACTCCCGGGAGACGGTGGATTGTTCTCTCCAGGTGAGGGGGGAACAGCTGCCCTTAGTGGAGGAGTTTAAGCACCTCGGAGTCTTTTTCGTAAGTGACGGTGAGTGGGAGCGGGAGATTGGCTGGCGGATCGGTGTGGCGCCCGCAGTTTTGTGGGTAGTGTACCATTCCATGGTAGTGGCGTTCCATGGTAGTGCATAGTAGTGTATAGTAGTGTGTAATATATAGTAGTGTGTAGTAATGTATAGTGTAGTAGTGTATAGTAGTGAAGTATATAGTAATGTATAGTGTAGTAGTGTATAGTGTAGTAGTGTAGTGTATAGTGTAGTAGTGCATAGTGTAGTAGTGTAGAGTAATGTAGTGCTGGAGTCTGTCACCAGGTAAAGGGATGTGTGGACCACCACTACTCAACACGCCCCTGCCACGACCCTCACCAGGGCAAGCGGACTTAGAAACGAACGAACGAACGGGTCTTCTTGTACAGTTCGGTGTTGTGGATTTATTTATTTTTGGCCAGAAATAAATAATACAATTCAATCAACGATCTCAAAGCGCTGTACAGGACACAACATCAGCAGCAGCAGCAGAAACTCAGCATGAAACTTCTACTGATAATAAGATGCAGCCGATTGTCCTGCAGCATCTGTTATGGAAGGCCAGAAAGTGGTGTGGCCACGAATCCCAAACCATCGACTGCCAACATCGTAAAACACTCCGCCACTGCCGATGCATTTACTGCTTTGAAGGAGGAACGGACGACTATCCGCTTTCTGCTTTCCGAACAGACAATCGAGTCGGGATAACAGAATCTGAAATTACATCTTCTAATCCGCCGCTATTAATCCGTACGATGAGAAGAAATCACTCGACGGATGTACGATCGGAAATGAGACGCTCCTGCGGCAGAGGCAGGCGAGAGAGACAAGTGTGATGATCGGGACCATCTGTTCCCCCACCCTACCCACCCCCCCCTCGGGTCGGCGTGTGTTCGCGTGCCAGGCGTGGTGCGAGCCTCCAGCGTTTTCCCCATCCTCAGCGTGACCCTGCTGCTCTTCGGGGGGCTCAGCATCGCCGCCAGTCGCTTCTACAAGTCCAAGAACAACGTCGTGCTCAGCGCCGGAATATTTTTCGTATCGGCAGGTCGGTTTTAGTGGCCGCGCTGCGTTGGGTTGCGTGTCGTGTCACATGGTGTCGTGTCACGTGATGTCGTGTCACGTGATGTCGTGTCGTGTCACGTGATGTCGTGTCACGTGATGTCGTGTCACGTGGTGTAGTGTCGTGTCACGTCATGTCGTGTCACGTGGTGTCGTGTCACGTGGTGTAGTGTCGTGTCACGTGATGTCGTGTCACGTGATGTCGTGTCACGTGGTGTAGTGTCGTGTCACGTGGTGTCGTGTCACGTGGTGTCGTGTCACGTGGTGTCGCGTCACGTGGTGTCGTGTCACATGGTGTCGTGTCACGTGATGTCGTGTCACGTGGTGTCGTGTCGTGTCACGTGATGTCGTGTCACGTGATGTCGTGTCACGTGGTGTCGTGTCACGTGGTGTCGCGTCACGTGGTGTCACGTGGTGTCGTGTCACGTGGTGTCGTGTCACGTGGTGTCACGTGGTGTCGTGTCACGTGGTGTCGTGTCACGTGGTGTTGCGTCACGTGGTGTCGTGTCATGTCACGTGGTGTCGTGTCATGTCACATGGTGTCGTGTCACGTGGTGTCGTGTCACGTGGTGTCGTGTCACGTGGTGTCACGTGGTGTCGTGTCACGTGGTGTCACGTGGTGTCGTGTCACGTGGTGTCACGTGGTGTCGTGTCACGTGGTGTCACGTGGTGTCGTGTCACGTAGTGTCACGTGGTGTCGTGTCACGTGGTGTCACGTGGAGTCGTGTCACGTGGTGTCACGTGGTGTCGTGTCACGTGGTGTCACGTGGTGTCGTGTCACGTGGTGTCGTGTCGCATCGTGTCGTGTCACGTGGTGTCGTGTCACGTGGTGTCGTGTCACGTGGTGTCGTGTCACGTGGTGTCGTGTCACGTGGTGTCATACTGTGTCGTATCTGTGTGAATCTATGGGTTTACTACGTGGTCCATAGAGTTGCATGGCCACAATTTCAATACAGCAGATTGTGATCCAGACACCTGCTGCTGTATATTTGGAGTTTGCGTGTCTCTCTCTCTCATCATCATCATCACGGTGGCTAGGAGATGTTAACTACCTCGCCTGGTATACAGGAGGTCGTGGGTTCGATCCCGACTCTGACGCTTGCTGCTCTATATTTTGAGTTTTTGTGCCTCTCCCTCTCTCTCCCTGTGGTCGCGTGGATTTTGTTTCCGGGTCCTCCGGTTTCACCCCCCACCCCCCCACCCCCACACACATTTAGAATCGACATCACGGAGTTATTTGGCTACTGCCATGAATTTCCACGTGATGATAATGACGATTAGACACTTCGTTGAGGCTTTCATTTGTGATAGCCACGTAGTTGCATCAGAAAAAAAGCTACTACGTTGCTCAGTCGGAGACTTAACACAGTAAAATAAAAAAATAGTTGAGTTTGCAATTTGCAGATAAAAAAATATAATCAGCTTTGGGATGGTTGCGTGGATGAGTGGGTGGTTGAGTGGGTGGGTGAGTGGGTGAGTGAGCTGGTGAGTGGGTAAGTGTGTAGGTGAGTGGGTAGGTGAGCAGGTGGGAAGGCGAGTGAGTTGGTGGGCGAGCGAGTGGGTGGTCGTGGGAGCGATTCGATGTGTTAGCCTGTGGGGGGTGTACGAGTGGGTGGTTGAGTGGGTAGGTGTGCAAGTGGGTGGGATGGTGGGTGGGTGGGTGGGATGTGGGTGAGTGGGTGGTTGAGTGGGCGGGTGGGTGTGTAGTGTACTATTTCAGAGACCCACAACCGAACGACGAGTAGGGGCGGTCAGCTGAACTGAACCATCTTGGAACGGGTCCTTGTCGCCGGCCCCTTGTATGGGCATGGCACGGGTCCTCGGAGGTAACCCGAGGATGGCCCAGTGGACGGGTCCCTCCTGGGACGAAGATGGAGGAAAAGAAGAAGCGGGTGGCAGTCTTCCCGTCAACCCTGATCCGTCTGTGGGTGGCGCCGCTGGCAGTTCCATGGGCGTCAGGCCCTGTGATCCTGCAGATGGAAGAACAGAGCCTCGCTGAGGCGCATCAATCGTAACCCGGACACATCAAACACCCGGCCATCAGATGGTGGAGATGAAACGCCCTCATAAGGTGGAAAATAGGGCTTCAGTCATGACGGGTGCACATACCAACACCTGCGACCAACCTGCATCCTCACACACTGCGGCCTCACCTCAATAACTTCCACCGGGCCTTGCCATGGCCTATTTAATTAAGGAGACGTGCCTAGAGGCACCTGAGGGCAATGCAAACATGCCCTCTCCCCAGGCTTCCACAAGTTTCCGTACTCCTCAAGCCCAGCCAGTTGTGCATTTGCAGCCTGCCGTTTGGCCGGATTGCCACGGGACACCTCCCGCGCTTCCGTCAACCGCTCAAGGGTGAGGCTCATAAGTCCCAGCACAGTGGCTCTCTTCTTGCTCGGCTCAATATTTAACGGCTTCCATGGGGGAGTCACATTCTCTCCCGTACATTAAAAAAAACGGGGAAAATCCAGTAGAGGCATGAGGGGCCATCCTATAGGTTGCAAGAACCCCCGGAACATGTAGGTCCCAATCGGACTGTGCCTTATTGACTTTTTGGCACAACATGGACGTAAGAGTTCTATGTAAATGCTCTACCATTCTGTCAGTCTGGGGATGGTAGGGCAAAGTTCAAAATTTCTTTGTACCCAACAAAACACATACCTCTTGCAACAATTTCGAAGAAAAATTTCGACCTTGGTCCGTAAGGAGACGTTCCCGGGCCCCTTTATCCAACACGTAACCATGCAGGAACGCGTTCGTAATGGACGCCGCTGACTGATCTGGCAGGGGCCATGCCACCGGCCACCGCGACAGGTACCAACAAAGAATTTACTTCCCAACAACGTGGTGGAAAATGGCACCGAGGATGTCGAGGGCAATGAGCTCATTTACATGGGACGCCCCGATAGATTGCAGCGGTGGTCAGGGACAGCCTCGGCAGGGACTTCCGGCGAGCACATTCCACACAACCTTTGAGCAGGTTGTGGACGTCTTCTGACATCCCAGGCCAAAAGAAGTCCCGCTTCAACGTCGATAAATGTTTTATGCACCCCTAGGTGCATCAGCCGCACATGAGCAGCTCTCGTTACCTTACCCCACAGAGCAGTTGGCACAACGATACAGTACCGCTGTACCTCCGTATCCCAGCGCATTAGTAGCCCATGTCGGAGGACCACGGGGGACATACCCCCTGGACCCTTCCTATCGCTTGGCTTACCAACGCGGCACCATATTTTCAGTAAGGAGGCGTCCTCCGTCTGGAGGCGCCCCCGTTCCTCGTGCGCAAGACCAATGGTGTTATTGTGTGCCACCTCCGCTATGGGCGGCGGAGCATCCACCGATGCTACAACGGCTCCCGGCTCCCCCGCATCCACCTGCTTACAACGGTCATTGCCCATAAAACACACGCACTGGCTTTTCAGCGATAACCATGACAGAACGTCCGCAATGCAGTGGCGCAACCCTTTCTCCTATAGGTGACTTCGCAACCATCGCGAGAGTTGCTTGGACGGTTGGTCAACGCGTAGCGCGTATTGCAAAGCCGCGGGGTCCGTGCGTACCATGAACTGCCTGCCATAGAAGTAGGATCGGTACTGCTGGACAAAGTGCATGATAGCCAACAACTCGCGGCCAGTGACACCATAGCGCTGCTCTGCAGGGGACAGCACTCGGCTACCGTAAGCGACCACACTCTCCACCCCGTTCTCCACCTGCGACAATATGGCGCCGATCCCGGTATCACTGGCGTCCGTATCCAACACAAATGGCAAGGTGAAATCGGGGTACCGAAAAAGGGGAGCATTCACGAGGCCACCGCGCAGCATAACAAATGCGCCCTCCTCCTCCTTCCCCCACCGATACCTCTGGCCTTTAGCCGTGAGAGCGGTAACACGACACAAACCCCACAAAACTGCGGACCTCGCCCACCGACATGGGGGTCGGCCACTCACGCATGCACGCAGTCTTGGCAGGGTCCGTGGCGATCCCGGACTCGCTAACAATGTGACCCAGGTAGCGAACCGACATTTGCAAGAGGTAACATTTCGGCGGCTTGAATTTCAAATTAGCCACCTGCATTTTAATAAATACCGCACGCAACCACTGCAGATGTTCCCAGAACGTGCAACCAAAGACAATCACGTCATCCAAATAAATCAGACACGACTCCCATTGGCGCTTTGACAGTACCAACTCCATTAGTTGCTGGAACGTGGCCGTAGCTGAGTGAAGCAACGTCGGAAGCACGTTAAATTGAAACAGCCCTTGCGGTGTCCGGAACGTGGTTTTAGGTTTTGAACTTTCATCCAGGAGCAACAGCCAAAACCCTGACAATAGATCCAGGGTGGAGAAAAACCACGCCTCCGACAGGGCATTCAACGAATCGTCCATCCATGGAGCGGATACATGTGGGGAGCACCGCATGGCCTGGTGGATGGGGAGATTATATTGGCGGCCAACATGTCGTCGGCCACCGAAATGAGTTCTGACGAATGGGAGCGGCGCCACCCGTGTCAATATGGTGACGCATCAGGGACGTGCAGCCCACATCGAATTTACCCTTACTAAATGCATCGGAGAATTCCCAAAGCAATGCCCGCAACTTTCCCCTCTGCTCCCACGACAAATCTGGTTTACCCACACACAACGGATCCATCCACGAGTCATCCGACACCGCTTCAACGTTCAACCGCGGCCATGACCCGAGTGGTTACATCATCCCTTTCTCCACAACACGCCGCCGTCGCGTGGGCCAACACCATACCTGTCTGTATGACCACGGTACCCAGCCCACTATTTAATACTTGCAGGAATGGCTCCTGATCCCCCCTCACTATCGAGACCACGAACCGCTTTATTTGAAGGGGTTAAAAGAACCCCACTCCCAGTGATTTCCTGGCCGAGCCGCTTCCGCAGCCTCAAGGGTACGAGCATCTGTGCACCCGGGGGAACAACTAACAGTTTCAAGCACCAGGGCCCAAACCACAGCGTTAGCCATACACAACCCAGTAGGGGACTCCAAAAATCTTAACCGAAGCCCCGACGGTAACTCAACACAACCCTGGTCAATCAAAATCCAGAGGGGCATTTTCTTCAAAAAATCAGTTCCCAATGAACACAGCACCGCCAATGAACTTGAAACTAACAACGGGCCCGTGCATTCAACATCTCCAATCCGTATCGATGCCACAATTTGGCCCACAATACCTAAGCTCCCACCATTAGCGGCAACATAGGGTCTACCCACAGGACCAAGGCAACCCACCGTTGATGGAAACGTCCTGGAAACAAACTCCGAAACAATGGTGGCAGATGCTCCCATATCTATGACCACCTGCACCTCAGCACCGTGCACAAATCCACTGACTGTGGATGATCCTGCTCCCGCTGCCATAACACGGTGTGCCAATGCGGTCCAATGCCCGGACCCCCGTGGCCAACAATCACGTACCGAAGCACCATCTTTGCACCCCGTATCCCTATGGGGAGCGATGGTGTGTACACCCAACACTGACTGCAATGGAGATGCATGAGGTGGCTGTGTCGGCTGGGTGAGTGATGTATCGTGACCTGCCTTTGGGTCCAGAGGAGTGGAGGCCGGCAGGGTGGAGGACGGCGAAGCTGGGAAAAACTGCCCCAAATCAGCACGGCAGCCCTTACAGATGTGCCCCGGTAAGGCCACATTTGAAACAGGTAACAGGGCCCCGCCATGGTGGAGGGAAGGTACTCCCCAGCTAGTCCCGTCGTTGTCCCATGCCGACTCTCCCTCGCGGGCTCCAACTCCCCGCTGCGCCAACCCGAGAAGACTCTCGGTGCTCCTGGCCGCCCTCTTCTCCCAGGAATCCAGCCCAGGCCGCCACCCCGGCATGCCATCGCAGGTTACAACGGGCAGGATGCATCAGGTTATCTGAATCGGGGACAGGTCGTCTTCCTCCGTGGCTGGCAAAAAGAATGCTCATTTCTTGAACCAGCGCCAACAATTTCTCCAGCACCAGAGAATCTAGTCCCGCCTGCTCCATCTTTGGGTATGCAGCCTGGGCCAGTGACAGTAGTGCACTGCGGAAGGCGGGGGGGGGGGCGTCTCGGTCTCCCCCCGACTCCGCATCACGAATTTCCATCGCGCGTTGGACGGCGGGTCAAAAATCGCCGCCAACTGTACGTATGCTTGCCGCAGTGTCGCCCTGTCCGCCTGGAGAATGGCAAAAAACGCCACGAAGGCATCGTATAGCGTGGTGGGAAGAACACCTAGCACTTCCACGTCAGACCACCCTGTGGGCTCGCAAGTGGTAGTGAAACACCGCCAGAAGGCCGCCCAATCACCCCCAGCAGCCGAAAATTCATTGGCCCGCTGCCCCGCCGGGACCACCTCTCCGGAACCCCCACCGGGGTCCTGGCTGTCGGGGCTGCCCGGGAACCCTCATCGCTCGAGGATATGCTGATGCAGGCCCTCCTGTTCACGGATTTCGACATTGCCTATTCCCCCCATAAGGATTTTGAAAGAAAAAAAGAAAATTCCCAACAACCATGGAACAAAACAAAACCACTTTTCGTTAACATTTCTGACACCAAATGTAGTGTACTAATTCAGAGACACTAGTAGGAGACGTTATCCATCTTGTTATTCCAGCTCTCACAGCCATAGGGGATAACTCCATACCGGGTCGGGACAGCCAACACGCTTGCAGACCCACAGCTCGAAGAGGCGAAGACCACGACGACGAAAACAGGATGACGACTTCCATTCCCGATGGCAGCAGGCCCCGACTGGGAGTCGGAGCTCACCTTTTATTCTCCCCAGTGTGGCCAGGCTCAGCCCTCGGCCACGCACCCTTCTGGATCCCCCAGAAGGATCCCGGTTTGGCCCACAGGTCCAACTGGTAGAACGGGCTGGTACCCCTAATTCCATTGTCTACCAATCTCCCAGCGCCACGCGCGACAGTGACTCATTCAATGTCACTACAGGTGTGCGAGTCGGTGGTTGAGCGACTGGGTGAGCATGTGAGTGAGCGAGCGCGTGGGTTGCCTGGGGGCCCCAACCAAATAAAACACCGCGTGCGTGCCACCTCTCTCTGTCTCTCCCTCTCGCCCCGCAGGCCTGAGCAACATCATCGGCATCATCGTCTACATCTCGGCCAACGTGGGCGACCCCAACCAGAGCCAGTCGAAGAAGAACAGCTACTCGTACGGATGGTCCTTCTACTTCGGCGCGCTCTCCTTCGTCGTCGCCGAAATGGTCGGCGTCCTCGCCGTGCGCATCTACATCGACAACCACCGGCTGGAGCGGGCGCGCTTCCGCCCCGACTTCCTCAAGAGGTCCACCGTGGCGCGCCTGCCCAGCTACGTCTACCGCTACCGAAGGCGCTCTCGCTCGAGCTCACGCTCCAGCGACGAAGAAGGCGACGGCCCGGCCGCCACGGCCGCTCGCTCCGACGACGACGATGACGACCGGAACACCGCTCTCAAGGGCTACGTGACTCCCCCGCACCATCCTCTCCATCCTCCGCCGGTCGCGTTGACGCTGTCGCATTCCCAGCAGCTGCAGCAACAGCAGCAGCAGTCCGCCAACGACATGGCCATGTACGCGCTCGCGAACAGGGACGGTGCGGGCAAGGGGGTCCTGGGACCCGCGTCATACCTCAACTCGTCCGAGCGGCTGGCGGCTGAGGCCGGCTTCCTGCACGTCCACAACTGCGTCCACAAAGAGCTGCAGGAGGGCCTGCTGAGCAGCAGCCTGGCCAACAGGAGGACCACGCCGGTGTGATCGTCCGCGGTGATGAGAGTTGCTGGCGGCGAGCGGTGGCGTTGTTGGTTTTTTTGTTCTTTTGAGTCGCCCCCCCCCCACACCCCCTGTAACTTCACGTTGCTGGGAGTGCCGCGGGGGGGGGGGGGGAACTGGGGGTGCCCCCCCCCTTCACCTGCAACCTCTCTGTTGTCAAATGCTCGAGCTGCAAGATGGCCCGGTAGGACGGGGGCCCCCCAGGTCATGTGACACCGTCACGGAACTGAGCGGTCTGGATCGTTATTCATTCATCACCCCCCACCACCAAACTTTGAAAGCCCTCCCCTCTCTCCCTCCCTCCTTTCCCTACTCCCTCCCTCTCTCCCTAACTTTCTCCCTCTCTCCCTCCCCTCCCCCCTCCTTCCTCTCCCTCCCTCCTCTCTCCCTCCTCCCTCTCTTTCTCCCTTCGTCCCTCCCCACCCTCCCTCCCTCTCACCCTCTCCAGCGCTCTCTGTTTCTCCCTCTCTCAACTCCACTCTCGCTGTCTCACCCCACCCCCACCCCCTCTGCGTCAGTCTCGCCGTGGAAATGTCTGCGAACCCGGAATCTGCGAACCCGGAATCCAGAAGCCGAGACTTTGGTCCAGCGACTTGTGATGGGCAGGAGAAGGTTGTGACACTAGCGCGCGTCGCGGATGGGAAGCAACGGGATGTTGGCTTCGTGTTGTTGTTGATGTTGTTTGTAAGGGGATTCGTTTCGCTGCAGAACCGTTTGCTCATTCGGTGGAGGGCGGACGGTTATTCTAAAGTGCCCCGGGGGGAGGTCTTTTTTGTGCCGGAGTGATGACACATCCCAAGCCGCAAAAACTGCCGCCCAATTCGCCACTAAGGGGCGGTGACGTCGCCGCAGCGCCTGTGCCAGGCTACGTGCACGTCGAGGCCTGGGCGGGAGGTCACGGGAGCATGCCCCAGCCAGCAAGAGCCCCGCCGTGGGTTGACTTGACCGAGCTGACACGCGGACACGGAGACACAGCGACATGGCCGTACCTGGCGGAGGAGTTGCCGTGGAGGTAGACGGGGCGGAAATCTCGGCGCTGTAAATAAAATAAATGAAAGTTAAACGAATAAATGTTTGCTTTATAAATAAAATAAATAGCAAATATGTATTATTCCTTTATATTTATTTTATTAATAAAAATAAATATGAAAAATATTTATTTTATTAATAAAATAAATATAAAATACGTATTGTATTTATTTTATGAATGAAATGAATATTTTTTATATTTAAATAAAATAAATATAAAATATTAATTATATTTATTTCATAAATAAAACAAATATAAAAATATTTTATATTTAAATAAAATAAATATAAAATATTAATTATATTTATTTTATAAATAAAACAAATATAAAAATATTCATTTTATAAATGAAATAAATATTATATTTATTTTATCAATAAAATAAATATAAAATATATTTCATTAGTTTTATCAATAAAATAAATAAAATAAATATTTAATTTATAATTCCCGCCGCGATGTCTTCATACTTTTCCCCGCCCCCCTCCCTCCCCACACCGGATTGTTGTGTTGTTGATGTTGTTGTTTGTTTGTTTTGTTTACAAAATCGTGTGTTGCTGTTATACCGAACGCGGACCGCCGTGGATACCGGAGTGGAGGGAGGGGGTGGGGGGGAGGATGGGGGAGGGGGTAGGGTGGGGGGCTGTGGCGGGCATGGGCGGAGTTTGCGGGGGGGGGGGGTGTGGGAAAGCAACGCCCCGCCCAAACTGGGCACCTTCATTCATTTATTTCCAGTAGTTTACAATTAATATTAAAAAGTTCACAATAATTATATGCACGCGCGATTCCTAATGGAAGGGACAAAGCGAACCCCCCTCCGCTCCCCGCTCCCCCCCCAAATATAGAAGTCAAACTCCACCTATGGTGGGTGGAGTAGTGGGTGGGGGGGGGGGGGGAGTCACGTGTGAAATCGGTGGATAGATCCGGGGGGTGGGGTGAGGGGGGTTGATGTAGTGGCGATCCGTTTCGGGTTTGTGTTTGTGCTCGAGTCGCAGTGTGCCCGCAGCTGGCATCATCACCATGACGACGACGATGACGCGAAGCCACGTGCAAGAGACAATCCCCCCCACACACCCCCACTCCCACTCGGGATGGTCTGACGTCACGCGCTGCTGTGTGACGTCGGTGCCGGTGACGACGACGATCCGAAGCCACGTGCAAGAGACAACCCCACCCCCCACACACCCCCACCCACACTCGGGGTGAACTGACGTCACGTCAACACACCGGTGGGCTAAAGTAGTGAATTATTTGTCTTTTGTCAACGTGACACTTTTTTTGCTGATTGGCCGTGTCGGGTGGTGGAGGGTTACGACACATTTATAAATAAACGCGATCTAACCCAAAAACCTTTATTATGAATAATATTGGTCGCGAAAGCCTACGTGTTAAACTGACGTCACGCGTTACTGTGTGACGTCGGTGGCAGATGCGCGTAACGGCAATGACGACGATGGTTATGATGATGATGACGATGGTTACAATGATGAAGACAATGATTACCATGATAACGACGATGGTTGTGATGATAACGACGATAGTTATGATGATGATGATGGTTATGATAATGATGATGACGATGGTTATAATGATCATAGTTATGATGATGATGATGGTGGTGGATTTGTTTTTGTTTTTACAAAAGATAATATCCTGAAAATGCCGTTCGACGTTCCTGCTTCAATGCCGCATGGAAGGCAGGCTTTTGGCCCAGTTAGAAATGTTGTTAATTGTCACAAAAATAAATAAACAAAACCCCACTTGGCCCTCCAACCACGTGACTTCGTTCGGGCGCAGCGGCCCGACGTTTTGCCGCACGCGCCCGGAGCCTCCCTCGGGACCGTGGGCGAAACGTCGGGCAACGTGCCCGAGAAACGCTGAGCGGCGACCGCGACAACTAACAGACGAGGTTGCACTTAAGAAAAAACAATAAATATATAAAGCGACCGTGCACCCCTTGTTTGTCCACTGCTTAATGTATTGCAGGGTTGTGTTCCACGTGTTGGGGACCTCTTTGACCATAACTTCACCGTGCTGGGCCGGGTGAAGGTTTCAGGGGCTACCCCGGCGCTCGCTCACCCTCTCGAGGTTTTCGCCAAATCGTCGACGCCAGCCACAGCCGAGGCTGGAAGCTGTGGGTGCCGCGGTGGCTGGGAGATGTTAACTACCTCGCCGCCTGGTACACGTAAGGTCATGGGTTCGATCCGGACCCTGACGCCTGCTGTATATTTGGAGGTCGCTTTTCTCTTTCATCATCATCACGGTGGCTAGGAGATGTTACCTACCTCACCCGGTATACAGGAGGTCGTGGGTTCGATCCGGACCGTGATGCCTGCTGTATATTTGGAGTTTGCGTGTCTCTCTCTCCCCGTGGTCACGTGGACTTTTCATCCGGGACCTCTGGTTTTTTTCCCCCCTCCACATTTAGAACCGATGTCACGCGTTTAAAGAGTTACTTGGCTGCAAAAAAAGAAACACACCTGATAATCCCACTTCATTTGTCATAGCCAGATTGCTTCTGCTTTATAAAAGAAAACAAAACATATATTGACTTAAAGCTTTTGCGACAGCAGGAATTCATATTATTTGGGTCTTTCTGTAAAGTAACGTAGATAGAATAATATTTTTTTTATAAAAATGAAAATAAAGTTAATTAAAAACAATAAAAAATATCACGACGTTTCGATCACAACACATGCAATCGTCATCAGGAGAAAAAAGAGGGGGAAAGCTGCTGAAGCAGGCTGCTTTAAAGGTTTGAAATGGGTGTAGCCCAAGGGTCATAAGCGAAGTGGGCGGGGCTAGTTATGTTAATGTGAGAAATTTGCATGTCAATGTAAGATCGGAGAGCTACCTCCACGACGACGAAGCTGCGGAGGTGGCCATTGTATTGTGAGAGATTTGCATGTCAATGTAAGATCGCAGAGCCACCGCCACATCGAGGACACGAACAACGGTGGCTGTGTTCATGTGAACCTGTTAATGTGAAATCAGAGAGTCGGAAGGTAGGATGGAAACATCACAGCCAGTTATGACTTAAACTGGTTAATAACGTCCTTCCAATGATTACTCAGTTTGTACCCATCTTCTCGGTTGAAATTGTGTCTGTGTCTGTATACCTAGATGGCTTCATGAACGAATCTTTGTTGAAAGCCAGTGGGTTTTGCAGAGTACCTTCGTCTTGGAGAAATCAATTTCACGTGAGCCCACCGCATTAAAACAATGATCAGCCACGGCTGAGAAATTGGTCCTACCGTGTTTTAGATCTGTCTTATATTCACGGACACGGTCCGAGACATGTCGCTTAGTTTCCCCAATGTAACTACTGCCGCAGACACAGCTTAGTTTGTAGACACCGGGGTATTGTATGTCATGTCAGGGATCACATCTTTCACAGATGGGATCAGATCACGAATTTTATGTACTGTGTTAAATCGAACCTGGATCTTGTGTTTGCTCATGATTTTGGAAATCTTTTTGGGGACCCCTGCTATGTATGACAAGGTGATGGTTTTGATTGGGTCCTCACATGGTTCTTTCCCAACGGTTGGGGTGATAGCTGTACAGATTTTGTAGTCTGAATATCCATTCATCTAGAGGGCTTGGTGTACGTGCTCCAATTCACTGGTTAGGTGGTGATGTTTGGAAATACATTGAGCTCTATGGTGTAGAGTTTTGATGAGGTTTATGGTAGGCATCCGTATGGGTGGCTTTGCTGTAGAGAGTGTCCCATTGAGCCATCTGGTCTCGTTTCGATTAAAACATCCAAGAATGGTAACTTGGCATCCTTTTTCACCTCCATGGTGAATTTGATGGCTGGGTGTATGGAATTGATGTGGTTGAGGAATTGGTTCAGAACTGGTAGGCCATGTGGCCAGATGACGAACGTGTCATCTACGTACCTCTTCCATGAAAACATTGGCTACAACTGGAGATAAGGGAGAACCCATTGGGGTACCTTCAACTTGTTTGTAAAATGTACCATTCCAGGTGAAGTGTTGGTGAGGCAGTGTCTCACCAGGGCCGGTACATCAGCATTCAGTCCCCCTTGTTGGACCAAATTTTCAATGATTGCAATGGTGTCAGGCACAGGAACTTTGGTAAACAAAGATACTACATCGAAACTAACGAGCAAATTATCTGGAGATAGTGAGATGTCCTTAATTAACGATTCCAAGTGAGCTGAGTTAAGTACAGCTGAGGTGGTCTTACCAGTGAATGGTTGTAAGGTCTCGGACAGAAAACGGCCCAGTGTGTAGGTGGGTGAGTCAATGGTGGAGACGACAGGACAAAGGGGTGTACCTTCTTTATGGATTTTTGGTAAGCCATACAATCTGGGTGGTCTAGCAGCAGAGGGTTTTAAAGAAACCCGCTTGGTTGTTTCGATCAAAGATGTCGAATCAGTGATGATATTGTTGGTTTTCGTAACCATCATTAAGTAGGTCCTGAATTTTGGTATAGTATGTGTTTTTGTCCATGATGACAGTGGCATTGCCCTCGTCAGCTGAGAGGATGACGATGTCATCTCTTTTTTATTGAGAAAGCTCAAAGCGCTCATCCTTATTGATGTTGCTAATAGGTATCTTAGCGTTTCTGAGGATTGCAGCGATTTCCGATCTTACCACGTCTGCAGGAATGTGGCCCAAACCCCTAAGGGTTACGTCGACCTGGGTAATTATATCATCAACTGGGATGTGTTTAGGGGTGGCTGCGAAATTCAACCCTTTAACTAGAACCGATTTTAGGCTGTCGGAAATTAGACTGTTACTCTGATTGATAACAATCTTGTCAACGTCTAACTTTTTAAAGCGTGGATCTGGCTTCTTCTTGGAAAGGAGGTTGAACTTAGAAATAGGTTATCTTTGCATTTAACTGACATTGAGGCGGCTGAAGAGGCTGTCATGTTGTCTACATGTTCCCAATCAGATGTAGACATTTCTTCTGTTAATGTTAAGTGTTATTTCAAGAGAGTCTTGTCTAAATTGTCTCGTTCAAATCGGAGCAATCTTATTCTCTCTGAGATCAGGGCGAGGCCGGCCCTGAACAAGATCCGTTTAGCATTAGGAGAAGTGACAGCAGCAGATGTCTTTGTAAAGGCGATCGGTATTACCTTAGTGTCGCCGCATCTCTTCAGAGATGTGAGCGACTCGATCGGGTGAGCCTTCTCGTCTCGAAGTTTGTTAAAAGATCTAATAGTTGCGTGGAAACCCTCCCGTAGAGGCGGTTAAATCTTTACCTAAAGCTTTCGTGACTGCAGGAATTCATATTCTTTGGGTCTTTCGGTAAAGTCACGTAGATAGAAAAAATATATAACAATTAAATAATTAAAGTAAAGTTAATGCAATACGAGCCATCAGGCCTCTTCTCGATCAAAACATCCAGGAATGGTAGCTTGCCATCATTTTCCACTTCCATGGTGAATTTGATGGATGGGTGTATGGCTGATCATTGTTGTAACGCAGTGCACTCGCACGATATTCGTTTTTTCCGTGATCAAGATACTCTGCAAACCTTTGGGCTACCATCAAAGATTTGACCATGAAGCCATCCAGATACAGCGGTACCTCGGTATACGTCGTTAATTCGTTCCAGAAGGGAGGACTTATACCGAAAATGACGTCTACCAAACGATTTTTTCCCATAAGAAATAAAGGCAAGGGAAATAATCCGTTCCAGAGTATAAGAAATGATATTTTACATGGCATAATATACATTAATGGGGTTTTATAACATAATGTAGACACTACTTATTACTAAAATGCATACATGAATTAAAATTACAAAAAAACACGGAGAGTTATAGCAAGGGTTGTGCACTGAACGAGATCTACAGGCAGACTGAGGAGCGGCGCTTTGTCTCGGTCGTGAACGGGGTATACGCGGGCACGCGGCGACTCATCCCGACCCAGACAAGTTCTAGCAAGCGCCTCGTATCCCAAGCAAGCCGTCGTATCCCAAGACATTTTTTTATCGTCAAAACACGACGTGTACCAAATTGGACGTATTCCAAAGCGGTCGCATACCGAGGTATGACTGTACTTAAACACAGAGACAATTTCAACCAAGAAGATGGGTATAAGCTGAGCAATTATTGGAAGGACGTTATTAACCAAGCAAAGTCGGAACTTCCTGTGGCGCTTCCATTCTTCCCTGCCGTTTGGCTGTTATCTCCGACTCTCTTGAGTTGCATTGCCCTGTTAGGTGCCTCAGCATTAACGGGCTGGGGTCTCACTAACATGGCCACCTCTGCTCCCTTAGCCTCGATGTATCGATGGTTCTGGCTGTGTGATGGGCTCTGTGTCTCACTGGCGCGACCACCTTGCGTGGACGCGCTCGCCTCTCACAGCGCAGTTTGCAGCGCCGCAGCAGCTTGTGTTACACACGGACATTACTTTAACTTACTAATCCCCCTAACCTCTCTGCCTAATCTCTCCCATCAAAATAGTGCTAATCTCCCATTAACACTGCTGTTGTGTGCATATGCGGGGACGATGCTCTAATGCGGCGACGGAAGCTCATTTCATGCTAATCTCTCCCTACCTAATCTCCCCCATTAACACAACTGACGTGCTTGCGTCCGGGGATGGAATTCCTTTCAGCTCAGACCCCCGCTTGCTTGCCCATCGCCACATAAATAACCTCTTGTTGTAAACAGCTCTCTCTCGCTGGTTCAACAGTTCCACTGCTGGATTATTTTTTTCCACCTGCTTTGCGATCGAAACGTCGTGATATATTATTTTTTTGTTTTATTTTATTATTTTTCTACCTACGTGACTTTACCAAAAGGACCCATAGAATATGAATTCCTGCAGTCACGAAAGTTTTAAGTCAAAATTTCAAAGCCGTTTTTCTCACTTCTCGTTTGCTCGCTTGACGTTCAGCTACTTCCCGTTTTTGCCGTGCACAGCGCCCCGCGACACTCCGGGAGTTGAACAACAACAACAAACAGCAGCAGCAAACAACCCCAAAACCCCCCAAAAGCGACGGGCGCAATGAACGGGATCGAACGTCGAGCATCCCCGCGGCAGGAAGGGGCAAACTCGTGCGGTGCTCATTGAGTCGCTGTGTGTGGTGTTCCCGCTCGCCCACACACACACAATCACACACAACACACACACACACAATCACACACACAACACACACAATCACACACACAATCACACACAAACACACACACAATCACACACAATCACACACACAACCACACACAACACACACAATCACACACACCACACACACAATCACACACACAATCACACACACACAACACACACACAATCACACACAAACACACACACAATCACACACAATCACACACACAACACACACAATCACACACAACACACACACAATCACACACACAACACACACACAACACACACACAACACACACACAACACACACACAACACACACACAATCACACAACACACACAATCACACACAATCACACAACACACACAATCACACAACACACACAATCACACACACACAACACACACACAACACACACAATCACACACACAGAACACACACAATCACACACAATCACACACAAACACACACAATCACACACAACACACAATCACACACAACACACATACACAATCACACACACACAATACACACACAATCACACACAACACACACAATCACACACACAACACACAATCACACGCACAATCAATCATACGCACAAACACACACAATCACACACAATCACACGGACAAACACACACACAACAACAACAACCGCCATTCGCCACTAAGTGGTGGTGACGTCACCACGACGCTTGTGCCAGGCTATGTGCACCTTGAGGCCACGTAAAGTGTCGAACGCCAGCTGGCAGGAGGTCATGGGACAGACCCAGATGCCACAGGTCGACTGACTGAAACGACTGGCTGATGCACCACCTGTGCCCCCTATTGTGCCAACTTGCTGTGCTTTAGCCACCCGGCGCTCTGCTCGTTGTTGTGAGCGTCGCTCCTCCCCCCTCCGTTGTTGTTGTTGGAGGGCGACTGCCTCCAATTTCCCAGTAGCGTCCTTAACTAGCCTCCTGCACAGAGGCCGATCTTGACACCGCTGGTACCAGTCATCGGCAAGTCCACTCAGCTCCACATCCTCCTGTACCATATCACTCCATCTCTTCTCTAGCCCGTGCCGCGCCCGTTGAGCCCCCTCGATACGGCCGAACAAAAGCTGTGTAGGCATGCGGTGGCTGGGAATGCGGGCTACATGACCCAGCCAACGCAGCCTTAACTGCCGGAGGAGCTCACCGATGGGAATTTGTCCACATCCTTCTAGGATTTGTGAGCTCCTCACACAATCTAGCCTGGTTAAACCCAGGATGGATCGAAGGCAGGCCAGCCTAAATGTTTCTAACCGGTGAAGATGTTCCATTCGGGGGGTCCACGTTTCGCAAGCGTACAGAAGGGAGGCAATGACCGTGGCCGAGAAGACCTGAAGCTTAGTGCGGAGCGACAGACCAGGTAGCTTCCACACAGCGTTACGCAACTGATGAAAAGATATTGCCGCTCGACTGATTCGGAGCGAGACCTCTGCTGTTAAACTGGAGCCGGTCATGAGCACACTGCCAAGGTATGGGAAACTCTCCACTCTCTCCACAACTGCCCTATCACCAATTGGAAGTTGTGGGGGTGGAGTGTCCGATAGTACAAAATACCCAGGCAAGTGCTTAGTTTTGGTGGGGCTGATGGTAAGGCCCCACTTCTTGGTGGCAAGCTCCAGGTTCAGCAGCAGCGCCATCCAACTCCTCTGAGTGAGCAGCAATTACCAGATCATCGGCATACATAACGTGGTTGAGTAATAGGGAGCCATCCCTTGACCGCACCCGGGCATCGATCAGCCTCCCATTCATCTACCAAATGGAAATTCCTCCGGTACAGCTATTGGAAGTTTCACGAACTACGTGGTCAAAATATATGTTAAATAATGTGGGAGCCAGAGGACATCCCTGTCGCACCCCAAGGTGTACAGGGAATGGCTCTGACTCCCGGCCACGTAGTTTATCCGAGCCTGCTCACCATCATGAAGGTCCTTAATGATCGTGAGCAGAGGGTCAGGGACTCCGAAAGCACGAAGAACAACCCAGAGCCCAGGCCTACTGATGGTATCATAGGCCTTGACCAGGTCAATAAAGCAGAGATGTAGGTCTTGTTGTAATTCCCTACACCTCTGCTGCAGCAGACGGACAGAGAATATGGCATCTGTGCAGGACCACCCTTTCCTGAAACCGCATTGGGGCTCCGCAAGCCTCTCCTCAGCGTGCCTGGCAAGGCGATGTTCAATAATCCTTGCCAGGACCTTTCCCGGCACACTGAGGAGTGAGATGCCCCTGTAGTTGTTACAGTCTGTGCGGTCCCCCTTCTTAAAGAGGGGGGACCACCAGGGCATCCTTCCAATCCTGCGGAACCCGTCCAGTGGTCCAGACCGTTGTTATGATGTCATATAGGGCAGTCTGTGCACAAACGCCACCCTCCCTCAGCATTTCGCTTGGGAGATCATCTCTGCCCGGTGCCTTTCCTGGTCTCTGACTCTGGATCGCCTTCAGTACTTCCTCAACAGATGGCACCTCAGCCAGCCACTCACAGGGGGTGACTTATTCTTACAATATTTGAGGCATCACAGCCTCAGCAGTGCCACGTATTTCCTGGCTGAGGGATTTCCCCTCCCAGAGGACCTCAGAAATGCTCAGCAAATCTGCAAACCTGTTCCTGGGCGTCGGAGATTGGGTCACCGTTTTTTTCCCCTAATGATGGTAATAGGTGTGGCGCTGCAGGTTACTTTTTTGATGGAGTTAAATAGAGATTTATGATCGCGGGTTACTGAGGCAGACTCCATCTCCTCAGCAACCCGCGACCACCACCCATCCTTGCAGCGCCTCACGGCTCTCCGTACCTCCGAGCGAAGTCTGCGGTAAGCCTCCTCATTACACATACACACAAACACAAAACAAAGATCCCCCATATAGCCTTAATAGACTGTAGGGGCAAGTGCTGTTAACGAGCACCTATGAAGGCCGGAACGGTACACGGGGGGGGGGGGGGGGGTGGGTGGCCAGCACCACGCCCGACCGCCTTTGTCTCTCTAGTGGCAATGTTTACACATCGCACCAGGTACTCATTTGAGGCTGAGTCGACCACGGGGAGGCCCGGGACCGGTTCAGATAATCGTCACTGGTGTTGACCGTGAGCGGGAATCGAACCCGGGTCGCCAGGTTCATAGCGCAGCGCGCTAACCGCTACACTACCGCTCCCCAAACACACACACACACAATCACACACACACAATCACAAACACACAAACACTGATGTCTCGGATCGAACCCGACTCTCGTGTGTAGTGCAGCCCCCGGCCCAGCTGAGCGAACGTTGCGGAGAAGGTGGGATGTGGGAGGGAGGGGTGAGAGGGGGAGAGGGAGGAGGGGGGAGAGGGGGGAGGCGGGTAGGGAGGGGGGGACGGTAGGAAAGTGAGAGGGGGGGGGGAGAGGGGGGTAGGGAGGGGGGGACGGTAGGGAAGTGAGAAGGGGGGAGAGGGGTAGGGAGGGGGGTAGGGAGGGGGGGACGGTAGGGAAGTGAGAAGGGGGGAGAGGGGTAGGGAGGGGGGTAGGGAGGGGGGTAGGGAGAGGGGTAGAGAGGGGGTAGGGAGGGGGGGAGGTTTAAATATTCCGCGAGCCTCGTCTCCTCCCGCGGGTGCAAAGTAAAAAAAAAGTCAAATCTCACGGCTGTGAGGAAGGGTCGTCGCCTGGAACGTCAGCCTATTATTGCAGTGGTGGCCCCAAAATTCAGTACACGCAGGCTAGGTGCATTTATTTATTCACAAATCACAAATAGAGTATAAGTATATTTAATTTATTTTCAAGAAATGTTAAATCTGACTCCCGCTGAGCGTAAAAAAAAACCGCGCGTGATAATAAATGAATTTAGAGGACTTGAAAATGAGAATATTCCAGCAAATGTGAAATCTCCGAGCGTTCATTTGCGATGCAGTTGTCTCGATTAGAGGCCGACCGAAACTGAATTTCTGGTTTCGGCCGAAACAGAAACCAGAAACCGAAAGTTCCAAATTTATTTCCAGCCGATGTTAAAACACCAAACTGAAACCTTCTTACAAGGAATCATGTGTGCATTAACCACAATACTTGTGGTCAGAATGCAAACAAAAAATACTCTGATAATATGATGCATTGTCTTTTAAACTGACTGGTCCACACCAAAGACGGCTTTCTTTTGAGCCTCGTCTCAAAACGGTGTTAGACCAGAGGTCGCCAAAAGGCGAACAGCCCAGCTACATGATGGAGCTGCTCGCCCCGAGCTCTCATTACTCTGACAGTGACATTGTCTTTGTGCTGTGTACACCTTTTGGTGTCCTCTGGTCTAACACCGTTTTGAGACGAGGCTCAAAAGAAAGCTGTCTCTAGTGTGGACCAGTCAGTTTCAAGGACAATGCATCATATTATCAGTGTTTTTTGTTTGCATTTTGACAAGTATTGTGGTTAATGCTGACATGATTCCTTGTAAAAGGTTTCAGTTTGGTGTTTTAACATCTTAACACAGCTTCTTTGGTTCTTTCGGTAAAGTCACGTAGAATGAGAATAAAATAATAAATTGATAAAATAAAATAACACAATAATATTCTCACGACGTTTCGGCCACAACACAAGCGGCCTTCATCAGGTGAAGGGGATGAGACTGTCTGGAGGACAGCGCTGGAGTGAGAAAGCCACGTTCAGATACGGCCTTTAAGCTGTGTGAGAGGAACAAAGCGCCTTGACAAAGGAATTAGCATAGAATTTAGCATTGAAATGGCTGAGTGATTAGCTTGTGACTGGTCACAGAAAAGGCTATGTTAAAGTTAAAGCATACACATCCGCAAAGGCACCCCTTGACAAAGGAATTAGCATAGAATTTAGCATTGAAATAGCTAAGTTAAAGTATACACATCCGCAGAGGCACTCCTTGACAAAGGAATTAGCATAGAATTTAGCATTGAAATAGCTGAGTGATTAGCTTGTAACTGGTCACAGAAATAGCTATGTTAAAGTCAGAGCATATACATTCACCGAGGCACCTAGTACAAATCAAACAGGATAATTTAGCATTGAAATAACTAGGCGAATTTAGCATTGAAATAACTGAGTGATTAGCTTGTGACTGGTGACATAAATGGCTATGTTGAAGTTAAGGCCTACACATCTGAGCTATTCACAGTAACTGGGTATACAATACAATATATAATGAATACTATATAGTGAACCAATAAAAATACTAAAATATAAATTACCTCAATGTTATCAATAAACCCTATATTCTCCAATCAGCTAAGCTACCAACAATAAGTCGTTATATATCACAATGCTATATGGCGAACAATGGGTGGATTCTTACCCTCAACTTTAGCAACACGGATAGCTACGGGTCCCGTTCAGACGGACGAGTTCATCCATGGTCGGAACAGAGGAGGGGGAGAGACAGCTGTTATACTCCATGTTGTAAACCATACCATTAACCGTGGTGTGAGAGGTATTAAGAGTCAATGCCAGCGAAAGAGCTGCGGTCTGAAGGTCATCGTAAAATACAATTAATTAAGAACGGAAATGGTTTAAAACATCTTTCCAATGGTTACTAAGCCAGAATCCATCTTCTCCGTTGAAATTGTCTCTGTGCTTGTATATGTGAATGGCCTCATGAACGAATCTCTCATGGTAGCCGGTTGGTTTGCAAAGAACCTCCGTCTTGGAGATGTCAATGTCATGTGAGCCCACTGAATTATAACAGTGATCTGCCACGATAGAGGAGTTCATTCTACCGTGTTTCAAGTCTGCTTAATGTTCGCGGATGCGGTCCGAGATATGTCTTTTGGTTTCTCCAATGTAGCTACTACCACAGAGGCACTTTAGTTTGTAAACGCCCGGGTACTGTATGTCTGGAACAGCATCTTTTACAGATGGAACTAGATCACGGATTTTATGTACTGTGTTGAATCGGACCTGGATCTTGTGTTTATTCAGGATTTTGGAGATCTTTTTAGTGACCCCTGCAATGTAGGGTAAGGTGATGGTTTTGAGTGGCTCCACAAGAGGATCCTTCTTCATGACTGGAGTGATGGCTTTGCGGATTGTGTAGTCGGAGTAACCATTAGCCCTGAGAGCCTGGTGTACGTGCTTGAGTTCACTGGTAATGTGTTCCTGGTCGGAAATGCATTGGGCTCTATGGTATAGTCTTGATGAGGGAGTTCTTCTGGGATGGATGGTGGTGGGAATCCGGTTTCAAGTAAGCATCTGTATGGGTAGCTTTCCTGAAAAACAGAGTGGCTCATTGAACCATCATGTCTCCTTTTAATTAAGACATCCAAAAAAGGTAGTTTGCCATCTTTTTCGACCTCCATGGTAAATCTGATGGCTGGGTGTATGGAATTGATGTGGTCGCGGAATTGGTCTAGAGCAGGCTGGCCATGTGGCCAGATGACAAAGGTGTCATCCACGTACCTCTTCCATAAGGTCGGGCGTAGAGTGGCAGTCTGGATGGCGTCAGTTTCAAATTTTTCCATGAATACGTTGGCTACAACCGGAGATAGGGGGGAGCCCATTGGGGTGCCCTCAGTTTGTTTGTAGAAAGTTCCATTCCAGGTGAAGTATGTGTTGGTTAAGCAATGTCTCACCAGCGGGGGTACATCAGTGTGCAGTCCTTGATGAACCAGGTCTTCAATGATAGCGATGGTGTCAGGTACCGGGACTTTGGTGAACAAGGACACCACATCAAAACTGACAATCAGGTCGTCTGGGGACAGGGAAATGCCTTTGATTGTCGATACCAGGTGAGTAGAATTTAGTACCGCAGAGGTGGTTTTTCCAGTGAAAGGTCGCAGTATATCAGCAAGAAAACGTGACTTTACCGAAAGAACCAAAGAAGATGAATCCTTGCAGTCACGAAAGCTTTAAATCGAAACTTAACACAGCTGTTTTGTTGCCAGAAAAAAGGGGAAACCCCATTCTCATATCCTAGTATTGATTTGTACACCGATGTTGTTGCTGCTGCTGTGTAAATTTGCCCATGATTTCGATTTAAAGCTTTCGTGACTGCAAGGATTCATCTTCTTTCGGTAAAGTCACGTAGAATGAGAATAAATAATAAATTGATAAAATAAAATAACAATAAAATTCTCACGACGTTTCGGCCACAACACAAGCGGCCTTCGTCAGGTGAAGGAACCAGCCTGTCTCGAAGACTGCGCTGGAGTGAAACAGAGCCAAGCTCAGACTGCGACCTTTAAGCTGTGTGAGAAGGATTAAGGTGCCTCGACAAAGGAATTAGCATATTCTTAGCTCTTTCGGTAAAGTCACGTTGAAGGGAAACAATAAAATATATAAAACAATAAAAATTCTCACGTTTCGACCATAACACAAACGGTCGTCATCAGGTGTGCCGGTCCGCATTAATTTATTTATTTTAAACGGGGGTTTAAATAAATAAATGCACCGTTTAAAAATAAATAAATTAATGCGAACCGGCACACCTGATGACGACCGTTTGTGTTATGGTCGAAACGTCGTGAGACTTTTTATTGTTTTATATATATTTTATTATTTTATTGTTTCCCGTCAACGTGAGTTTACCGAAAGAGCTAAGAATATGAATTACTGCAGTCACGAACGCTTTAAATCAAAATTTAAAGGAATTAGCATAAAAAATAGCATTTGATTGGCAGACTAAGCAGGCCGCTTGTGTTGTGGCCGAAATGTCGTGAGAATTGTATTGTTATTTTATTTTATCAATTTATTATTTTATTCTCATTCTACGTGACTTTACCGAAAGAACCAAAGAAGATTGCCCATGATTTTTCAACATTGGGATCTTTTCTGGCCAATACCGGTGGTTACATTGTCTATGTGTGTCTTTGTCTTTGTGTGTGTCTGTCCGTCTGTGGAGAGAGTGGAGAGTTTCCCATACCTGGGCAGTGTGCTCATGACCTCCGGTTTAACAGCAGAGGTCTCGCTCCGAATCAGTCGAGCGGCAATGTCTTTTCATCAGTTGCGTAACGCTGTGTGGAAGCTACAGTGAGGGAAAAAAGTATTTGATCCCCTGCTGATTTTGTACGTTTGCCCACTGACAAAGAAATGATCAGTCTATAATTTTAATGGTAGGTTTATTTGAACAGTGAGAGAGAATAACAACAAAATCCAGAAAAACGCATGTCAAAAATGTTATAAATTGATTTGCTTTTTAATGAGGGAAATAAGTATTTGACCCCCTCTCAATCAGAAAGATTTCTGGCTCCCAGGTGTCTTTTAGACAGGTAACGAGCTGAGATTAGGAGCACACTCTTAAAGGGAGTGCTCCTAATCTCAGCTTGTTACCTGTATAAAAGACACCTGTCCACAGAAGAAATCAATCAATCAGATTCCAATCTCTCCACCATGGCCAAGACCAAAGAGCTCTCCAAGGAGTCAGGGACAAGATTGTAGACATACAGAAGGCTGGAATGGGCTACAAGACCATTGCCAAGCAGCTTGGTGAGAAGGTGACAACAGTTGGTGCGATTATTCGCAAATGGAAGAAACACAAAAGAACTGTCAATCTCCCTCGGCCTGGGGCTCCATGCAAGATCTCACCTCGTGGAGTTGCAATGATCATGAGAACGGTGAGGAATCAGCCCAGAACTACACGGGAGAATCTTGTCAATGATCTCAAGGCAGCTGGGACCATAGTCACCAAGAAAACAATTGGTAACACACTACGCCGTGAAGGACTGAAATCCTGCAGTGCCCGCAAGGTCCCCTGCTCAAGAAAGCACATATACATGCCCGTCTGAAGTTTGTCAATGAACATCTGAATGATTCAGAGGACAACTGGGTGAAAGTGTTGTGGTCAGATGAGACAAAAATGGAGCTCTTTGGCATCAACTCAACTCGCCGTGTTTGGAGGAGGAGGAATGCTGCCTATGACCCCAAGAACACCATCTCCACCGTCAAACATGGAAGTGGAAACATTATGCTTTAGGGGTGTTTTTCTGATAAGGCGACAGGACAACTTCACCGCATCAAAGGGACGATGGACGGGGCCATGTACCGTCAAATCTTGGGTGAGAACCTCCTTCCCTCAGCCAGGGCATTGAAAATGGGTCGTGGATAGGTATTCCAGCATAATGACCCAAAGCACACGGCCAAGGCAACAAAGGAGTGGCTCAAGAAGAAGCACATTAAGGTCCTGGAGTGGCCTAGCCAGTCTCCAGACCTTAATCCCACAGAAAATCTGTGGAGGGAACTGAAGGTTCGAGTTGCCAAACATCAGCCTCGAAACCTTAATGACTTGGAGAAAATCTGCAAAGAGGAGTGGGACAAAATCCCTCCTGAGATGTGTGCAAACCTGGTGGCCAACTACAAGAAACGTCTGACCTCTGTGAATTCCAAGAAGGGTTTTGCCATCAAGTACTAAGTCATGTTTTGCAGAGGGGTCAAATACGTATTTCCCTCATTAAAATGCAAATCAATTTATAACATTTTTGACATGCGTTTTTCTGGATTTTGTTGTTATTCTGTCTCTCACTGTTCAAATAAACCTACCATTAAAATTATAGATTGATCATTTCTTTGTCAGTGGGCAAACGTACAAAATCAGCAGGGGATCAAATACTTTTTTCCCTCACTGTACCTGGTCTGTCGCTCCGCACGAAGCTTCAGGTCTTCTCGGCCACGGTCATTCCCTCCCTTCTCTACACTTGCGAAACGTGGACCCCTCTAATGGAGCTTTTTCGCCGGTTAGAAACATTCAGGCTGGCCTGCCTACGATCCATCCTGGGTTTAACCAGGCTGGATTGTGAGCTCACAAATCCCTGAAAGATCTTGGCAAAGTCCCATCGGTGAACTCCTCCGGCAGGCAAGGCTGCGTTGGCTGGGTCATGTAGCCCGCATGCCCAGCCACCGCATGCCTAAACAGCTTTTGTTTGTTTGTCTTCTTTGGTTCTTTCCGTAAAGTCACGTAGATAGAGGGGGCTAAACGGGCGCGGTACAGGCTGGAGAGGAGGAGTGATTTGGTACAGGAGAACGTGGAGCTGAGTGGACTTGCCGATGACTGGTACCAGCGGTGTCAAGATCGGCCTCTGTGGAGAAGGCTCGTGAAGGACGCTACTGGGCAGTTGGAGGCAGTCGCCCTCCAACAACAACAGAGGGCAGAGGAGCGACGCTCACAACAACGAGCGGAGCGCCGGGTGGCTAAAGCACAGCAAGTTGGCACAGTAGGGGGCACAGGTGGTGCATCAGCCAGTCATCTCAGTCAGTCGACCCATGGCACCTGGGTCTGCTCCATGACCTCCTGCCAGCGGGTGTTCGACATTTTACGTGGCCTCAAGGTTCACGTGGCCTCAAGGTGCACATGGCCTGGCACAAGCGTCGTGGTGACGTCACCGCCACTTAGTTGGGAATGTCGGTTGTTGTTGTTGTGTCTTTGTGTCTTTGTGTGCGTGTCTGTGCGTCTTTGTGTGTCGCCGTTAGCGGTAGTGTAGCGGTTAGCGTTACACTGCGAACCTGAAGACCCGGGTTCGATTCCCGCTCGCGCCCACCACCGGTGACGATTATTTGAACCGGTCCCGGGCCTCCCCTAGGTCGACTCAGCTTCAAATGAGTACCACTGTGGAGACAAAGGCGGCCGGGCGTGGTGCTGGCCACCCACCCCCTCGTGTGCCGTTCTGGCCTTCGAAGGTGCTCGCTAACAGCACTTGCCCCAACAGTCTGTTACAGGCTACACGGGGGATCTTTGTCTTCGCGTAATGCTGAACTTCTTTCGCCCACCGTACGTAGCCGAACGTGCTCTACGATGGTGCGGGCAGGAGTAAGGGCGACAAATTAGACAACATGAGGCCACAGATGCTGTTTTCTCAAAAAGCGAGCGTCGGATGAAGCTTACCCCCCCACCCACCCACATACCCCCCCCCCCCCCAAACAATAAACAACAACAATAATATGAAGCGATATAAAGAGATTATAGAAACATACGAAGAGCAAAGTACGAAAACTCGGGAATAATTCTGCGTACGATTCAGCAAGTGTGACGCTCGCTGCTGGTTTGACGCCGCCAAGCTTGAGGGCAGGCGATACTTCTCGGAGGACCCAACAACAACAAACAGGGTGGTGACGACGACAACAACAACAACGAGAGCGGGAGGCTCTGCGAAAGGATCATTGCACAACATTCTGAAGCGATAACAAAAATTCAACAGCGTAAACATTTTTTTTTAATAACGCAAAGACTCGATAAACGGTTCAAGAAATATGTTTTATTACCCATAGTTAGAATGAAATTTTTTGTCTCTCCATTTTTATCTATTTTCGTTTTTTTTTTGACATATCTTATTTTCTTATAAGTTCTACGAATTACTTATGAGAGCGATGCCGATGATGCTGCTGCTGTTGCTGGGGCGAGCCCCACGGGATTTGCAAGGGCATCACGCCAGATGGACTCGATCTCAACCTTGCTGTGTTTCTAAAAAAAATCTCCACCACCTCCTCCTCCACCACTCTACCACTCTACCACCACCACCACCACACCCCCCATGGCCACGGTTAACCAAACCATACCGTGGGTCGATGGGGGGGGGGGGGGGGCAAAAATTTGGGCAACTCCAACCAGCCACATTTACAAGGTATAAGGCCCAGTGTGGAAGAGTAGGCCAAACACCCTCCAAACATGGGGGGGGGGGAGGTAGGGGAGGCTTCTCTCGAGTGGTCTTTCGCTTCCGCTAGCAGTGGAGTGAGCGAGTGGTTGCAGGGGCCTCCTCCTTCATCCCAATAACATCGCCATCATCATTCTAGAAAGTCTATTGCTTTACGAAACCTTGTGCAAACCAAAATCAACGAACTTAACACGGGGGGGGGGGGGAGGCGAACAGGGAGAAAATAAACAAACCGATTCCTTTCTACGACTACTGCTACTCGAGAAAATATTTAGACATACGGGTTAAAGATATCACTAAATTATTGTACGGGATAAACATTCCCCGACACAATCCCCGACACATTCCCCTACACAATCTCCTGCACTTTCTCCTACACAACCCCGACACATTCCCCTACACAATCCCCTACACATTCCCCTACACAATCTCCTGCACTTTCCCCTACACATTCTCCTGCTCAATCCCCTACACAATCTCCTGCACTTTCACCCTGCGTGATCCCCTACACAATCCCTACACAACACAATCCCCTACAAAATCCTCTACACAATCCCTACACAGCACAATCCCCCTACACATTCCCCTACACAACACAACGCCCTACAAAATTATCCTACACATTCCCCTATTCAACACAATCCCCTACACAATCCCTTACTCGTTCCCCTACGCAATCCCCGACTCATTCCCCTACACAATTCCATAAACAGCACAATCCCCTAAACACATTCCCATACACACACACACACCGCGATGTTCAGATCCCAAAAGCTTTCCCGGGATCCCACACACGCGTGAAGCGACAACTTCCCGATCCCTTTTTGCTACTCGCCGCTCTTCTTCCTTCCCCCGACAAAATAACAAACGACAAACCGAAGCCTTTACAGCGTTAATAATCATTTTGTACAGCTATTAAATTAACAACCGATAACTATAAACCTCTTCGGAGGGGGGGGGGGCGGGGGGGATAATCCTAGCGCACTGCCAGCGACACATTGTGGCTCTGTGGAGTCTTTAACAGCGTGGTGGTGGTGGTGGTTGTTGATGTTCACGTGTTTTTGTATTTTTTTGTACTTTACAGTTTTGAATATTTTTTTGTTTTTAGTTTTTTTTTACAATTTTTATTTTATCTTTTTGCTTTTTTTAATTAAATTTTCGTATTTAAAATGTTCTGATTTGTTATTTACTTGCTTCTCAACCCAAGTCTCTTGTGTCATTTCCTCTCTCTCCTTCCTCACACTCTCTCCTTCCTCACACGCTGACTATCTCTCTCACTCTCTTTCTCACACTCTCTCACTCTCTCTCCTTCCTCACACTCTCACTCACTCTCTCTCTCACACTCTCTCACTCACACTCTCTCTCTCTCCTTCCTCACACTCTCTCACACTGTCTCTCCTTCCTCACACTCTCTCCTTCCTCACTCTCTCTCTCTAACACTCTCTCACACTCTCGCTCTCCTTCCTCACACTCTCACTCTCTCTCCTTCCTCACACTCTCTCTCCTTCCTCACACTCTCACACTGTCTCTCCTTCCTCACACTCTCACACTCTCTCCTTCCTCACTCTCTCTCTCTCTAACACTCTCTCTCACACTCTCGCTCTCCTTCCTCACACTCTCACTCTCTCTCTCCTTCCTCACACTCTCTCTCCTTCCTCACACTCTCACACAGTCTCTCCTTCCTCACACTCTCTCTCCTTCCTCACACTCTCTCTGTCTCTCTCCTTCCTCACTCTCTCTCTCTAACACTCTCTCAAACTCTCTCCTTCCTCACACTCTCTGTCTCTCTCCTTCCTCACACTCTCACACTCTCTCTCCTTCCTCACTCTCTCACACTCTCTCCTTCCTCACACTCTCACACTCTCTCTCTCCTTCCTCACTCTCTCTCTCACACTCTCTCCTTCCTCACACTCTCTCACTCTCTCTCTCACACACTATCGCTCTCACTCTCCTTCACTCTGCCTCACTCACTCTCACTCTGCCGAATTATCCTCCCTCACACTCTCACTCTCTCATCCCTCTCTCTCTCTTCCTCACTCAGACTCTCTCTTCCTCACTCTCTACCTCACTCTCTCTCTTCTTCACTCTCTTCCCCACTCACTCTCTCACACTTTCCCTCACTTTCCTCTGTCACACTCCTCACACTCTCTCTTCCTCACTCTCAACCTCACTCTCTCACTCTCTCTCTCTACCTCTCTCTTTCTCTCTCTTGGTTCTATCGTTCGAATGTGTTCCAGGCTTTTAGGGTTCCCTCCATTAACATCCATTCTCCTGCCTTTGCTCAAACGATTTCAAAACTAACAACAAATCGATGTTTTCTCACGAAAAAAAAAAACAACCCGTCGGTATAGTAATGGTTCTCTTGCTAAAACACCACGCAAGCGGACACGGGAGAAGATCAGAAAAAAGATCAGATAATAAAAAAAACTCTGGATAATATATATGTGCGCGCGCGTGCGCGTGTGTGTGTGTGTGAATTTGCGTTTTTGTGTAATTTACACATGAGCTCGGGGCATTAACCGTCGCCGCTGGGGTCGTAGCGCGTCAGCAGCGTGGAAAACCCAGCGGCGACTCGTGACTCCACGGGGGGATGGGGGTCCAGGTTCGACTCTCTCCCCGCACGGACGACGCCCGTTATCGACGCCGCCGGTTGCAATCGACGCCGCCGGTTGCAATCGACGCCGCCGGCTTCCCAAATCCTTCAGAGACCGCCACCGTGCCGGCCTTCACGGGCGCCGCTCGCGAACAGCGCTCGCCCCAACGGCCTGTCAAGGCTGCACGGGGGACCTTCGTCTCTCGTTGGTGGGTGCAATGAGTGGGGTACACTGGTGACCTCTGCCCCCACGAGGGAGGTGTGGCGGCTCTCTCGCTCTCGAGGCCTCGGGGCAAATGATCTAAACGAGAATTAAGCGCGCGGGCAACGCAAGGCGACAACTTCCTTCGTCTCGTCAAACCCTCCGTGTTTATTAACGTCCCGACAATTTTTTTGTTTCTTGAGCGCTTCAGAACCGAAGGAGTGCCGAGAGGCTCCGGCAAAGAGCCGATTGGTCGGGACGCGAGCGCTGGCGGGCCACTCACAGCACCTGCTCCCTTTCGCCTCTCTCCCCACTCTCCGTCGTCGTCGTCGTTTTGTTGTTGTTGACGATCGGTGCCGGGTGGCGTGAACGACAATTTGGCGACCCAAAATAAATAAAAAAACACCGAGGCGGCGTCGGATTTTTGCGTGCGGTGGTTTTGACGAAACCGCTGCTGCCGCTTTCCGTGCGAGGGATGGAGGGATGGAGGGATGGAGGGATGGAGGGATGGAGGGACCCCCCCCCTCCCCCCACCGACTACAGGAACGAGCGACGCGTTCGGGCGGAGGAGGGCGGAAACGGAATAACGAACTCGCAACTTGCTCGCTCGCGCGTGGAGGGGTGCGGGATCTCTTCCATTTTCAAAACACTCGCTACACTCGGGGGTGGGGGGGGGGGGGTGGAGGGACGTGCACGTGACGTCGACGACGGCGGCGAACGCTCCCGAACGAAGAAAATAAAAAAAACCTCTTAACGAGAATCGTGCCGAGACTGGAAGGCGATCCGCAATCCCCCCCCGCGACCCCCCACCGCTCACCCATCTCGAGGCCCCGCCCCCCGCCCCCCCTCCCCCGCCAATTGCCCCCCGCGACCGCCGGGTGCGGGTTCACCGGCGCCGGGCGTGCGGCGGTGCGAGCGCTTTGCCGACCGGTTTGCCGACCGGTGACGACGACGAAAAACTTTGACGTCATTTTTTGACGGGACGCGACGGCGGAGAATTTCGAGGATGCGCCCGCCGCCCGCGAGCGTTCCGACCACTTGGGCCCCCCACTCCCACCCCCTCCCAGCACCCCCCCAGCCCCCCCCCCCGCCGTGCCGACGAAAAGATTCGCTTCCCTCCGCAACGATCGACGAAGCGGACGGACGAAGAGAAAAAAAAACATCAGCCGGCGGATCAGACGAGACGCCGCTCGCTCGGGGGGGGGGGGGGTGGGAGGGTCGGTTCATGAAATAGCTCCCCGGAAAGCGGAGCGAAACGTCGGACGCCGCGGCCCGACACCACAAGGCGTGAAGCAGAGAGAGAGCGAGCGAGGGAGGGTTCCTGTGGACGTTCACGAGTGTTCACCTTCTGACGCAACTGCCCCCGAAACAGGACCCACACCCCCGCCAAGAGAGTCAGGTGACGTGACGTTGGCGCCGTGTGTCGGACGACACTGCCACATTTTTCTTTTTTTTTTTTAAAGAAGTTTGTAATATAGAATTATTATTTTTTTACCCATTTTTCTCTCTTCGTTATATACTTTTTTCAAATTTTTTTTAAACTTTTTAAAAATAGTTTATATATCCGCGACGACATCATCTTAACGCAACGCTCAAATTTTTTTATGTTTTGTTAAAAACCACTATACATCGGCCCACTTTTATATAAACTAAAACAAACTTTTTTTTCGTAGGTTTCTTCAAATTTTGTAGAATTTTTTTTTTTTACTGTCGTTGAATATTTTTTTTTTTACGGCTTTTCTCTTTTTTTGGTTCGCTCCATTTGAAATGAAACACAAACCCACACACAACAAGTAACCCCCCCCCCCCACGCCACCCCATCCCGCCCCCCCGTCCGCCCGCCGGGAAAACAACGGCCGAACCTCCCGGCGGCGACCCCCCCCCCCCTCCCGTAACATTTCTCCAACGCCGCAGCACCAACGTGCCCGGGCACTCCGCCGGCTGACGGTTTCGCCAATTTTAACATCGCACGCGAGCGCACGCGCGGGGGGCAGGGCGCGAGGTGAGGTGGGGGGGGGGGGCGAGGTGAGGTGGGGGAAGCGCCGTTCCCCCGGGAAACCGTCACGCTAGTGTGACGTCACGCTAGTGTGACGTCACGCTAGTGTGACGTCACGCTAGCGGGTCGTCACGCTAGCGGGCTGTCACGCTAACGGGGATCTTCACTCGCCGTTCCCCCCCCCCCACCGTGGGTTGATTCGCGACGGCGGCGTCCATGACCGAGGGGCCCCCCGAAGCTCGCCACTCCTGCTGAGGCCTTAGCGACAGATCAGATCGGCCGAGCTGAACGCGACATCAAACCTGCGTTGCCGTTTAAGCCGCGTTACTTTAATGTGGGGGGGGGGGGGGGGCAAATAATAATTCTTACCCCTCCCCTCCAAAGTGGGGTAGATAACAAACAACTAACAAAAATGTCTACAGCTGTCTCCATGGTGAGGAATATTGAGAGAGAGAGAGGGGGGGGGGGCCGGAGGCGGGGGTTTGACTTTGCTTTGTAGGGGATCGACGGCCGCATCTCGCGGTAATTTCCGCGGTGGACATCAAACGCCGGCGAAAACAGCGTGGCGCCGTCTTAGCGGTTCGGAGCCCAGCGGGACCCCCCCACCCCCCCCTGCCCACCGGTTATTTTCTAGCGGCGTTGCATTGGCCATTTCGTTGTTGTTGCTACGCCCGCTACCGCTACAACCGCGCCGTCCGCTGCGGGTTAAACCTCCCCTGCGACGGCACTCTGAAACGCCGAGGCCGACGCCGCGCGCCAGACAAGTTGGTGCAGAAAACTCGCAGACGGTCGGCCGCGTTCATCGAATTCGTCGTTCGAAAACGACACCGGCAAATCTGCCGACGGGGTCAAAGCAACATCGCAGCGTCGCCCCCTTCGCCCGCCCCCCCCTCCTCGCTACTGCAGACTCTGTCCGTCTGTGCCACACACGCGCAGCGGCGCCACCTTCTTCCCACCGCGATCGTGGCCTTGGGGCTTTGCGAGGGGCACCCGACGGACGGCACGGCACGGCACGGCGCGCCCAACGGGATCGTTCCGACGCGACTCCGTGTCCTCTGTGCTCAAACCGAGCCGCGACGGACGAGCGGGCGGCAAGGCTCGAGGCCCGACCCAAGCGCCCGGAGCTCGGCCGTCGACGGGGCCTTCCGTTCCGTCGATGCCTTCGGGCGCAAACTTTTTCCGCGCGCCCACGCATATACAGGTATACATACGTACAATATACATATATACATAGACCGCAACGCACATGCGAGCGGGTAAAAAAAAAGAAAACAAGCCAAATCTACCCGCCGGCTCGCTGCTGTCGCCAACACTCTCGCCACCTCTCCCGGCCGCCGGCGTTGCCGCGGGGCGAGCGTCCATCTCCGTCGGCGGCGCCGTCTCGAGTCCGGGTCGGTCGCCTCGCGAGGGATTCCGGTGAAGGCCCCACCCCCCCCACTCCCATCGATCGACACGGAGCACGCCGCTCCGGACGTCTCCCTCGTGTCGGTCACACGGCGGGTGGCTCTGGGGCCCGAGGGGACGGTCGAGGGGGAGGGGCCTGTGGTGGACTGAGTGGAGGGGTGATGGCGACCGAGGGGGAGGGGTTGTGGGGGGGATCGAATGGGAGGGGCTTGGGGGGGAACGTATTTAGGACGTAAAAAATAACTATCAACAACGCAGTCGGCAGATTTCACACGTCAAACAAAACGCAGACCGCCGATGCAAATCAACAGCGGACAAACCGTGACATCCCAACTCGACCAAAACCAAGCTTCCAGTGGGTGCTTGTCGACAAGTCCGTGGACCCTGGCCGCCGCCACCGCCGCCGCCGCCGCCGGTCACACCAACACCGCCACTCCCCCCCCCACCCCGCGGCTTCCCGTTCACTTGAAGTAGGAGTAGTAGCCGTTGTTGGCGTGCGGCGCGGAGTCGGGACTCAGGCCCTGCAGGAAGGGCAGGCCGCCGCCACCGCCACCGCCACCGCCGCCGCCGCCGCCGCCACCGGCGCCGCCGCCGGTTACCGCCGGCCCCGCCACGCCGCCCCTGCGGTCCGCGCCGTCGGCCGGCGTTGGCTTTTGTGGAGGCGGCGGCGTGGACCGCACGGCGCAGGCGTACGACTTCACCGCCTGGTGCCGCCGCCGCCGCCACCGCCGCCACCGGTCGCTCCGACGGTAGCCGGCCCCGCGCCGGCACCGCCGGCCGGTTTGCCGTGAGGCTGAACGTCGGACGGGGCGGATTTCGCGGCCGTGGGTTCTGCGCGAGACGGCGGGGTGAGAAGGGTTGAGTGCGGCGATGCGACGGGTGCGGTATATACGTCAGCGCATCATCGTCGTAATCATCATCATAATCATCGTAATCATCATCATAATCATCGTGGTCATCATCGTGATCATCGTAGTAATCATTGGGATCACTATCATTATCGTAATCATCATCGTAATCATTGTGGTCATCATCGTGATCATCGTCGTAATCATTGGGATCACTATCATTATCGTAATCATCATCGTGCTCACAATCATTATCGTAATCATCATAATCATCGTCGGCATCATCGTTATCATCACCGTAATCATTATCGTCGTTATCATCATCGTAATCATCATCGTCATCGTCACCATCATCGTAATCATCATCATCATCATTCTCTTCGTCTTCCCTCCCCTCGTCCCTCCACTCCTTTCCGTCCCTCCCCTGCAGCCCCTTTCGTGATCCATAAGCGCCCCCCTCCCCCCTCTATCGCCCGTCACTCATTCCCCCACGCCCCCCCCACCCCACTCCCCACTCCCCCACGTCGACTAAGACATTCCACCATCCCGCGTCACCCTTTTGTAAGCTGCGTCAAGCGCCTTGAGCGACGGCGCTCCACAACCACACTCCGACGGGATCGCCCATCGTTGCCGTCGCTTCGCTCCTTTACCCACGACAGCCTCGGAGAGTCTCGAGGAGGGCCGAGGTGCCGCGACGTTTAACCAACCGCGCGCGACTCGTTCGCACGCGCGCGGTTTCCCAGCACTGGGTTACAAGTTGGTCAATACCGGTTTACATTGCATTGTGGGTGGGTGGGGGGGGGGTTAAGAAGGAAAGTTGAGAACCCAGGAGTGAAACATTTGGGGGGGGCCAGAGAGAACACGCAAATCCTCAAGCGCACAGTACAGGTGCCCCGACTCGAGATACGAATCCAGCCCCCCCCCCCCCCCCCGGAATCTCCGCCAACGCTGCAGCCAGACTTGCTAATCCAGTTCCACCCACCCCTCTTTCTGGGACCCGCGAGAGTCTGCCGAACCCCCGGCCGGTTTCTTCGGCCACCTTCGGACCCGCAGACAAAGCCAACTTTCTCCATGGGCGACAATCACCCTCGATTGCGAGGGATAAGCTGACGATGATGATGATGATGACGATGGTGAAGCAGGTACGAGCTAGGGGAGAGGCCCAGGACTGGCTCAAATGTGTCGGCCGTGTGGACGAGAATTGACCCCAGGGTCGCTGGGTTCGTTGCGCGCAGCGCGACTAACCACTGCACTACCGCTGCCATCTCACACACACACGGACAGACACACACACGGACAGACACACACACGGACAGACACACGGGCACGCGCACGGACACGCGCACGGACACGCGCAAGCTCCCTCACCGGTCAGCTGAGCCGCGTGGCTGATGTGGAGCTGTGCGGCGGAACTCGCCTGCCTCTGGTACAGCGGCCGCCCCGCGTCTCCGTTCTTGAACTGCAAGGACAGAAGTGGTGGGCGGGGGGGGGGAGGGGGGGTGGTGGGCGGGGGCGGTGGTGGGCGGGGGGGTGGTGGGAGGGTGGTGGTGGCAGAGTAGGTGGTGGGTAGTGGTGGTGTAGATGGTGTATGTGGGGGGAGGGGGGGGAGGCCATAAACACAAGGGGTGCAAAAGTTTGTTGTTACATTTTATTTCCCTGCGTCCCATTGATAGATGGATTCTCGCGGCGACCGTTTACGATATTTGTCATCGATGCTCTATCGGGGGGGGGGGGGGGGGGGCAGTGGCCAGGCACGCGGTGCTCTGGGACAAAATTTGTTGTCCTCAAGTGCCCCACCACCACCCCACCACCACCACACCACCACCACTGCACCACACCACCACCACCACACCACCACCACACCTCCACTACCACCACCACCATGACCTCACCACCTTCACCACCATCACCACCACCACCACCGCCACCACCGCCTACACCACCTCCACCATCACCCGGCGACGACGACGAACGGACGACGACGGCCAAGCGTAACGTTGCCAAGGTTTTTACCGACGCGCCGACTGCCGTCGGTCGAGCTCTGCTCGCCGACCGGCGGAGCGGAGCTCGATGGCTTCTCAGGACGAGACGCAGCAACGGCGCCGGTTTGGCGAGGGACCGCCCTTCCAGAGGTCGCCATCGTCCGCCGTGGCTGCCCGCGGCGCGTCTCGTGCCCGAGCAGTGGTGACACACACACACACAAGCGCTGACGCGGGAATGACTCGGAGAGAGGGTGACACACACAGATGACTCGGAGAGAGGGTGACACACACAAGCGCTGACGCGGGAATGACTCGGAGAGAGGGTGACACACACACACACAAGCGCTGACGCGGGAATGACTCGGAGAGAGGGTGACACACACAGATGACTCGGAGAGAGGGTGACACACACAAGCGCTGACGCGGGAATGACTCGGAGAGAGGGTGACACACACATGACTCGGAGAGAGGGTGACACACACAAGCGCGCTGACGCGAGGATGACGCAGAGAGAGGGTGACACACACAGATGACTCGGAGAGAGGGTGACACACACAAGCGCTGACGCGGGAATGACACAGAGAGAGGGTGACACACACAGATGACTCGGAGAGAGGGTGACACACACACATGACTCGGAGAGAGGGTGACACACACAAGCGCGCTGACGCGATGATGACGCAGAGAGAGGGTGACACACACAGATGACTCGGAGAGAGGGTGACACACACAAGCGCGTGTCAGCGTGCTTGTGTGTGTGTGTGTCGTCCTCTCTCTCACTGTGATGACTCACAGTGAGAGAGAGGACAACTCAGAGAGAGAGGACGACTCAGAGAAAGAGGACGACTCAGAGAAAGAGGACGACTCAGAGACAGTGTGACTCACAGAGAGAGAGTGAGAGAGGATGACTCAGAGAGAGAGAGGATGACTCAGAGACAGTGTGACTCGCAGAGAGAGAGGACGACTTAGAGGCAGGGTGACTCACAGAGAGAGAGAGAGAGTGAGAGAGGATGACTCAGAGACAGTGTGACTCACAGAGAGAGAGGATGACTCAGAGACAGTGTGACTCACAGAGAGAGAGGATGACTCAGAGACAGTGTGACTCACAGAGAGAGAGGACGACTTAGAGGCAGGGTGACTCACAGTGAGAGAGAGAGAGTGAGAGAGGATGACTCAGAGACAGTGTGACTCACAGAGAGAGAGGACGACTTAGAGGCAGGGTGACTCACAGAGAGAGAGAGAGTGAGAGAGGATGACTCAGAGACAGTGTGACTCACAGAGAGAGAGGACGACTTAGAGGCAGGGTGACTCACAGAGAGAGAGAGGATGACTCAGAGACAGTGTGACTCACAGAGAGAGAGGATGACTCAGAGACAGTGTGACTCACAGAGAGAGAGGACGACTTAGAGGCAGGGTGACTCACAGAGAGAGAGAGAGGATGACTCAGAGACAGTGTGACTCACAGAGAGAGAGGATGACTCAGAGACAGTGTGACTCACAGAGAGAGTGAGAGAGGACGACTCCGAGAGAGAGGACGACTGAGAGACAGTGTGACTCACAGAGAGTGAGAGAGGGTGACTCAAGAGAGAGAGAGAGAGGACGACTCGGAGGCGCCAGGAGGAGGCACCACAGACAAGCGTGAAAGGCAGCAGCAGCAGCAGCCACGCGGCGGTGACCCAACGACGAAATTCACCGCCCCAAGCTCGGCGGGTCCTCGACGTGCCAAGATGTTAACGGGCAACGGACGAGCGTCCACATGTGGCAGGAAAATCGAAGCGGCGCCCGGAGACAACCCACGCACGCCAAGGGTGAGGGGCGGAGGGGAGGGCAAACGCTCGATCCCCGAACGGGTGGGCCGTCCACATTTTGGCGTGCAGGCCTCGCCTCCTTGGGCTAGCCAGGGTTACGGGAGTTTCACGGCAACATCTGCGTGCGATCCACCAACCCCCCAACACCCCCGTCCCCGCCGACGTCTCCGCCAGCGCCGGATGGGCAGGCAGCCGCGTGCGTAGCCCCACCAACTCCACGGGGCCAGCCGGGCCAGCGTGGGCCAAGACATCGATTTTAAACGATCCACCGACCATCGTCGTGAGCCTGCCCGCGCGTTTCTCCGATCCACGCATTCCTCTCTTTTTCCATCTCTGAACGTAGTCCCCAAGGGTGCATACCCCCCCCCCGCTCCCCACCCGCCACCCAGTAAACACACGTACGTATATATAACTAAAAAAAATCATGAACCCTACAGGGTTTGAAGAACACGCTGGGCGCGCGTGAAAAATGCAAAAGGCGTCGGTTTTTTTTTGTATCCCCCACCCAATGCATCCGGGGAGTCTCCGAGGCGAGCCTTCGAAAAGTCGCCGCCCGTAAATCCATCCCCGCTGCCAATTACGGACTCTCCCGCCCGCAGCCGCGCGTGGCCGTCTCTCTCCGAATTAATTACACGCATTTATTCTCGGGGACGTCACGGTTAATGGGACACCCACCCCCCCCCCCCTAGCGCAGCCGTCTAAAGCACACAGCCCATTAGTCAACGCCGCCGCCGCTTCCTGCAGGGAGCAGGTGAGCGGAGGGAGGAGATGAGGAGAGGGAGGGAGGAGGAGAGGAGAGGGAGGGAGGAGAGGAGAGGGAGGGAGGGAGGGAGAGGAGAGGGAGGGAGGGATGGATGGGAGGAGAGGGAGGGAGGGGACGGAGGGAGGGAGGGAGGAGAGGGAGGGAGGGAGGGACTTCATCATCAGGGCGGTGGTGTCGGGCGGCGTCACGTTCGTTGCTTTTATTTTTTTCAGAGGTTCGCAGTTGGAGCTTGGCGGCCGCCCTGGTTAATACCGCGGCGGGTGTCGTCGTCAATCAACAGCACAAGCAGCGTCATCAACCGCGGCGACGTCAACACCGCAAGTGCTGTTAATGAGTAGCACCTACGAAGTCCGGCACGGCACACAACAGTGTGGGTGGCCAGCACCACGCCCGGCCGCCTTTGTCTCTCTAGTGGCGATGTTCACGTATCGCACCAGATACTCATTTGAGGCCAAGTCGAACCAGGGGAGGCACAGGACCGATTCAGATAATCGTCACCGGTGTTGGCCGCGAGCAGGAATCGAACTCGGGCCGCCGGGTTCGTAGCGCAGCGTAGCGCTAACGGCTACACTACCGCTCCCCACACACACAGACACACACACACAACAACCGCCATTCGCCACTAAGTGGCCAGGCCATGTGCACCTTGAGGCCACGTGAAGTATCGAACGCCCACTGACAGGTCACGGGGCAGACCCAGCAGGTGCCACGGGTCGACTGACTGAGATGACTGGCTGATGCACCACCGTGCCCCCTACTGTGCCAATATGCTGTGCTTTAGCCACCCGGCGATCCGCTCGTTGTTGTGAGCGTCGCTCCTCCGCCCTCTGTTGTTGTTGGAAGGTGACTGCCTCAAAATGCCCAGTAGTGTCCTTCACGAGCCTCCTCCACAGAGGCCGATCTTGACACCGCTGGTACCAGTCATCGGCAAGTTCACTCAGCTCCACGTCCTCCTGTACCACGTCACTCCATCTCTCCTCTAGCCCGAGCCGCGCCCGCTTAGCCCCCTCGATCCGGCCGAACAAAAGCTGTTTGGGCATGCAGTGGCTGGGCATGCGGGCTACATGGCCCAGCCAACGCAGCCCTGCCTGCCGGAGGTGCTCACCGATGGGACTTTGTCCAGATCTTTCAAGGATTTGTGAGCTCCTCACACAATCCAGCCTGGTTAAACCCAGGATTGATCGTAGACACACAGCCACACAGACACACACACGCGCGGGCCACCTGCTTCACAGCTCCCATAGCGACATCGGGGATAGAGTAGGCCTCCATCCTGTGCCGGAGTCACCGGGCAAAAAAATAGATATATTTAGCAAAATTTCACCAAATGTACCTGCAAATTATTCGACTGGGATTTTTGCGCAGCAACATCGCCACTGCCCTCTGCTGCCAAACTACTGCACCACCGTGTCTGTCGGGGTGGCAGCAGCGCCTTCTTCCATGGTTCCATGGGGGCGGATCGCCCTGCGCCGCAAGAGTGGCAGCTCAAGTACCGAATGCACCAGTGGTGGTGTTGAGGACTTGGTCAACCACTACACTCGCCCACACTGTTCAATCACTACCACACTGCAGGTCACAACAACAACAACACCCACACACTCACGCACCCACAAGGTGTTCAACCACCGCCACCACACTGCAGGTCACAACAACACCCACACACTCACGCACCCACAAGGTGTTCAACTACCACCACACTGCAGGTCACAACAACAACAACACCCACACACACACTCACGCACCCACAAGGTGTTCAACTACCACCACACTGCAGGTCACAACAACAACAACACCCACACACACACTCACGCACCCACAAGGTGTTCAACCACCACCACAATGCAGGTCACAACAACAACAACAACACCCACACACTCACGCACCCACACGGTGTTCAACTACCACCACAATGCAGGTCACAACAACAACACCCACACACTCACGCACCCACAAGGTGTTCAACCACCACCACAATGCAGGTCACAACAACAACAACAACACCCACACACTCACGCACCCACAAGGTGTTCAACCACCACCACAATGCAGGTCACAACAACAACAACACCCACACACTCACGCACCCACAAGGTGTTCAATCACCACCACACTGCAGGTCACAACAACAACAACACCCACACACTCACGCACCCACACGGTGTTCAATCACTACCACAATGCAGGTCACAACAACAACACCCACACACTCACGCACCCACAAGGTGTTCAACCACCACCACAATGCAGGTCACAACAACAACAACACCCACCCACACACTCACGCACCCACAAGGTGTTCAACCACCACTACACTGCAGGTCACAACAACAACAACAACACCCACACACACACTCACGCACCCACACAGAGTTCAACCACCACTACACTGCAGGTCACAACAACAACAACAACACCCACACACTCACGCACCCACAAGGTGTTCAACCACCACCACACTGCAGGTCACAACAACAACAACAACACCCACACACACACTCACGCACCCACACAGAGTTCAACCACCACCACAATGCAGGTCACAACAACAACAACAACACCCACACACTCACGCACCCACATGGTGTTCAATCACCACCACACTGCAGGTCACAACAACAACAACACCCACACACTCACGCACCCACAAGGTGTTCAACCACCACCACAATGCAGGTCACAACAACAACAACAACACCCACACACTCACGCACCCACAAGGTGTTCAACCACCACCACACTGCAGGTCACAACAACAACAACAACACCCACACACTCACGCACCCACACGGTGTTCAACCACCGCCGACCAGTCCCAAACCATCGACCGCCAACATCGTAAACACTCCACCACTGCAGCAGCTCCCTCGGGAGTAACGGCGCGAGATCCACGCTGCGTCTGAACAGACAACCGAGCGGATGACAACATCTGCAATTGCGTCGTCAATCTGCTGCGATGAATTCGCACGACAGAAGCTCTATTGCTTCTAGATTTAAAGCTTTCGTGACTGCAAGGATCCATACACTCTTTGGTTCTATTCGGTAAAGTCACGTGGGTAAAAAATAAAACAACAAAAATCACGACAGCGCTGTCCTCTAGACAAGTCTGGTCCCTTCACCTGATGGAGGCCACTTGTGTTGTGGCCGAAACGCCGTGATTTTTGTTGTTTTATTTTTTACCTACGAGACTTTACCGAATAGAACCAAAGAGTAAGGTCTGTTGCGCCAGCGACACTGCTGCTGGAAAATGTGGGGCCTTCGGGTCGACTGCACCTCGGCAACCGTGGTGACGTTAACGAAACGATGAATCTGTTCCCCACGGCGAGTTGAGTTGATCAGGTCGCGCCACTCACGCCCGCCGCATCTCGCAACGCCGTACGAAATAACTCGACGGGGCAATCGCGTTCAGGGCCAAGTCCGATGTACGACCAGATTATGAAGTCACCGAAAACCCCTTCATATAAAAATGACCAAAAAAAACCGCAAGAAATGGTATGAAAATGCAAAGGTATGAACAAGAAAAATAGCAAAGCGTAATTAAGTATTCGCTGTCTGTGTGCAGGACATAAATCCGCAAAACCTCTCCTGCTTAAATAACTGTCGGGAAAAACAAAACAAAAAAAATTTATTGCAAATAATAAAACCGCACAACGAGGGAAGATTTCCCCCTCTGTTCGGCTTAAGAACGGCGGCTCTGATTAAATGTAACAAAAAATATATAGAGTTTTTTTTTAAAACTCACATCATCTGTCAATCACACTGCGTGGCCTTGAATGGGGGAAGAAACGAAATAAATATATAACAGGTGACACTTCGGGACCGACGGCCCTGCTTGAATGGTGCGTGCGCTGATGGAGGTCCATCGCCAGAAACGTCACCCCCGTTTTAAAGATATCCGTTTTCTTTCGAGGCCGTTCCCGCACGTGCGGCATTGTTGCTGCTGCTGCTGCTGACACGCGCGTTGGGTTTGCCGCTGACGTTGCTGCTGTGAACCCTTTCCCAATGCGATGCCGTAGGTGCGTGTACATCATCATTTAACCCCCTCCCCACCCCCGCCCATCTACCGAACTCTGTGGACAGGTGTCTTTTGTACAGGTAACAAGCTGAGATTAGGAGCACTCCCTTTAAGAGTGTGCTCCTAATCTCAGCTCGTTACCTGTATAAAAGACGCCTGGGAGCCAGAAATCTTTCTGATTGAGAGGGGGTCAAATACTTATTTCCCTCATTAAAATGCAAATCAATTTTTAACATTTTTGACATGCGTTTTTCTGGATTTTGTTGTTATTCTGTCTCTCATTGTTCAAATAAACCTACCATTAAAATTATAGCCTGATAATTTCTTTGCCAGTGGGCAAACGTACAAAATCAGCAAGGGGATCAAATACTTTTTTTCCCCTCACTGTACGTTACAGAAACATTAAACAGATGAAGGGCAACTATGTAGCACTCGCGTAAAAGTTACAAGGATGGATGTGAAAAGTCATTGCGAGTGAAAGTTGCTCGGCATCAAATTGTGATTTAGATGGGAGGGTGACCCAGGGACACTTGTGTGTGTGTGTTTGTGGTGATGGAATTCCTGGGGTTTAAAGTCGAGCGTGTGTGTGTCTGTGTGTGTCTGTGTGTCTGTGTGTGGGGAGCGATAGTGTAGCGGTTAGCGCGCTGCGCTATGAACCTGGCGACCCGGGTTCGATTCCCGCTCACGGCCAACACCAGTGACGATTATCTGAACCGGTCCCGGGCCTCCCCTAGGTCGACTCAGTCGCAAATGAGTACCTGGTGCGGTGTGTAAACATTGCCACTAGGGAGACAAAGGCGGTCGGGCGTGGTACTGGCCACCCACCCCCTTGTGTGCCGTGCCAGCCTTCATAGGTGCTTTAACACGTAGGCTTTCGTGACCAGTATCATCCATAATGCAGGTTTTTTGGGTTCGATCGCGTAAATATATACAGGTAACAAGCTCAGATTAGGAGCACTCCCTTTAAGAGTGTGCTCCTAATCTCAGCTCGTTACCTGTATAAAAGACGCCTGGGAGCCAGAAATCTTTCTGATTAAGAGGGGGTCAAATACTTATTTCCCTCATTAAAATGCAAATCAATTTATAACATTTTTAAACATGCGTTTTTCTGGATTTTGTTGTTGTTATTCTGTCTCTCACTGTTCAAATAAACCTACCATTAAAATTATAGACTGATAATTCCTTTGTCAGTGGGCAAATGTACAAAATCAGCAAGGGGATCAAATACTTTTTCCCCTCACTGTACACTACACACTACACTATACACTACACTCAACACTACACTATACACTACACACGACACTATAATTGTAAATGTTGGAGTGGGTTTACTCTCCAACACACAACCGGTGCGTGCCGTCCCAGGAGCGTGACAAACCCCTTACTGATTCGGCTGTGTCGGGCGGCGGTGGCGGGTTTAACGGCACCACGTTAAAACTGACGCAATCTCACCCAAATGCCCCTCTCCTATGGATCCATCATCGTCATTGGAACAGAATCGGAAGCAAAAGGCCACGCGGAGGTGGGGGGCGGGGGGTGCGGTGGGCACGTGGCACAGTGTCGGCGCCAGCTATCGGACAGTGCCGGCGGTCGTGTCGCTACGGTTCTCGGCGGCGAGTAACAACGTGCTCACAAAAACAACCGCCGCCGCTACCGCTACTGCTACCGCTACCGCCACCGCTACGCCGCTCTGAATCAAATTAACGGCGATCCGCTCGCTCGCCCGCCCGCCCGCCCGCACGCGCGTTCCGGCATGCGGCGGTGAACGGGGGACACTCGCAACCACCCACCACCGCAACCCTGCACCAGCTCCTTGCAGACGTCTCGGATACGGGGATGGAAAGGGGGGTTCGTGACCCTGTGCACCACTGCTGCCAATGCAGCAGCAGCATCAGCAGCAGCGTCACCAATTAATTTCTGAAAAAATATATACAAACGGGTATATTTTATTTCATCGGCGCGCGTGCGTGTGTGTGTGCGTGTGTGTGCGTGTGTGTGTGCGTGTGTGCGTGTGTGTGCGTGTGTGCGCGTGCGTGTGTGCGCGTGTGTGCGTGTGTGTGTGTGTGCGTGTGTGTGTGCATGTGTGTGTGCGTGTGTGTGTGCATGTGTGTGTGCGTGCGTGTGTGCATGTGCGTGTGTGTGTGCGTGTGTGTGTGTGCGTGTGTGTGTGCGCTCGCGCGCCGTAACGTCCGCGGCGTGTCCACGGAATGTACTGGATCGCCGTTCGCGTGCCGCCCGCCCCCCGCCGTCCTGCGTCGAGCGCATTTTCTCCCCGGCGAGCCGGTTCTGCTGACCGTGCACGTGCCCCACATGCGAATGGGAGGGCCGGGGACACGCGCCTGCGTTCGATGGGCGCCGCTGCCAAACACGGCTGCCGAGGGGACCTACTTAAGCGGCTGCATTGTCCGCCCACTTGCTTGCTCACCCACTCGCCCGCTTGCTTGCTCACCTACTCGCCTACTCGCCTACTCGCCCGCTCACCTACTCGCCCGCTAGCTTGCTCACCCACTCGCCTACTCGCCCGCTCACCTACTCGCCTACTCGCCTACTCGCCCGCTCACCTACTCGCCCGCTAGCTTGCTCACCCACTCGCCTACTCGCCCGCTCACCTACTCGCCCGCTCACCTACTCGCCCGCTCACCCGCTAGCTTGCTCACTTACTCGCCCGCTTGCTTGCTCACCCACTCGCCCACTTGCTTGCTCACCTACTCGCTCGCTTGCTCGCCCGCCCGCTCATCTCCTCGCCCGCCCGCCCGCTCTCTCACTCGTGCGCACAAACGCTCAACCCTGCTCGCGCAGTCGCTCGCCCGCTCCACGCCCGGGATTTACGACGCGCCAACGCCTACCCCCCCCCCCCCCCAGTTCACCCCCCCTCCCCCATCGATGAATCACACGACCTCCCCCGCGGGCCGACACGAGAGCCCGTCTCGCACGACCGCCGGCGGCGCGCTTCTCGCTCGCCGTCGCGCTCCCGCGTCCGCCTGCTCGTCGAGGGCCACGTCCATTTATCTCGCGTCCCGTCGACGGGTGCGGCGGCTTCAGATTTAGTCCCCGGTTTTGATTTAGAAACATTTTTTAAAGTGGGTGGAGGGGGTGGGGTCCCGGCAAACTGCAATAAAATGAGGAGGCAGCATTTTTTTTTCGAATTCGGTCGTAAAAACAAAAAAAACCTAACCGATATTTCAAGAGCCGCGCAATGCGACGTGGCGAATATTGACGACGGCAAAGATGGTCGGTGTGGTTCCTCAATGAATGACTTCGCAAAGCAGTGCCTCAAAGGGTCCGCGCACGCCGACTGCAGGCTGCCGGACCCCCTGTATCAAAGTCTATCGGTATCGTAATCGTGATGATGACGATGGTGATGACGATGATATATTCGGATACAGGGACTCCTCTACTTACGAACACACGACTTACGAACTTTCAGAGATGCGAACAAACCTGTCCCCCGTACGTCCAGTTGCCCGTTCGGACCGAGAGTCGTAAGTTCAACCGCCGCGCAATAGATGGCGGTGGTGGCATCTACATCTGCAGAACGTGAAGAACCAGTGGCATCTACATCTGCAGAACGTGAAGAACCAGTGGCATCTACATCTGCAGAACACGAAGAACCAGTGGCATCTACATCTGTAGAACGTGAAGAACCAGTGGCATAGAACCAGTGGCATCTACATCTGCAGAACACGAAGAACCAGTGGCATCTACATCTGCAGAACATGAAGAACCAGTGGCATCTACAGCTGCAGAATGTGAAGAACCAGTGGCATCTACATCTGCAGAATGTGAAGAACCAGTGGCATCTACATCTGCAGAATGTGAAGAACCAGTGGCATCTACATCTGCAGAATGTGAAGAACCAGTGGCATCTAAATCTGCAGAACACGAAGAACCAGTGGCATCTACAGCTGCAGAACGTGAAGAACCAGTGGCATCTACATCTGCAGAACGTGAATAACCAGTGGCATCTACATCTGGAGAACGTGAATAACCAGTGGCATCTACATCTGGAGAACGTGAAGAACCAGTGGCATCTACATCTGCAGAACGTGAAGAACCAGTGGCATCTACATCTGCAGAACGTGAAGAACCAGTGGCATCTACATCTGCAGAACGTGAAGAACCAGTGGCATCTACATCTGCAGAACGTGAAGAACCAGTGGCATCTACATCTGCAGAACACGAAGAACCAGTGGCATCTACATCTGCAGAACATGAAGAACCAGTGGCATCTACATCTGCAGAACGTCAAGAACCAGTGGCATCTACATCTGCAGAACGTGAATAACTAGTGGCATCTACATCTGCAGAACATGAAAAACCAGTGGCATCTACATCTGCAGAACATGAAGAACCAGTGGCATCTACATCTGTGGAACACGAAGAACCAGTGGCATTTACATCTGCAGAACACGAAGAACCAGTGGCATCTACATCTGCAGAACGTGAATAACTAGTGGCATCTACATCTGCAGAACGTGAAAAACCAGTGGCATCTACATCTGCAGAACGTGAAGAACCAGTGCCATCTACATCTGCAGAACACGAAGAACCAGTGGCATCAACATCTGAAGAACGTGAAGAACCGGTGGCATCTAGATCTGCAGAACGTGAAGAACCAGTGGCATCTACATCTGCAGAACACGAAGAACCAGTGGCATCTACATCTATAGAACATGAGAAACCAGTGGCATCTACATCTGCAGAACGTGAAGAACCAGTGGCATCTACATCTGCAGAACACGAAGAACCAGTGGCATCTACATCTGCAGAACATGAAGAACCAGTGGCATCTACATCTGCAGAACGTCAAGAATCAGTGGCATCTACATCTGCAGAACGTGAATAACTAGTGGCATCTACATCTGCAGAACATGAAAAACCAGTGGCATCTACATCTGCAGAACATGAAGAACCAGTGGCATCTACATCTGTGGAACACGAAGAACCAGTGGCATTTACATCTGCAGAACACGAAGAACCAGTGGCATCTACATCTGCAGAACGTGAATAACTAGTGGCATCTACATCTGCAGAACGTGAAAAACCAGTGGCATCTACATCTGCAGAACGTGAAGAACCAGTGGCATCTACATCTGCAGAACACGAAGAACCAGTGGCATCTAGATCTGCAGAACGTGAAGAACCAGTGGCATCTACATCTGCAGAACACGAAGAACCAGTGGCATCTACATCTATAGAACATGAAGAACCAGTGGCATCTACATCTGCAGAACGTGAAGAACCAGTGGCATCAACATCTGCAGAACGTGAAGAACCAGTGGCATCTACATCTGCAGAACGTGAAAAAATGCTCAAATTCGGCAAACTTAAACCGTGACGCGCTGGCACACAGCGGCCGACCGATTTCAAACGACGTCGCGGGATCTGAAACGTCCGCTGTTAGCGAAGCGGACGGGCGCGTCGTGGTGCTGCCACTTTTTAATACGCGCACAACCTCGGAAAATAACCGGGTCGCCCTGCCGGATTCGAAGTGCGAGCGGGCGACCCGCCAGGCCCCATCGCCGGCTGTACGGTGAACTTCTTCCGCGCCACCGTACGTAACCGCGCGCGCTAAACGGCGGTACAGGCGGGGGAAAGGACAACAAACAAAACAATGTATGTACATTGAACTTCTTTCGCGCCGTGCGTAGCCAACCGTGCTAATCGGAGGTGCGGGCAGGGGAAGAGACAACAAACTGCACACAAAAAGCAGCTTTAAAGAAGTTAATTTGTCAATCCAGCTGGCGACTTAAAAGTACGCAGCTCCCAGTGGCTTCCCGATATCCGGAACGGAAGAGCGTTCCAGACGGCCGCGGAAGCGCGTCCGAAAGCGCCGCGCGACGCGCCGACCGTCTTTGTTCGACGGCTTAGCCAAAGGGCCGCTGCTGCGTGAGATGAGATAGGCAAACGTCTTTAGTCACGTGACTTTCTTGGGGGAAGGGAGGCGGGGGCTGCTGAGGGAGGGGGAGACTGCTGGGCTCGGGGAGGGGGGGGGGCGGCAAGGAGTTGTCGGAAGAGGGCGGCTGCTGTACCAAAAGCCTCCTCCTCCCTGGTCGCAAGAGGCCTCTCGCAGCACGGCAGACGGCCGTGGCTGAACGAACTTTGCGCAGGCCGGCCATCGTCCACGGATGCTTCGGGGGGGGGGGCGGCCGCAGCCGCCGCGTCACGGCGGTGTAACGGTGAGCGGCTCGCGGGCCCAGCGGCCGCCGGGATCCATCCCAACTCCGGTGGAAATTAATTTGGGCAGGTTTCATAAATGTTTGCCGCTGCCAGCCCAGCGCCCCACCACCACGCCGACCGTGGGCCCCCGCCCTCCGACACCCCCACCCCGTGCCTGTGCCTGTGCCCGCGGAGACGCAGCACAAGGCGGGAGACGGCGGTGGGCGACTCGGGGCGAGCCTGCGTCCAGCAGCGGACCGACCGCGGCCGATGACGTACGGTGCATGCTGTACGTAACGCATGTTGAAATTCTTGCTGATCGGAGGTGCGAAGGGGGCGTGTTGGGGGCGTGTTGGGGGCGGGTAAGGATGTCAAACTAAACACAAAAATCTCAATGTTGCGTCGATAAAACCCGCCACCACCCGACACAGCTAATCAGTAAGGGTTTGTCACGTAAACAGAACGTGGCCAATTCTTTACGAGTACAGGCACACACCGGTGTGTTGGAGAGTAAAACCCACAACATTCAACAATTATATTTACGCGATCTAACCCAAGAACCTCTCTTATGGACAACATCGGTCGCGAAAGTCCTACAGCGCGTTAAACCAAACGCAAAACGCAGCTCGAAAAGAACCGACGGAGACGCTCACGCTGACGACGACGCTGATGGTGATGGTGATGAACACGATTTTGAATTCTCGAACGCGGAATCAATTTCCCGTCTAGCTGGGGCGGGCGGTGCGGACGTCACGTGATCTCATCATCGCTCACGGTCCCTCGATGGCCTCCAAGCAGCCCCACCGCCCTCAGTGACCGGCCTGACTCCGGCTGTCAGCGGCTAATGCAGCAGCCCCCCCCCCCCCACCACCACCTAATTGATTGTTTACAGCCCACGGCCTCCTTCTCAGGTTGCGCCACTTTCACTCTCTCTCGTTTGTTTGATTCGACGAATGGGCTGGGAGGCAGAGGGAGGGAGGTGGGAGGGGAGGTGGCGGTGGGGGGAGGTGGTGGGGAGGTGGACGTAGGTGGCGGTGGGGGGTGACGTAAGTCATGGTGGGGGGGAAGGTGGGGGGATGAGGTGGTGGGAGGGGGAGTGGAGGCAGGTGGTGGTGGTGGTGGGGGGGAGAGGATGAGTGGTGTTTGGGGGAGGTGTGGGGAGTTGGGGGAGGTGGAGATAGGTGGAGGCAAGTGGTGGGGGGGGGGGAGTGATGGTGGGAGGAGGTGGGGAGAGGTGGAGGTGGGGGGATGTAGAAGCAAATGGGTGGGGGGGGGGAGGTGGGGACAAGAGGCACAACGCCTGCAATGGGGAACGCAGTGAGGGCGGCTCGGAGGTCAGAGAGCCGATATCACCGAGACCTTTGGGACTGAATCCTGGGTGCGAGCCGCCCGGGATAAGACGGTGTTCTTGTTGTGTTACCTGACGGGAGGTAACGCACGTCAACAAGAACACGCGAGCAACACGTCAACAACACGTCGGCCGACTCTGTCACGCCAAGAGGCCGGTCGCCCCCAACTCCCCACACACCTTCCCATCCTCCTAGGTACCCGATTAGTGCGGCAGAAGGTGTCCACAGCGTGCCAATCGCACGGAAGGGGGACGGCCGCTCCGCTCACTCACATGCTACGACACGGCACCCGACGGGAACCCACCGTTGGGTCAACGCGGCCCCCGTGAACTAACGTGGCGAAATTTTTCTGAAGCGACCACCTGGCCATCACAAACGACTGCTCAACGAAGAGGCTTCAACACCATCGCGTGGAAATTTATTGCAGCCAAAGGACGATGCAGGCGTGACGCGTCGATTCTAAACGTGGAGGGACAAACCTGAGGACGCGGATAAAAATCCACGCGGCCACGGGAGAGACACGCAAGCTCCAGGGTTGGGATCGAACCCACAACCTCCTGCACACCAGGCGAGGTAGTTAACATCTCATAGCCACCGTGAGCCCCATGGGTCCGTCCCCCCCCACCCCCTCCCGTGGGCCTCGTGGCGTGCCGTGGGCCACGTGGCGTGCCGTGGGCCACGTGGCGTGCCGTGGGCCACGTGGCGTGCCGTGGGCCACGTGTAATTGACGAGGCCGCGGCGTGGGCGGCGGCGTCCGCCCGCGTGCGTTGCCGCTAACACGGCTCAGGGCGAAGCGGCGCGCGACCACACGGAGCGCCGCGTGGTTTGCGCGGTGGCGCTCAGCGGGCAGAGAAGGCGGCCGCCGGCCAGCGGTCGCCGCGTGAGCTGCATGGCCAAGTGGGTTTCTAGCGCCGAGACGAAGATCCCCCAAGCACCCACGCCCCGATAGCCTCGACGGATCGTTGGAGGCGAGTGCTGTTGGCGGAGCAGCGCCTACGGAGGCCGGCGCACGGCACCGGCACACAAATGTTGTCGACCTGCTCTCCAACACGCGACCGGTGCGTGCTGCGCTAGTAACGAGCTGACGCGTTCCGTTTACGTGACAAGCCCCTCACCGATTTGGCTGTGTCGGGTGGTGGCGGGTTTAACGACATTCATATTTACGCTATCTAACCCAACAAAAAAAAGCATTGTGGATGACATTGGTCGCGAAAGCCTACTACTCCTACGTGCTAAACTCAGGGGGGTGGGGTTGGCCGGCACCACGCCCACGCGGCCGTCTTTGTCTCCCCAGCGGCGATGTTCACACATCGCGCCAGGTGCTCATCCGAGCCGTGATGCCGGGAATTTAACGAGGGTCGCCGGGTTTGCAGCGCAGCGCTAACGCTGCACGGCCGCTCCCCGCTATCGTTATACACACACGCACACAGACCTTCATCCATCACACTTAGCCAATTATAATCACCAAAACAGTCAGGGAGGGAGAAACAATATAAAAGGCGAGCCGCTCAGTCGCTGCAGAAGCGGCAAGAAAAACCTTCCCGTCACCTTCCCTCCCTCCCTCCCTCCGCCACCCCCACCACCACCGCTCATTGGCATGCGTCGGGAAGCTTTGGCGGAGGAGCCGAGCGTGGCGTCTAATTAACGTTTAATTAGAGGTGACCGCCAGCAGGGGTGGGGGTGGGGAGGTGGGGGGGGTTTAAATCCTCGCAGGATGCGTCCCCGGGATGCGCCGCGTCCGCCGGGGTAGGCGGCGACACGGCCGGCAGCAGCCGCGGGCTCGCACGGCGAGATGCGAAGGAGAACACTCGATGTGGTGAGCCGGGCGTGGTGGTGATCAAATATTACTGGGGTGGGGGGTGGGGGGGTGGTCACCGACCCAATATTAGTCATCGATAATAACACCGCATTTACACGGCGCTCGCTTGAATGCATCGGCGGCCCGAATGGCCTTACACATTCAGGGGGCACCACTCCACCTCAACGCCCCCCACCCCCAACACCCCCCCACACCCCCCCATACACCTCCCCCCCCCACCCAGGTGGCAGCTGTCCCCGTGTGGCACAAGGCGACCCGGTGCTCGGCCTGCAACCCGGGATTAGCCTGCCGAAAGAGTAGGAGGGGGGGGGGGCGAGATATATACCCACAAAGACAAAGATCCCCGTCGCATAGCCTCAGCAGACTGTTGGGGCAAGTGCTGTTAGCGAGCGGGGAAGGAGCAGAGAGATACGCGAGGTGACGTTCAGTGTGGCGAGGAAGTGGTGCGATTTACTGAACGGTAAGCGAGCGAACGATCGAGCGAGCGAACGAATCAAAGAGCGAGGTTGGTGTGACCAGTATGCGCCGCGCGAAAGCGGGCCTGTCATCCACTGCTGGATGAAGGCCTACCCCCAGGCCGTGCGGGTCGCGGGGTGGTGTTCGACCATACTCGACCGTGTGCTGGCCAGTGCCGGTTTTAGTGAACGCGGAGAGCACAAGACGTGGGGACCACAGAAGTGGAGTACAACAGCGGGTTGTTTGCTCTGCTGCCCACCGCTCAGCGCATTGACTCAGGCAAGGCTGTGCATGGAGCAATACACTGCTGGATGAAATCCTTCCCCCAACCCCCCTTCTCTCCCCTCCACCACCCCAATCCCCCACCCCTTCCCCCCCTCTCCACCCCCCCAATCCCCCACCCCTTACCCCCCTCTCCACCCCCCCAATCCCCCACCCCTTCCTCCCTCTCCACCCCCCCAATCCTCTCCCCCATCTCCCCCCTCCACCCCCCCAATCCCCCACCCCTTCCCCCTCGCCACCCCCCCAATCCCCCACCCTCCCTCCCCTCTCCCCCGTCACCCCACCCCCGCCCTCGCCATGTCTCAGGGCTGTGCGTTGTCAAAACACGTTCGCCGCCACGCGTTAGTTGATTTGTTCCGATTTCCATTTAGCGATTGATTTTTTTTTGGGGGGGGGCGAGCGCCAAAGCGTCACTCGTTGCAAGCACCGAGACGGCCCCCCACCACCCCCCCCCCATATCCCGGTCCTCTTTGACTTCCTCGCCGGGGGGTCAGAACGAACAAAACGCGACTTGCCACACGGCGTGTCTTTCAAATCCACGGAACCGCCGCAAACGGCCCGCTTAGCGCTCAGCGGCAAGCGCCACGGAGCGCGACCGCACGCCCGCTCATCATCGCTCGACGTCGCGGTCCAGGGTGGCAGGGTTAACGGCAGGGCGGCTGTTTTAAGACCGCGTACGAGGGTTGGATTACTGCGTCGATCGCCCCCCCCCCCGCTCCCCTCTTCCCCCCTCCTCAACCCCCAAGTCCCTGCCATTCGCCCCCCACTCCCCTCTGCCCTCCATTCCGTTCCACCGCCGTCCCCTCGCTCGCACTCCTCTGCCAGCCACCCCTTAAACTCCCCTCCCCTTTCTCCCCTCTACTGCCCTGCACCCTCTCTCCCCTCGCTGCCCTCCACTGCCATCCCTTTCACTACTTTCCCCTGCCCTACCACCCCCTTTCACTACTTTCCCCTGCCCTACCCACCCCTGCCCTCCCCACCCTGCCCTCCCCACCCCTGCCCTCCCCACCCCTGCCCTACCCACCCCTGCCCTCCCCACCCCTGCCCTACCCACCCCTGCCCTACCCACCCCTGCCCTCCCCACCCCTGCCCTACCCACCCCTGCCCCTCCCCACCCCTGCCCTCCCCGCCCCTGCCCTCCCCACCCCTGCCCTACCCACCCTTCCCCTGCCCTCCTGTCCCCTTCCTTCCCCTGCCCTCCCCTCCTTCCCCTCTGCATCCCCTTGCCCTCCGCTGCCCTCCCTTCCCCTCCCGCTCCCCTCCGGCACAAAAACCGCCCAATCGATTCTCCGCCGGGGCGCACGCCGCCAGCCGAGGCTGCGGTGGCGCTGCACGTGTGATTAATGTTTCATAGACACGGCGCCCGCTCTCCGACAAATGAAGTATGGATTTTCAATCGCAACCGCGGCTCAGAGCCCCTTTAACCCCCCCTCCCCCTCCACCCTCTCGTCGTGAGCTCTTCTCTCCTCCCGGCGGTGGCGGCGGTGCCGGGAGGCCGTGCAGCCGGGAGGCCTCGGCCCGGTGACGACCGGTGGGAAGGGAGGGCGAAACCGTCGCGAAGGCCGAGCTCGGGTCCGGTGCGGTTGCACCCACCCCCCAAACCCCCCGGCAACAAACCGAGCCGCACGGTCGGCATTGTTTTTCCACTGCTGAAGCCCGGAGGCGTGACCGCTGATGCCACACAGACTTGTGCGGAGATCCTTCGCATTGCACCACGGAGACCCAGAGACTCACGCAGGGGCCCACAGACTCACGCAGAGGCCCACAGACTCACACAGAGGCCCACAGACTCACACAGAGACGCACAGACTCACGCAGAGGCCCAGACTCACACAGAGGCCCACAGACTCACGCAGAGGCCCACAGACTCACACAGAGACGCACAGACTCACGCAGAGGCCCAGACTCACGCAGAGGCCCAGACTCACCCAGAGATCCACAGACTCACGCAGAGGCCCCCAGAATCACGCAGAGGCCCACAGACTCACGCAGAGGCCCACAGACTCACGCAGAGGCCCACAGACTCACGCAGAGGCCCACAGACTCACGCAGAGGCCCACAGACTCACGCAGAGGCCCACAGACTCACAAAGAGGCCCACAGACTCACAAAGAGGCCCACAGACTCACACAGAGGCCCAGAGACTCACAAAGAGGCCCACAGACTCAGACAGCAATCCAGAGATTGACACAGCGGGTGACGAGAGTCGCCCCGGCCAGGGAGGGGTTAAACCCGACGCCTCCCGCTTCTGACTTCGCGCTCGCTCTGCGCGGGTCGGCAGGCGGCCCTCCCGCCTCCCTCCTCCCTCCTCCCTCCTCCTCACTTGGCGCTCGCGATTGATTACTCTCACGCTCTCCATCCCGGGGGGGGTGGGGAGGAGGGGGTGGGAGGGTGGGGGGGTGGGGGGTAGTCCACCCGGCACCGCGGCCACCGCCGCCCCGGGTGGAGACGCCGCGGCAGAAGCAGAACGGAATCGGAGCGGAATCGCACGGCAGCCGGGAGGCGATGGCGCCGCGAAGCGCCGGAGCGAGCGGAGGGAGGGGGTGGGAGGGAGGGAGGGGGTGGGAGGGTGGGAGGGGGTGGGAGGGAGGGGGTGGGAGGGAGGGAGGGGGGTGGGAGGGAGGGGGTGGGGGGGAGGGAGGGGGTGGGAGGGAGGGTGGGAGGGGGTGGGAGAGAGGGAGGGAGCCACAGGGGTCAGTGGCGACAGCGGCGTTTGATTCGTGTATGGACGACGACGCACAGCCACCCCCCCCCCTACCTGCGCAGCACCTCCTTGACACGCGGCGGCGGCGCGGCGGCACCTACTACGTGCCACCGCCGCACGTCCACAATCGCATCGTGCGGGTCTCTACGCGAGTCTACAGGGCTCCACAGTGACCGGAGGCGAGGGGCAGGGGATGGGGGGCTAGCGACGCGCTCGATCAGCCGGTCCCCCGCGGCGTCGCCGGGTCACGGGCACGCGACCCCGCTCGTTCACCGCTCTCGCCGAGTCGGCGGCACGGCACGGGCCCCGGCGGTGGGCCCCGGCGGTGGGCCCCGGCGTGGGCTCGCTCGTGCCAGTGGATGGGGAGAAGCGAAGGGGATCAAAAGAAAAAAGATAGATGGGCCACAGCGGCCGGCACGCACGTGAGAATATTAAATTCTGCCCGCATTGGTCAAGACACTCGCACACACACACACACACGCCCACAAATGCACACACACGCACAAACACACGCGCGCACACACATGCACACACGAGTACACGCACGAGCACACACACACGCACACACACACGCACAAACACACGCACAAACACACGCACAAACACACGCACAAACACACGCACAAACACACGCACAAACACACGCACAAACACACTCACAAACACGTGCGCGCACACACACACACGCACACACACACACGCACAAACACACGTGCGCGAAGGCAATTGAATAGCAAATGGCAGCGCCGTCACTGTCGACCCAAACTCTTCCACAAATGTCATTTCAATTACTCAGAGAGAGAGAGAGCGCGGGATGGGTCCAAAACATGCGGCACTCCTCCCCTCTCGCGCTGCTCCCTCCCACCCTCCCGTCGCCATGGGTCTGTGTGCGAGCCGACGGATACCGCTACGAGTCTGTGGGCCGTAATGTGAGTCAACAGGTCTCCACGTGAGTCTACAGGTCTCCAAGTGAGTCTACGGGTCTCCACGTGAGTCTACGGGTCTCCACGTGAGTCAACAGGTCTCCACGTGAGTCTACGGGTCTCCACGTGAGTCTACGGGTCTCCATGTGATTCTACAGGTCTCCACGTGAGTCAACAGGTCTCCACGTGAGTCTACGGGTCTCCACGTGAGTCTACGGGTCTCCACGTGAGTCTACGGGTCTCCACGTGAGTCTACGGGTCTCCAAGTGAGTCTACAGGTCTCCACGTGAGTCTACGGGTCTCCAAGTGAGTCTACGGGTTCCCACGTGAGTCTACGGGTCTCCACGTGAGTCTACGGGTCTCCACGTGAGTCTACGGGTCTCCACGTGAGTCTACAGGTCTCCAAGTGAGTCTACGGGTCTCCACGTGAGTCTACGGGTCTCCACGTGAGTCAACAGGTCTCCACGTGAGTCTACGGGTCTCCACGTGAGTCTACGGGTCTCCACGTGAGTCTACGGGTCTCCACGTGAGTCTACGGGTCTCCAAGTGAGTCTACGGGTCTCCACGTGAGTCTACGGGTCTCCACGTGAGTCTACGGGTCTCCACGTGAGTCTACGGGTCTCCACGTGAGTCAACGGGTCTCCACGTGAGTCTACAGGGTCTCCACGTGAGTCTACAGGTCTCCACGTGAGTCTACGGGTCTCCACGTGAGTCTACGGGTCTCCACGTTAGTCTACGGGTCTCCACGTGAGTCTACGGGTCTCCACGTGAGTCTACAGGTCTCCACGTGAGTCTACAGGTCTCCACGTGAGTCTACGGGTCTCCACGTGAGTCTACGGATCTCCACGTGAGTCTATGGGTCTCCACGTGAGTCTACGGGTCTCCACGTGAGTCTATGGATCTCCACGTGAGTCTATGGGTCTCCACGTGAGTCTACGGGTCTCCACGTGAGTCTATGGGTCTCCACGTGAGTCTACGGGTCTCCACGTGAGTCTACAGGTCTCCACGTGAGTCTACGGGTCTCCACATGAGTCTACGGGTCTCCACGTGACTCTATGGGTCTCCACGTGACTATGGGTCTCCACAGGACTCCATGGGTCTCCATGTGACTCTACTGGTCTCCACATGAGTCTACGGGTCTCCATGTGAGTCTACGGGTCTCCATGCGAGTCTACGGGTCTCCATGCGAGTCTACGGGTCTCCATGCGGGTCTACGGGTCTCCATGTTAGTCTACGGGTCTTTCCTTCAGGCTATGGGTCTCCATCATGTGAGTCTACCAACTGTATTTGAGGCTGTGGGCCTCTGGGTTTCTATGCGAATCTGTGGGTCTCCGTGTGAGACGAGAGACCTCTCCGAGTCTCGGTGTCTCTGTTTGAGGCCACCGACTTGCCATGCTTGGCCAGGTGCTCGACGGCGCCAGCTCGCCTCTCAAACCCTAGGGGCCTCCACACAGGCTCGCACGCAGAGACCCATAGAGTCAAATAGAGACCCATAGATTCACACAGAGACCCATAGATTCACACAGAAACCCATAGATTCACACAGAGACCCATAGATTCACACAGAGACCCATAGATTCACCACAGAGACCCATAGATTCACA